>NW_026099327.1:368634-737269 GCF_024542735.1 Bombus huntii | reverse complement strand
ACATAGGTATGAGGGAAACAATAGACAACGTTAGAAGAAGGACGGTTTCGCTACGCAAGGCGAGTCGAAAAGTGTGCGTGTTGCGAGAATCAGAGCTAATTGAGTCGTCGAAGAGTAGAGTCGTTAGAGGTATCGAGTCGTCGAAGAGTAGAGTCGTGAGAATTGATAGAGTTGTTAGAGAGAGAGAGAGTGTGTGTGTGTTAGATTCGTTGTGACGAGAGTGGTCAAATAACTGTAAAGTTATTTGATATAGATACGAGTATTGCATTTAGTTTCCGTTAAATAAATATCGTTTCCTGTCCAATTTATATTTGTATATTCAATTTAATATTAATAAATTGTAAGTAATCGGGAAAAGATTTCTATCCTTATTTTCCGATTTTACATTATTTTCACAGATTTCAATTCACTTATTCATTGATTGATATTAGGACAAATGAGGAACTTCGCATCTAGTTAGATTAACAAATAAAATGTATTGTTCCTGATAAATGTTATGCGGAATAGTATAGGAAATAAAAGACTGGTTTATATTACCGTTCAAGTGACTGATAGTAGGAAAGCAGTGATGGAACATGAGGCAACGTAATATAAAATTGAATCCCTGAGTATAGCATGCAGATAATATTTTGAGTGTTGACGGAGGACAAAATTATGCACATTCCTTTTTCGATTCCGAGGAAATACATCAGCGATGAGTCAGTTGTCAAAACACGATGGAAATTGCTCATTGTCAATTGAACAAGTTTGATATAATTACACAAGCTTAAGATTTAACTTGAAATTTTTTTGAAGAAATTTATTTTTATTATACCTGATGTCAAGCGCGGTATTAAGTATCATGCTTTTATAACTATTGTTTTAAATATTTTTGTGTTGAAATAATGTCGTTTGGGTGTCTGTTTTGTACTGGAGGAGTACCCGAAATAATTATACTCGTCGCGTACAGCTAAACAGCTACAGGCAGTTGTTTGTATTCCTGGAACGCGTTGGATTCGTGTTTGCATGGTACGTTGATTGGAATGACTTAGAGGTGGGTTACTGGGGGTGCGAGTAATTATGTTTCAGCCAGGATTGGATAGAGAACGCGTTTAATCGACGTTTAAAGATCCGCTTAAAATACACATGCTCTGGTAGTTTCTAATTGGATCGTTATATATGTCGTATACTTTCTGCTAAATCCGTTTTTGGGAGACATTAAGTTGAAAAAGGTCATATTTTTAAAGAGGGGGAGAGAGGTGGTATGCACTGGATAAAGGTAACAATTTTATATGAAGGATAATTATTGTAAACATTGAATATAATTGGGGAAAATTGAGAAACTGGTGCAAATTGTTGTATTATAAGCTGCAGGCTTGGTGCTGTGTCTATCTCTTATCACTTTAATACAATGGATGAGACATTTGTATGGCGTTTTTTGATAATGGAAAACGTGTTCGTGCTGTATGTTTTGCATTCAATAACAGGAAATGGTTCTGCAATTTCAGTGATTCAAAGTACTTGCAGTATAATGATAAGCATAATACGATATAAATTTGCATTTCATCCGGCTACGGAGTGAAATACTTGTTTGACAATGGAACAGATCATTGCTAAGAAAGGAAAAAACGAACAGATTGTGTATCTATAATCTATTCCAAATTAAGATCATCGTTTCACGTTTAATATTTTAGATCTGCCGAAGGTAATTCACATTTCATTGTGATGACCGTATACATTGAAGCTATATCTGACCTTGCTATTTTTTGTTATTTGCGAAAGTATGTAGGATGTATAATAGACAAATATAGGGAGGATACAAATAGTCTTAACTCTTCTGCAGAAGGAGAAAGAAAAATAAAGGGTGATAAGGAAATGGGCATACCATACAAATAATTTCAATATAAAGTCATTTTAAGCATGCTAATGAAAGCATGGTAAGCATGGTAGTGTTCAATTGTTAGAAATATGTAATACCCAAATATGAAATTTGTATTATTTAAGTGTTTCAAAATGTTGGGTATTCCTGGGTGGACACTTATAACTTTTGCTTTGGAAGTTGAAGAAAATTACATTTATGACGTGAATTTTGTAATAAGCCACCTGCTCTATGGGAAAGTCGTATTGCGAAAGGCATCTAAACAAGTATGTATTGTTTAAATATTATTGCTTTTATTATACTCGCAAAAAAAGAAATAATGTGGTGTTAATACAATGAGTCATAAAATGTTCAAATGCGTTGCGTCAAAATATTTATGACAATTTTTATATTTATAAAAGCTTTGTCTTGTTTTAATTACATAAGTACATGATAGTTGTAACAAATTTTTGTTCCATCAGTTTTCCGGCAGGTAAAAATCAAAATATACTCATTGAAGTCAAATGTTTTTCAGATTGAAAATTGCAAATTTAATATAATTGTTTTACGGATTAAACAGTTTTCTCTTAGGTGGAATAATTACTTAAAACATATTACTTGTGCTTTTGATACGCTGAGAACCGAAGAAGATCTCGTTGATGTAAATTTAAGCTGCGAAGGAAAAAGGAATAAGAGCAGACAAACTGCTATTATCTGCATGTAGTACATATTTTAGAGATTTATTTAAGGTAAAGTGAAATTAAGAATTTAATAATTTGTTACTGTTAACATATATTTTGTAAATGATACTTATTCTACTTTACGAAAATCCATGTCAGCATCCTGTTATAATATATAATAATAATGTAAAATTCGATGATTAGGCTGCATTGGTTGATTTTATGTATCAGGGAGAAGTAAATGTAGTTCGAGAACAATTGGCTAGTTATTTAACAACCGCTGAACTGCTTGCTGTTCAGGGCCTTGCCGATGGTATAGGAAAAGATAATGATAGTTTAGTAGAGGTATGTTTTTCAAAATTGTTAAATATGATTAGATATTTTCTGCTTAAATTAAAGTAATACAATTGTATCACGTTAAACTGTGTTTCGGGATGACATTTTTATATGACGCAATTTTATTTGATACTAGTGCTTCAAAAAAATAATTAAAAGTCAACAGATCTTGTTTATATATTTGATTTGAATGTAATTTAATATATTATTTTTACAAGATTTATGTTCGATATACATATACATTTATTTAGTTACTATTCTCTGCTTATTTCATACGAATTTCATAGTCTACAGCCTACTTTATCTATTATGTGTGTAACCTAAAATCATTGGAATAATTATTCTTGCATCAACATTAATGTACGTGCCAAATAATACGTGCAGTACACCTTCATACGCTATTGATTATTTCCTGTAAATGAAGAATTTTAATATAATGTACAAAATATATAAAATTTAGCATTAAAATTGTCGCACATATATTTAAAAATTAATTGGATTAAAGAATTTTTCAAAATTTCTGAGAATGTAAGGCCAACGTAAGATTTTACACGGAACTAGTTTCCATTTTCGCGCGTAAGACTACGTCATAAAGACAGAGGAGGGGGTATAGACAGCGGACTTCAGACGCGCAGCGTAGACTTCCCTTAGTCATCTTACGACTGTGCTGTGAGGAGGGTGTTTTGCTCGGTGGTTTCAAATCCTTTGTGTGCAGTTGTGTGAATCTCTTCTGTATTGTTCTACAACAAACAGGAGCCGGATACAGGTTGGTATACTTTTTACTTACTCAATAATTAGGTGAAATAATTGAGAAAGCATGGCGAGGACAAAGAAGGGACTTTCGAAAACTAACGCCGACAAGCCAGAAACTGAACGGTTACTAACTTGGATTGACGAAGTTCGCCGCAAAAGATCAAAGTGTCGCCGAAAGCGCAGACGCGATTTACGGATTGAAGCAATGCTGACGTGCGCTCTTTCCAAAGCTAAAAATGATTTACGCATCCGGCGATTATCAGCAGCTTCAAAATGGCAGAAATTTAAAAAACAATGCTTGAAGAAGAAGGTAAATTATACAAATTATGAGCTCTACAATGGTGAGGACACGGAAAATCCGGGATCGTCTCAACAGAATCCCCGGGAGGAGCCATCGTGTCCTGAATTGGGCAGTTCAGACGATGTCGTGTCTAAGTTGGCAGAAATAAAAATAACGTTGCAACGCTGAAGTAGCGGGAAAAATGCAAGCGATCAGGTTTGGAAGACCTAACTGTGACAAGAGGATTTCTCGCAACGTTTTATCTACCAAATGCGTAGAAATTTCAACAACTATATGGAATCTCGAGCGATTACGGAGCACCGCGTATTACGTCGGTGCTGCAAGAATAGAAATTGCATTACTATCTTGATGTATATATGGATATTTTCTGGTTGCAGTCTCACCGTTCGAGATGGCATTGGGACAAGCGGAGGGAGTTGGTGTTCGCAACGATGCTGAAGCGTACTGCACGCTCGGGGACCCCATGTTCTCCAGTCTCTGCGCCTTTCGTTGGCTTAGTTTATATATTATATTGTATGCATTGGTTTGGTAATATACGTAATAATGAGCGTTCGAAGTATGTTCGAAGAGTGTTTGATCCGATATTTTTTAATTTCAGAAATATATACTTTGCATGTCTTATATTTTAAAGAAAATTTGTATAGTACATTTTAGCTTGTAGATTTAGTAGTATCGTTTCTAATATTCGCTCCATTATTCTGTACGTCAAGATTTTGTATATTTGCTTAATGTTGATTAACAGTTTTGTAGACTTTAAGAAATGAAATGAAATTAATAAATTTGGAAAATGTTTACAATTTTTTCTGCAATCTTCTAGTTCATATTAATGGCAAAAGTGCTTTTCTGCCCCGCATACTACACATAACAAAATTCTGTCGCAGGCAAGAGACCCGTACATGTACCCAGGCTGTTGGCCGTCATCGGCAACATTATTTGGCCTGTCTGTGTATGAGATAAGGAGCGACGAGAGAGGATTGGTACGGCATAAGGAAGGGGGGAAATGTGTTTCTTTTTAGAAAATCGTGCATGAAGTTTTCTGGCTGACGAATGGGTTGCACCATGATCAAGTTGTACATAAACGTCTCATCTCTCCACACTTCCGTATCTTGAACATCCAAGCATCAACTAATTCGAAAATCGTCTGACGCGCGATACTCATAGGCTTATTGTGACGAACTACAGCTAATTGTAGCAAATCTTATTTGGTGGGCTCTAATACCTTTCGTACGTTATCTGGGCAAATGTGTTTTCTCATGTCCGGGAAAGTTTTTTCATAGCTTGTACCACCAGGTTGTATGGGAGTTGTCGAAGCACACAAGACAAGCCTCCGGTGAATATCAATAAGGAGAGACAGCGCTAGGGGTAATGGCCCCCCCTAACGCCAATTCAATAGTCAGGAAATATTAGGACTGGCTAGAACTAGAGAACGCGTGAAGGGGGTGCAACTGAAGTTAATTCATAAGAGAATCCTGGAGCACCTCTGTCATACGCGTCGGGTGGTCATCGTGGAGTTTTAGTCGGTAAGAGTCCGACACTACTCTGCTGTTACGCAATTACTGCAACAGCGGAGTGTCCATGAGGATTTCTCCACGTAAAAAAAAAAAAAAAAAAAAAGGTTGTATGTTAGTTACTCTGGCTTATCAATATGCCCTGTTCAATGTTGGCCAAGCTGAATAATGTCACAGGCCTCTATCTTCCTTAATAAGAGCTGTAGGGGATCGAATAATGAGACTACCAATATGTGTACTCGTTAGTGTATTTAAAACAGATCTTGTCGCGAAACGATATCTATACAGACGTTTAGTCACAGTTTATACTGAATCGTTTGCGATCACGTTCGTTTAGTCATAATCGTCAGAAGAAGGTCAAAAGATACAAATTCGTCTTGTTTTACGGTTACACGTAGCGGCACCATTGTTTTCCCCGGAGTTTATAATTCCTTACAATTCCTCTCGATATTCCGAAGCAAAACAACAACATGGTTTGAAGCAAATTCTAACTCTTATGCCGCTACAGAGCTTTTTGAGGTATGGAGTAAATTGAATGCATCTTTGTTGAGTCTAGATGGTCCAGAATGGCGAACTACCGCAAGTAGAGCAACTAATCGAAATAATAGACACGCACATATACGTAATATGTTTAACATGGATAGGAAATTGCTTTGAAATTTAACAATCATTGCAATAATTACGTAGGTTCGGAAGTCGTATTACTAGATACTTATTGTAATATCGTAAAGTAATTCGAATTAGAAATCAGTTGAAAATAGAGAAACCGTGTACGTCGTGTTTCTGTACTTCGTTTACATGCAAGAGTGCCTACGTGAATAAAGGCACGTAGTTGGTAGTTCTTACATAGGTATGAGGGAAACAATAGACAACGTTAGAAGAAGGACGGTTTCGCTACGCAAGGCGAGTCGAAAAGTGTGCGTGTTGCGAGAATCAGAGCTAATTGAGTCGTCGAAGAGTAGAGTCGTTAGAGGTATCGAGTCGTCGAAGAGTAGAGTCGTGAGAATTGATAGAGTTGTTAGAGAGAGAGAGAGAGTGTGTGTGTGTTAGATTCGTTGTGACGAGAGTGGTCAAATAACTGTAAAGTTATTTGATATAGATACGAGTATTGCATTTAGTTTCCGTTAAATAAATATCGTTTCCTGTCCAATTTATATTTGTATATTCAATTTAATATTAATAAATTGTAAGTAATCGGGAAAAGATTTCTATCCTTATTTTCCGATTTTACATTATTTTCACAGATTTCAATTCACTTATTCATTGATTGATATTAGGACAAATGAGGAACTTCGCATCTAGTTAGATTAACAAATAAAATGTATTGTTCCTGATAAATGGTATGCGGAATAGTATAGGAAATAAAAGACTGGTTTATATTACCGTTCAAGTGACTGATAGTAGGAAAGCAGTGATGGAACATGAGGCAACGTAATATAAAATTGAATCCCTGAGTATAGCATGCAGATAATATTTTGAGTGTTGACGGAGGACAAAATTATGCACATTCCTTTTTCGATTCCGAGGAAATACATCAGCGATGAGTCAGTTGTCAAAACACGATGGAAATTGCTCATTGTCAATTGAACAAGTTTGATATAATTACACAAGCTTAAGATTTAACTTGAAATTTTTTTGAAGAAATTTATTTTTATTATACCTGATGTCAAGCGCGGTATTAAGTATCATGCTTTTATAACTATTGTTTTAAATATTTTTGTGTTGAAATAATGTCGTTTGGGTGTCTGTTTTGTACTGGAGGAGTACCCGAAATAATTATACTCGTCGCGTACAGCTAAACAGCTACAGGCAGTTGTTTGTATTCCTGGAACGCGTTGGATTCGTGTTTGCATGGTACGTTGATTGGAATGACTTAGAGGTGGGTTACTGGGGGTGCGAGTAATTATGTTTCAGCCAGGATTGGATAGAGAACGCGTTTAATCGACGTTTAAAGATCCGCTTAAAATACACATGCTCTGGTAGTTTCTAATTGGATCGTTATATATGTCGTATACTTTCTGCTAAATCCGTTTTTGGGAGACATTAAGTTGAAAAAGGTCATATTTTTAAAGAGGGGGAGAGAGGTGGTATGCACTGGATAAAGGTAACAATTTTATATGAAGGATAATTATTGTAAACATTGAATATAATTGGGGAAAATTGAGAAACTGGTGCAAATTGTTGTATTATAAGCTGCAGGCTTGGTGCTGTGTCTATCTCTTATCACTTTAATACAATGGATGAGACATTTGTATGGCGTTTTTTGATAATGGAAAACGTGTTCGTGCTGTATGTTTTGCATTCAATAACAGGAAATGGTTCTGCAATTTCAGTGATTCAAAGTACTTGCAGTATAATGATAAGCATAATACGATATAAATTTGCATTTCATCCGGCTACGGAGTGAAATACTTGTTTGACAATGGAACAGATCATTGCTAAGAAAGGAAAAAACGAACAGATTGTGTATCTATAATCTATTCCAAATTAAGATCATCGTTTCACGTTTAATATTTTAGATCTGCCGAAGGTAATTCACATTTCATTGTGATGACCGTATACATTGAAGCTATATCTGACCTTGCTATTTTTTGTTATTTGCGAAAGTATGTAGGATGTATAATAGACAAATATAGGGAGGATACAAATAGTCTTAACTCTTCTGCAGAAGGAGAAAGAAAAATAAAGGGTGATAAGGAAATGGGCATACCATACAAATAATTTCAATATAAAGTCATTTTAAGCATGCTAATGAAAGCATGGTAAGCATGGTAGTGTTCAATTGTTAGAAATATGTAATACCCAAATATGAAATTTGTATTATTTAAGTGTTTCAAAATGTTGGGTATTCCTGGGTGGACACTTATAACTTTTGCTTTGGAAGTTGAAGAAAATTACATTTATGACGTGAATTTTGTAATAAGCCACCTGCTCTATGGGAAAGTCATATTGCGAAGGGCATCTAAACAAGTATGTATTGTTTAAATATTATTGCTTTTATTATACTCGCAAAAAAAGAAATAATGTGGTGTTAATACATTGAGTCATAAAGTGTTCAAATGCGTTGCGTCAAAATATTTATGACAATTTTTATATTTATAAAAACTTTGTCTTGTTTTAATTACATAAGTACATGATAGTTGTAACAAATTTTTGTTCCATCAGTTTTCCGGCAGGTAAAAATCAAAATATACTCATTGAAGTCAAATGTTTTTCAGATTGAAAATTGCAAATTTAATATAATTGTTTTACGGATTAAACAGTTTTCTCTTAGGTGGAATAATTACTTAAAACATATTACTTGTGCTTTTGATACGCTGAGAACCGAAGAAGATCTCGTTGATGTAAATTTAAGCTGCGAAGGAAAAAGGAATAAGAGCAGACAAACTGCTATTATCTGCATGTAGTACATATTTTAGAGATTTATTTAAGGTAAAGTGAAATTAAGAATTTAATAATTTGTTACTGTTAACATATATTTTGTAAATGATACTTATTCTATTTTACGAAAATCCATGTCAGCATCCTGTTATAATATATAATAATAATGTAAAATTCGATGATTAGGCTGCATTGGTTGATTTTATGTATCAGGGAGAAGTAAATGTAGTTCGAGAACAATTGGCTAGTTATTTAACAACCGCTGAACTGCTTGCTGTTCAGGGCCTTGCCGATGGTATAGGAAAAGATAATGATAGTTTAGTAGAGGTATGTTTTTCAAAATTGTTAAATATGATTAGATATTTTCTGCTTAAATTAAAGTAATACAATTGTATCACGTTAAACTGTGTTTCGGGATGACATTTTTATATGACGCAATTTTATTTGATACTAGTGCTTCAAAAAAATAATTAAAAGTCAACAGATCTTGTTTATATATTTGATTTGAATGTAATTTAATATATTATTTTTACAAGATTTATGTTCGATATACATATACATTTATTTAGTTACTATTCTCTGCTTATTTCATACGAATTTCATAGTCTACAGCCTACTTTATCTATTATGTGTGTAACCTAAAATCATTGGAATAATTATTCTTGCATCAACATTAATGTACGTGCCAAATAATACGTGCAGTACACCTTCATACGCTATTGATTATTTCCTGTAAATGAAGAATTTTAATATAATGTACAAAATATATAAAATTTAGCATTAAAATTGTCGCACATATATTTAAAAATTAATTGGATTAAAGAATTTTTCAAAATTTCTGAGAATGTAAGGCCAACGTAAGATTTTACACGGAACTAGTTTCCATTTTCGCGCGTAAGACTACGTCATAAAGACAGAGGAGGGGGTATAGACAGCGGACTTCAGACGCGCAGCGTAGACTTCCCTTAGTCATCTTACGACTGTGCTGTGAGGAGGGTGTTTTGCTCGGTGGTTTCAAATCCTTTGTGTGCAGTTGTGTGAATCTCTTCTGTATTGTTCTACAACAAACAGGAGCCGGATACAGGTTGGTATACTTTTTACTTACTCAATAATTAGGTGAAATAATTGAGAAAGCATGGCGAGGACAAAGAAGGGACTTTCGAAAACTAACGCCGACAAGCCAGAAACTGAACGGTTACTAACTTGGATTGACGAAGTTCGCCGCAAAAGATCAAAGTGTCGCCGAAAGCGCAGACGCGATTTACGGATTGAAGCAATGCTGACGTGCGCTCTTTCCAAAGCTAAAAATGATTTACGCATCCGGCGATTATCAGCAGCTTCAAAATGGCAGAAATTTAAAAAACAATGCTTGAAGAAGAAGGTAAATTATACAAATTATGAGCTCTACAATGGTGAGGACACGGAAAATCCGGGATCGTCTCAACAGAATCCCCGGGAGGAGCCATCGTGTCCTGAATTGGGCAGTTCAGACGATGTCGTGTCTAAGTTGGCAGAAATAAAAATAACGTTGCAACGCTGAAGTAGCGGGAAAAATGCAAGCGATCAGGTTTGGAAGACCTAACTGTGACAAGAGGATTTCTCGCAACGTTTTATCTACCAAATGCGTAGAAATTTCAACAACTATATGGAATCTCGAGCGATTACGGAGCACCGCGTATTACGTCGGTGCTGCAAGAATAGAAATTGCATTACTATCTTGATGTATATATGGATATTTTCTGGTTGCAGTCTCACCGTTCGAGATGGCATTGGGACAAGCGGAGGGAGTTGGTGTTCGCAACGATGCTGAAGCGTACTGCACGCTCGGGGACCCCATGTTCTCCAGTCTCTGCGCCTTTCGTTGGCTTAGTTTATATATTATATTGTATGCATTGGTTTGGTAATATACGTAATAATGAGCGTTCGAAGTATGTTCGAAGAGTGTTTGATCCGATATTTTTTAATTTCAGAAATATATACTTTGCATGTCTTATATTTTAAAGAAAATTTGTATAGTACATTTTAGCTTGTAGATTTAGTAGTATCGTTTCTAATATTCGCTCCATTATTCTGTACGTCAAGATTTTGTATATTTGCTTAATGTTGATTAACAGTTTTGTAGACTTTAAGAAATGAAATGAAATTAATAAAATTTGGAAAATGTTTACAATTTTTCTGCAATCTTCTAGTTCATATTAATGGCAAAAGTGCTTTTCTGCCCCGCATACTACACATAACAAAATTCTGTCGCAGGCAAGAGACCCGTACATGTACCCAGGCTGTTGGCCGTCATCGGCAACATTATTTGGCCTGTCTGTGTATGAGATAAGGAGCGACGAGAGAGGATTGGTACGGCATAAGGAAGGGGGGAAATGTGTTTCTTTTTAGAAAATCGTGCATGAAGTTTTCTGGCTGACGAATGGGTTGCACCATGATCAAGTTGTACATAAACGTCTCATCTCTCCACACTTCCGTATCTTGAACATCCAAGCATCAACTAATTCGAAAATCGTCTGACGCGCGATACTCATAGGCGTATTGTGACGAACTACAGCTAATTGTAGCAAATCTTATTTGGTGGGCTCTAATACCTTTCGTACGTTATCTGGGCAAATGTGTTTTCTCATGTCCGGGAAAGTTTTTTCATAGCTTGTACCACCAGGTTGTATGGGAGTTGTCGAAGCACACAAGACAAGCCTCCGGTGAATATCAATAAGGAGAGACAGCGCTAGGGGTAATGGCCCCCCCTAACGCCAATTCAATAGTCAGGAAATATTAGGACTGGCTAGAACTAGAGAACGCGTGAAGGGGGTGCAACTGAAGTTAATTCATAAGAGAATCCTGGAGCACCTCTGTCATACGCGTCGGGTGGTCATCGTGGAGTTTTAGTCGGTAAGAGTCCGACACTACTCTGCTGTTACGCAATTACTGCAACAGCGGAGTGTCCATGAGGATTTCTCCACGTAAAAAAAAAAAAAAAAAAAAAAAAAAAGGTTGTATGTTAGTTACTCTGGCTTATCAATATGCCCTGTTCAATGTTGGCCAAGCTGAATAATGTCACAGGCCTCTATCTTCCTTAATAAGAGCTGTAGGGGATCGAATAATGAGACTACCAATATGTGTACTCGTTAGTGTATTTAAAACAGATCTTGTCGCGAAACGATATCTATACAGACGTTTAGTCACAGTTTATACTGAATCGTTTGCGATCACGTTCGTTTAGTCATAATCGTCAGAAGAAGGTCAAAAGATACAAATTCGTCTTGTTTTACGGTTACACGTAGCGGCGCCATTGTTTTCCCCGGAGTTTATAATTCCTTACAATTCCTCTCGATATTCCGAAGCAAAACAACAACATGGTTTGAAGCAAATTCTAACTCTTATGCCGCTACAGAGCTTTTTGAGGTATGGAGTAAATTGAATGCATCTTTGTTGAGTCTAGATGGTCCAGAATGGCGAACTACCGCAAGTAGAGCAACTAATCGAAATAATAGACACGCACATATACGTAATATGTTTAACATGGATAGGAAATTGCTTTGAAATTTAACAATCATTGCAATAATTACGTAGGTTCGGAAGTCGTATTACTAGATACTTATTGTAATATCGTAAAGTAATTCGAATTAGAAATCAGTTGAAAATAGAGAAACCGTGTACGTCGTGTTTCTGTACTTCGTTTACATGCAAGAGTGCCTACGTGAATAAAGGCACGTAGTTGGTAGTTCTTACATAGGTATGAGGGAAACAATAGACAACGTTAGAAGAAGGACGGTTTCGCTACGCAAGGCGAGTCGAAAAGTGTGCGTGTTGCGAGAATCAGAGCTAATTGAGTCGTCGAAGAGTAGAGTCGTTAGAGGTATCGAGTCGTCGAAGAGCAGAGTCGTGAGAATTGATAGAGTTGTTAGAGAGAGAGAGAGTGTGTGTGTGTTAGATTCGTTGTGACGAGAGTGGTCAAATAACTGTAAAGTTATTTGATATAGATACGAGTATTGCATTTAGTTTCCGTTAAATAAATATCGTTTCCTGTCCAATTTATATTTGTATATTCAATTTAATATTAATAAATTGTAAGTAATCGGGAAAAGATTTCTATCCTTATTTTCCGATTTTACATTATTTTCACAGATTTCAATTCACTTATTCATTGATTGATATTAGGACAAATGAGGAACTTCGCATCTAGTTAGATTAACAAATAAAATGTATTGTTCCTGATAAATGGTATGCGGAATAGTATAGGAAATAAAAGACTGGTTTATATTACCGTTCAAGTGACTGATAGTAGGAAAGCAGTGATGGAACATGAGGCAACGTAATATAAAATTGAATCCCTGAGTATAGCATGCAGATAATATTTTGAGTGTTGACGGAGGACAAAATTATGCACATTCCTTTTTCGATTCCGAGGAAATACATCAGCGATGAGTCAGTTGTCAAAACACGATGGAAATTGCTCATTGTCAATTGAACAAGTTTGATATAATTACACAAGCTTAAGATTTAACTTGAAATTTTTTTGAAGAAATTTATTTTTATTATACCTGATGTCAAGCGCGGTATTAAGTATCATGCTTTTATAACTATTGTTTTAAATATTTTTGTGTTGAAATAATGTCGTTTGGGTGTCTGTTTTGTACTGGAGGAGTACCCGAAATAATTATACTCGTCGCGTACAGCTAAACAGCTACAGGCAGTTGTTTGTATTCCTGGAACGCGTTGGATTCGTGTTTGCATGGTACGTTGATTGGAATGACTTAGAGGTGGGTTACTGGGGGTGCGAGTAATTATGTTTCAGCCAGGATTGGATAGAGAACGCGTTTAATCGACGTTTAAAGATCCGCTTAAAATACACATGCTCTGGTAGTTTCTAATTGGATCGTTATATATGTCGTATACTTTCTGCTAAATCCGTTTTTGGGAGACATTAAGTTGAAAAAGGTCATATTTTTAAAGAGGGGGAGAGAGGTGGTATGCACTGGATAAAGGTAACAATTTTATATGAAGGATAATTATTGTAAACATTGAATATAATTGGGGAAAATTGAGAAACTGGTGCAAATTGTTGTATTATAAGCTGCAGGCTTGGTGCTGTGTCTATCTCTTATCACTTTAATACAATGGATGAGACATTTGTATGGCGTTTTTTGATAATGGAAAACGTGTTCGTGCTGTATGTTTTGCATTCAATAACAGGAAATGGTTCTGCAATTTCAGTGATTCAAAGTACTTGCAGTATAATGATAAGCATAATACGATATAAATTTGCATTTCATCCGGCTACGGAGTGAAATACTTGTTTGACAATGGAACAGATCATTGCTAAGAAAGGAAAAAACGAACAGATTGTGTATCTATAATCTATTCCAAATTAAGATCATCGTTTCACGTTTAATATTTTAGATCTGCCGAAGGTAATTCACATTTCATTGTGATGACCGTATACATTGAAGCTATATCTGACCTTGCTATTTTTTGTTATTTGCGAAAGTATGTAGGATGTATAATAGACAAATATAGGGAGGATACAAATAGTCTTAACTCTTCTGCAGAAGGAGAAAGAAAAATAAAGGGTGATAAGGAAATGGGCATACCATACAAATAATTTCAATATAAAGTCATTTTAAGCATGCTAATGAAAGCATGGTAAGCATGGTAGTGTTCAATTGTTAGAAATATGTAATACCCAAATATGAAATTTGTATTATTTAAGTGTTTCAAAATGTTGGGTATTCCTGGGTGGACACTTATAACTTTTGCTTTGGAAGTTGAAGAAAATTACATTTATGACGTGAATTTTGTAATAAGCCACCTGCTCTATGGGAAAGTCATATTGCGAAAGGCATCTAAACAAGTATGTATTGTTTAAATATTATTGCTTTTATTATACTCGCAAAAAAAGAAATAATGTGGTGTTAATACAATGAGTCATAAAATGTTCAAATGCGTTGCGTCAAAATATTTATGACAATTTTTATATTTATAAAAGCTTTGTCTTGTTTTAATTACATAAGTACATGATAGTTGTAACAAATTTTTGTTCCATCAGTTTTCCGGCAGGTAAAAATCAAAATATACTCATTGAAGTCAAATGTTTTTCAGATTGAAAATTGCAAATTTAATATAATTGTTTTACGGATTAAACAGTTTTCTCTTAGGTGGAATAATTACTTAAAACATATTACTTGTGCTTTTGATACGCTGAGAACCGAAGAAGATCTCGTTGATGTAAATTTAAGCTGCGAAGGAAAAAGGAATAAGAGCAGACAAACTGCTATTATCTGCATGTAGTACATATTTTAGAGATTTATTTAAGGTAAAGTGAAATTAAGAATTTAATAATTTGTTACTGTTAACATATATTTTGTAAATGATACTTATTCTATTTTACGAAAATCCATGTCAGCATCCTGTTATAATATATAATAATAATGTAAAATTCGATGATTAGGCTGCATTGGTTGATTTTATGTATCAGGGAGAAGTAAATGTAGTTCGAGAACAATTGGCTAGTTATTTAACAACCGCTGAACTGCTTGCTGTTCAGGGCCTTGCCGATGGTATAGGAAAAGATAATGATAGTTTAGTAGAGGTATGTTTTTCAAAATTGTTAAATATGATTAGATATTTTCTGCTTAAATTAAAGTAATACAATTGTATCACGTTAAACTGTGTTTCGGGATGACATTTTTATATGACGCAATTTTATTTGATACTAGTGCTTCAAAAAAATAATTAAAAGTCAACAGATCTTGTTTATATATTTGATTTGAATGTAATTTAATATATTATTTTTACAAGATTTATGTTCGATATACATATACATTTATTTAGTTACTATTCTCTGCTTATTTCATACGAATTTCATAGTCTACAGCCTACTTTATCTATTATGTGTGTAACCTAAAATCATTGGAATAATTATTCTTGCATCAACATTAATGTACGTGCCAAATAATACGTGCAGTACACCTTCATACGCTATTGATTATTTCCTGTAAATGAAGAATTTTAATATAATGTACAAAATATATAAAATTTAGCATTAAAATTGTCGCACATATATTTAAAAATTAATTGGATTAAAGAATTTTTCAAAATTTCTGAGAATGTAAGGCCAACGTAAGATTTTACACGGAACTAGTTTCCATTTTCGCGCGTAAGACTACGTCATAAAGACAGAGGAGGGGGTATAGACAGCGGACTTCAGACGCGCAGCGTAGACTTCCCTTAGTCATCTTACGACTGTGCTGTGAGGAGGGTGTTTTGCTCGGTGGTTTCAAATCCTTTGTGTGCAGTTGTGTGAATCTCTTCTGTATTGTTCTACAACAAACAGGAGCCGGATACAGGTTGGTATACTTTTTACTTACTCAATAATTAGGTGAAATAATTGAGAAAGCATGGCGAGGACAAAGAAGGGACTTTCGAAAACTAACGCCGACAAGCCAGAAACTGAACGGTTACTAACTTGGATTGACGAAGTTCGCCGCAAAAGATCAAAGTGTCGCCGAAAGCGCAGACGCGATTTACGGATTGAAGCAATGCTGACGTGCGCTCTTTCCAAAGCTAAAAATGATTTACGCATCCGGCGATTATCAGCAGCTTCAAAATGGCAGAAATTTAAAAAACAATGCTTGAAGAAGAAGGTAAATTATACAAATTATGAGCTCTACAATGGTGAGGACACGGAAAATCCGGGATCGTCTCAACAGAATCCCCGGGAGGAGCCATCGTGTCCTGAATTGGGCAGTTCAGACGATGTCGTGTCTAAGTTGGCAGAAATAAAAATAACGTTGCAACGCTGAAGTAGCGGGAAAAATGCAAGCGATCAGGTTTGGAAGACCTAACTGTGACAAGAGGATTTCTCGCAACGTTTTATCTACCAAATGCGTAGAAATTTCAACAACTATATGGAATCTCGAGCGATTACGGAGCACCGCGTATTACGTCGGTGCTGCAAGAATAGAAATTGCATTACTATCTTGATGTATATATGGATATTTTCTGGTTGCAGTCTCACCGTTCGAGATGGCATTGGGACAAGCGGAGGGAGTTGGTGTTCGCAACGATGCTGAAGCGTACTGCACGCTCGGGGACCCCATGTTCTCCAGTCTCTGCGCCTTTCGTTGGCTTAGTTTATATATTATATTGTATGCATTGGTTTGGTAATATACGTAATAATGAGCGTTCGAAGTATGTTCGAAGAGTGTTTGATCCGATATTTTTTAATTTCAGAAATATATACTTTGCATGTCTTATATTTTAAAGAAAATTTGTATAGTACATTTTAGCTTGTAGATTTAGTAGTACCGTTTCTAATATTCGCTCCATTATTCTGTACGTCAAGATTTTGTATATTTGCTTAATGTTGATTAACAGTTTTGTAGACTTTAAGAAATGAAATGAAATTAATAAAATTTGGAAAATGTTTACAATTTTTCTGCAATCTTCTAGTTCATATTAATGGCAAAAGTGCTTTTCTGCCCCGCATACTACACATAACAAAATTCTGTCGCAGGCAAGAGACCCGTACATGTACCCAGGCTGTTGGCCGTCATCGGCAACATTATTTGGCCTGTCTGTGTATGAGATAAGGAGCGACGAGAGAGGATTGGTACGGCATAAGGAAGGGGGGAAATGTGTTTCTTTTTAGAAAATCGTGCATGAAGTTTTCTGGCTGACGAATGGGTTGCACCATGATCAAGTTGTACATAAACGTCTCATCTCTCCACACTTCCGTATCTTGAACATCCAAGCATCAACTAATTCGAAAATCGTCTGACGCGCGATACTCATAGGCTTATTGTGACGAACTACAGCTAATTGTAGCAAATCTTATTTGGTGGGCTCTAATACCTTTCGTACGTTATCTGGGCAAATGTGTTTTCTCATGTCCGGGAAAGTTTTTTCATAGCTTGTACCACCAGGTTGTATGGGAGTTGTCGAAGCACACAAGACAAGCCTCCGGTGAATATCAATAAGGAGAGACAGCGCTAGGGGTAATGCCCCCCCCTAACGCCAATTCAATAGTCAGGAAATATTAGGACTGGCTAGAACTAGAGAACGCGTGAAGGGGGTGCAACTGAAGTTAATTCATAAGAGAATCCTGGAGCACCTCTGTCATACGCGTCGGGTGGTCATCGTGGAGTTTTAGTCGGTAAGAGTCCGACACTACTCTGCTGTTACGCAATTACTGCAACAGCGGAGTGTCCATGAGGATTTCTCCACGTAAAAAAAAAAAAAAAAAAAAAAGGTTGTATGTTAGTTACTCTGGCTTATCAATATGCCCTGTTCAATGTTGGCCAAGCTGAATAATGTCACAGGCCTCTATCTTCCTTAATAAGAGCTGTAGGGGATCGAATAATGAGACTACCAATATGTGTACTCGTTAGTGTATTTAAAACAGATCTTGTCGCGAAACGATATCTATACAGACGTTTAGTCACAGTTTATACTGAATCGTTTGCGATCACGTTCGTTTAGTCATAATCGTCAGAAGAAGGTCAAAAGATACAAATTCGTCTTGTTTTACGGTTACACGTAGCGGCACCATTGTTTTCCCCGGAGTTTATAATTCCTTACAATTCCTCTCGATATTCCGAAGCAAAACAACAACATGGTTTGAAGCAAATTCTAACTCTTATGCCGCTACAGAGCTTTTTGAGGTATGGAGTAAATTGAATGCATCTTTGTTGAGTCTAGATGGTCCAGAATGGCGAACTACCGCAAGTAGAGCAACTAATCGAAATAATAGACACGCACATATACGTAATATGTTTAACATGGATAGGAAATTGCTTTGAAATTTAACAATCATTGCAATAATTACGTAGGTTCGGAAGTCGTATTACTAGATACTTATTGTAATATCGTAAAGTAATTCGAATTAGAAATCAGTTGAAAATAGAGAAACCGTGTACGTCGTGTTTCTGTACTTCGTTTACATGCAAGAGTGCCTACGTGAATAAAGGCACGTAGTTGGTAGTTCTTACATAGGTATGAGGGAAACAATAGACAACGTTAGAAGAAGGACGGTTTCGCTACGCAAGGCGAGTCGAAAAGTGTGCGTGTTGCGAGAATCAGAGCTAATTGAGTCGTCGAAGAGTAGAGTCGTTAGAGGTATCGAGTCGTCGAAGAGTAGAGTCGTGAGAATTGATAGAGTTGTTAGAGAGAGAGAGAGAGTGTGTGTGTGTTAGATTCGTTGTGACGAGAGTGGTCAAATAACTGTAAAGTTATTTGATATAGATACGAGTATTGCATTTAGTTTCCGTTAAATAAATATCGTTTCCTGTCCAATTTATATTTGTATATTCAATTTAATATTAATAAATTGTAAGTAATCGGGAAAAGATTTCTATCCTTATTTTCCGATTTTACATTATTTTCACAGATTTCAATTCACTTATTCATTGATTGATATTAGGACAAATGAGGAACTTCGCATCTAGTTAGATTAACAAATAAAATGTATTGTTCCTGATAAATGGTATGCGGAATAGTATAGGAAATAAAAGACTGGTTTATATTACCGTTCAAGTGACTGATAGTAGGAAAGCAGTGATGGAACATGAGGCAACGTAATATAAAATTGAATCCCTGAGTATAGCATGCAGATAATATTTTGAGTGTTGACGGAGGACAAAATTATGCACATTCCTTTTTCGATTCCGAGGAAATACATCAGCGATGAGTCAGTTGTCAAAACACGATGGAAATTGCTCATTGTCAATTGAACAAGTTTGATATAATTACACAAGCTTAAGATTTAACTTGAAATTTTTTTGAAGAAATTTATTTTTATTATACCTGATGTCAAGCGCGGTATTAAGTATCATGCTTTTATAACTATTGTTTTAAATATTTTTGTGTTGAAATAATGTCGTTTGGGTGTCTGTTTTGTACTGGAGGAGTACCCGAAATAATTATACTCGTCGCGTACAGCTAAACAGCTACAGGCAGTTGTTTGTATTCCTGGAACGCGTTGGATTCGTGTTTGCATGGTACGTTGATTGGAATGACTTAGAGGTGGGTTACTGGGGGTGCGAGTAATTATGTTTCAGCCAGGATTGGATAGAGAACGCGTTTAATCGACGTTTAAAGATCCGCTTAAAATACACATGCTCTGGTAGTTTCTAATTGGATCGTTATATATGTCGTATACTTTCTGCTAAATCCGTTTTTGGGAGACATTAAGTTGAAAAAGGTCATATTTTTAAAGAGGGGGAGAGAGGTGGTATGCACTGGATAAAGGTAACAATTTTATATGAAGGATAATTATTGTAAACATTGAATATAATTGGGGAAAATTGAGAAACTGGTGCAAATTGTTGTATTATAAGCTGCAGGCTTGGTGCTGTGTCTATCTCTTATCACTTTAATACAATGGATGAGACATTTGTATGGCGTTTTTTGATAATGGAAAACGTGTTCGTGCTGTATGTTTTGCATTCAATAACAGGAAATGGTTCTGCAATTTCAGTGATTCAAAGTACTTGCAGTATAATGATAAGCATAATACGATATAAATTTGCATTTCATCCGGCTACGGAGTGAAATACTTGTTTGACAATGGAACAGATCATTGCTAAGAAAGGAAAAAACGAACAGATTGTGTATCTATAATCTATTCCAAATTAAGATCATCGTTTCACGTTTAATATTTTAGATCTGCCGAAGGTAATTCACATTTCATTGTGATGACCGTATACATTGAAGCTATATCTGACCTTGCTATTTTTTGTTATTTGCGAAAGTATGTAGGATGTATAATAGACAAATATAGGGAGGATACAAATAGTCTTAACTCTTCTGCAGAAGGAGAAAGAAAAATAAAGGGTGATAAGGAAATGGGCATACCATACAAATAATTTCAATATAAAGTCATTTTAAGCATGCTAATGAAAGCATGGTAAGCATGGTAGTGTTCAATTGTTAGAAATATGTAATACCCAAATATGAAATTTGTATTATTTAAGTGTTTCAAAATGTTGGGTATTCCTGGGTGGACACTTATAACTTTTGCTTTGGAAGTTGAAGAAAATTACATTTATGACGTGAATTTTGTAATAAGCCACCTGCTCTATGGGAAAGTCATATTGCGAAGGGCATCTAAACAAGTATGTATTGTTTAAATATTATTGCTTTTATTATACTCGCAAAAAAAGAAATAATGTGGTGTTAATACATTGAGTCATAAAGTGTTCAAATGCGTTGCGTCAAAATATTTATGACAATTTTTATATTTATAAAAACTTTGTCTTGTTTTAATTACATAAGTACATGATAGTTGTAACAAATTTTTGTTCCATCAGTTTTCCGGCAGGTAAAAATCAAAATATACTCATTGAAGTCAAATGTTTTTCAGATTGAAAATTGCAAATTTAATATAATTGTTTTACGGATTAAACAGTTTTCTCTTAGGTGGAATAATTACTTAAAACATATTACTTGTGCTTTTGATACGCTGAGAACCGAAGAAGATCTCGTTGATGTAAATTTAAGCTGCGAAGGAAAAAGGAATAAGAGCAGACAAACTGCTATTATCTGCATGTAGTACATATTTTAGAGATTTATTTAAGGTAAAGTGAAATTAAGAATTTAATAATTTGTTACTGTTAACATATATTTTGTAAATGATACTTATTCTATTTTACGAAAATCCATGTCAGCATCCTGTTATAATATATAATAATAATGTAAAATTCGATGATTAGGCTGCATTGGTTGATTTTATGTATCAGGGAGAAGTAAATGTAGTTCGAGAACAATTGGCTAGTTATTTAACAACCGCTGAACTGCTTGCTGTTCAGGGCCTTGCCGATGGTATAGGAAAAGATAATGATAGTTTAGTAGAGGTATGTTTTTCAAAATTGTTAAATATGATTAGATATTTTCTGCTTAAATTAAAGTAATACAATTGTATCACGTTAAACTGTGTTTCGGGATGACATTTTTATATGACGCAATTTTATTTGATACTAGTGCTTCAAAAAAATAATTAAAAGTCAACAGATCTTGTTTATATATTTGATTTGAATGTAATTTAATATATTATTTTTACAAGATTTATGTTCGATATACATATACATTTATTTAGTTACTATTCTCTGCTTATTTCATACGAATTTCATAGTCTACAGCCTACTTTATCTATTATGTGTGTAACCTAAAATCATTGGAATAATTATTCTTGCATCAACATTAATGTACGTGCCAAATAATACGTGCAGTACACCTTCATACGCTATTGATTATTTCCTGTAAATGAAGAATTTTAATATAATGTACAAAATATATAAAATTTAGCATTAAAATTGTCGCACATATATTTAAAAATTAATTGGATTAAAGAATTTTTCAAAATTTCTGAGAATGTAAGGCCAACGTAAGATTTTACACGGAACTAGTTTCCATTTTCGCGCGTAAGACTACGTCATAAAGACAGAGGAGGGGGTATAGACAGCGGACTTCAGACGCGCAGCGTAGACTTCCCTTAGTCATCTTACGACTGTGCTGTGAGGAGGGTGTTTTGCTCGGTGGTTTCAAATCCTTTGTGTGCAGTTGTGTGAATCTCTTCTGTATTGTTCTACAACAAACAGGAGCCGGATACAGGTTGGTATACTTTTTACTTACTCAATAATTAGGTGAAATAATTGAGAAAGCATGGCGAGGACAAAGAAGGGACTTTCGAAAACTAACGCCGACAAGCCAGAAACTGAACGGTTACTAACTTGGATTGACGAAGTTCGCCGCAAAAGATCAAAGTGTCGCCGAAAGCGCAGACGCGATTTACGGATTGAAGCAATGCTGACGTGCGCTCTTTCCAAAGCTAAAAATGATTTACGCATCCGGCGATTATCAGCAGCTTCAAAATGGCAGAAATTTAAAAAACAATGCTTGAAGAAGAAGGTAAATTATACAAATTATGAGCTCTACAATGGTGAGGACACGGAAAATCCGGGATCGTCTCAACAGAATCCCCGGGAGGAGCCATCGTGTCCTGAATTGGGCAGTTCAGACGATGTCGTGTCTAAGTTGGCAGAAATAAAAATAACGTTGCAACGCTGAAGTAGCGGGAAAAATGCAAGCGATCAGGTTTGGAAGACCTAACTGTGACAAGAGGATTTCTCGCAACGTTTTATCTACCAAATGCGTAGAAATTTCAACAACTATATGGAATCTCGAGCGATTACGGAGCACCGCGTATTACGTCGGTGCTGCAAGAATAGAAATTGCATTACTATCTTGATGTATATATGGATATTTTCTGGTTGCAGTCTCACCGTTCGAGATGGCATTGGGACAAGCGGAGGGAGTTGGTGTTCGCAACGATGCTGAAGCGTACTGCACGCTCGGGGACCCCATGTTCTCCAGTCTCTGCGCCTTTCGTTGGCTTAGTTTATATATTATATTGTATGCATTGGTTTGGTAATATACGTAATAATGAGCGTTCGAAGTATGTTCGAAGAGTGTTTGATCCGATATTTTTTAATTTCAGAAATATATACTTTGCATGTCTTATATTTTAAAGAAAATTTGTATAGTACATTTTAGCTTGTAGATTTAGTAGTATCGTTTCTAATATTCGCTCCATTATTCTGTACGTCAAGATTTTGTATATTTGCTTAATGTTGATTAACAGTTTTGTAGACTTTAAGAAATGAAATGAAATTAATAAAATTTGGAAAATGTTTACAATTTTTCTGCAATCTTCTAGTTCATATTAATGGCAAAAGTGCTTTTCTGCCCCGCATACTACACATAACAAAATTCTGTCGCAGGCAAGAGACCCGTACATGTA
This sequence comes from Bombus huntii, assembly GCF_024542735.1. Classification (NCBI taxonomy): domain Eukaryota; kingdom Metazoa; phylum Arthropoda; class Insecta; order Hymenoptera; family Apidae; genus Bombus; species Bombus huntii. The sequence continues at coordinate 713,673 of NW_026099327.1, read as the reverse complement.
CCCAGGCTGTTGGCCGTCATCGGCAACATTATTTGGCCTGTCTGTGTATGAGATAAGGAGCGACGAGAGAGGATTGGTACGGCATAAGGAAGGGGGGAAATGTGTTTCTTTTTAGAAAATCGTGCATGAAGTTTTCTGGCTGACGAATGGGTTGCACCATGATCAAGTTGTACATAAACGTCTCATCTCTCCACACTTCCGTATCTTGAACATCCAAGCATCAACTAATTCGAAAATCGTCTGACGCGCGATACTCATAGGCTTATTGTGACGAACTACAGCTAATTGTAGCAAATCTTATTTGGTGGGCTCTAATACCTTTCGTACGTTATCTGGGCAAATGTGTTTTCTCATGTCCGGGAAAGTTTTTTCATAGCTTGTACCACCAGGTTGTATGGGAGTTGTCGAAGCACACAAGACAAGCCTCCGGTGAATATCAATAAGGAGAGACAGCGCTAGGGGTAATGGCCCCCCCTAACGCCAATTCAATAGTCAGGAAATATTAGGACTGGCTAGAACTAGAGAACGCGTGAAGGGGGTGCAACTGAAGTTAATTCATAAGAGAATCCTGGAGCACCTCTGTCATACGCGTCGGGTGGTCATCGTGGAGTTTTAGTCGGTAAGAGTCCGACACTACTCTGCTGTTACGCAATTACTGCAACAGCGGAGTGTCCATGAGGATTTCTCCACGTAAAAAAAAAAAAAAAAAAAAAAGGTTGTATGTTAGTTACTCTGGCTTATCAATATGCCCTGTTCAATGTTGGCCAAGCTGAATAATGTCACAGGCCTCTATCTTCCTTAATAAGAGCTGTAGGGGATCGAATAATGAGACTACCAATATGTGTACTCGTTAGTGTATTTAAAACAGATCTTGTCGCGAAACGATATCTATACAGACGTTTAGTCACAGTTTATACTGAATCGTTTGCGATCACGTTCGTTTAGTCATAATCGTCAGAAGAAGGTCAAAAGATACAAATTCGTCTTGTTTTACGGTTACACGTAGCGGCACCATTGTTTTCCCCGGAGTTTATAATTCCTTACAATACCTCTGACCTAACGGTCTTGATACTCCGAAGCTAAACAACAACATGGTTTGAAGCAAATTCCAACTCTTGTGCCGCTACATCACTCCCCTACCAGTGATAACGTTTTATTGCCTTTGCAGAGAAAGTCCCCGTGGGTAATCTTTTTGTGATGCCTAGCCGAAACCAGCCTGTAACCAATCAGGAAAACGGACTCTTCGGCCTGACCGTGTAACATACCTATTACTAGTGTTTCCTTCGTTGTCGCTCTTCACGTCGCTTTCATTGCGAGCGTTCATTCGTTCTAGTGAAATAAGTATGTCACGGGTTTCGGCGGTTCTCGCGTCGAGATTCTCTGATACTACAAATGCTGACTTAAGCCGGTCGACGGAAACCTTTATATCGCGATTGTTAACATTGTTGGTGTACATTTTCTTGCCTCTTCGCGTTACTCTAAATGGTCCATCGTAAGGCGGCTGTAAAGGGCCCCTAATTGCGTCGTGTCGCAAGAATATGTGACGGAAGAAAAGAGAGAGAGAGTGCGTTTCGTCCCGGGACTACCGGTGGACTCGTCAGTAAGGCTATGCCCGGTAGTCCCTGCCATAGACGTAGAGGGAGTCTCGCTAGGTGCGGTATTTATATCAATTGATCGTATATTCGACCGCCAGCGAGTTAGACAGACAGACTCTTTGTCGTCGTAGCCCTCTAGTATTGGCGGTTGGTACCCGCGGCTCGACTTGTCGGCGCCCTATTGATACCGATCCGCCACAAATACGTAGGGAGAAGACTCCAATTCCGCGGAAAGTGAATAATTTCTTTTTCTTGTATTGTGTCACAGGCTGAGGCCGGACTTTCTCCATTTGTTCCTTGAGCAGGGTTGCAAATTCCGTGGTGGCACGCTGCTTAGTTGGGTATCGTGCGAACGTTTAACGTTCGGTAGTCGCCGCATGGTCGCAAATTTCTATCCTTTTTGGACAGAACGTGAAGGGGTGATGCCCACGGGCTTTTCGATGGGCGCATCACGCCTTGTTCTATCATCAACTCAAATTCAGCTCTTACCTGCTTGAGGCGGTCCGGTACCGGCGGGCCAGGCGTAGTTTCGATGTGGTGTACTACGCCGTGTCGGGCCTTTTCCTTCCCGAAAGACGGAGGACGCGTGAGGGCCGGGAATTCCGCCAGTAATTGGTGGTACACCGAATCGCCGCAGATAGTTTTCACCGATGGCGTGTTGTCTATGGCGGCGTACCCCTTTGATGATAACTGGGTCGTCGTGTCGATTAATCTTTTGTTCCGTGGGTCCACGAGCATCCCGTAGTGACTCAGGAAATCCACGCCGAGGATAGGTGTCTGGACGTCAGCCACTGTAAAATACCACTTCAAGGCGCGTCGGAGGGACAGGTTGAGGTGGATCGCGACTGTACCATACGTCGCAATTCGTGCCCCATTAGCCGCGTACAACTCGTACTCGCTCTTCTTCGCAGGTCCCTGCATTTTGCTGCGCGGCCAGACGCTGAAGTCTGCGCCGGTGTCCACCAAGTACGAGATGCGCGTGTTTTTATCCAGAAGAAAAATGCAGCGGGAGATCAAACCGTCGTCGTACGCCGCGTTTACGGACGGCCGGTTCTGTTTCTCGATTTCCATGTGCACGGTGAGGTGCAATTTCTCGCGCGTTCCCCGTACGTCGCATGATAAAGGCATAAGCCACCTTGCCGTGACGGGCTTCGGGATCGCCAACGGCGACGGTATTTCGCGCAGGAGAATGGTCGCCGGCGGCCCCCGATGGTCAACGCGCTTACCTGCGCCTGTATCTGCGTTATTTGTTCCTTCAGCTCGTTGATGGCGGCAGCCGTAGCATCGTTCACTCCGCCGCCGTACTTTGTTGGATTGCCTCCTGCCGTGGTTCGGTCTGTACTGACCGCAACAACCTGTCCTAGTTCCGTGCGTATTTCGTGGATGCTGTCGGCGATCGCGGTCAGAGTTTCGGACCTCTTATCTTGGACGGCGGCTAGGTCGCGTTGCACGTACACCGGGAGTCGGCCTTCCCAGAGAGTCCGGATTAATTCGTCTGATATTGCCGGAGTGGTGAGGCTTTTCAGATCCCGTAGAATTGAGAATGCGTCCCGTCGTCTAGTTGTTCACTCACTATTATTTTGCGTAGGCATCCGGCGTCTGACTCACACAGGAGCGTAGGACGAGCTGCGTGGCACCTCGATCCAAGATGCTCCTCGCCGTGTGAACAACAGCCGTCCGGATGATGCTGTCGTCCCCAGGGTGAACTTGGCGATGCGGCCGAAGGGCCGTTGCCTGGATGGCACGTTGTCTCCCTTGTAGTCTAGATCGCCGTCTTCCTCGTCGATGCCGAGCGATTTCCACGTGAAATTCTCGACCCAGGAAGTGTCGTGGATCTTGCTTCTGGAAGTGTCGTTAAACACCTCGGTCCAGGAAGTAACGTTGAAGGGAACGTCGGTGGTGCTTGGTGAAGATTCATCAAGCGCGGTGCGGAGTTTTGAGGTTCATTGGGAGGCTGGACTCCCCCCGATGACTCGCTCGAATCGCATTCTCTTAGTGATGATCCTCGGTGGAGAGTGACCGTTGGACGTCGTGACTGTGACTTGCCTTGGTGTTGGAGAGTATATTGGCGTTTTTGGAGCCACGGGTGACTCCAGTGAGATGTTTATGATACGCGACGAGTTCGGTACGGCGCTCTGTGAACTCAGTAGAGAATCGTTGAGATCAGATTGAATGTTCTGTAAATTACCGACACCATTTGAGTGATTAGTCATGGTATTAATAATGCTGAAATTATTCTGAGTAGGGCCAATTGCAGGCGTAGCACATGTCTGAGGTGGCGAAGGAGGAGTCTTCACGTTACGTCTCGGAGTGTGACTGTCCGATGGAATGTTTCTAATCTGGGGTGGTTGCAGATGACGTGATGTAAGAGAGATGATTGGACGTCGATACGTTGTGTTGGACGTCCATCGTGGAAGTATTGCCCGAAGAAACACTGCCCCTGGATGGTTTGTTCACAGTGGACTTCGAAGCCTTTACAGTAGGTTTCGACTCGACGTTGACCTTGTTGCTGTCCTGGATGGGACTCAACCCGTTATTACCTAGGTTGTGAACTACGGTCAAAGAGTCATGAACGTTCTGTAACAGATTGGGGGAGATTACTTTCTGAATCGATTTGTCGCCTGTTGAGACGTTCTCTTTCTTCAGGACCGAAGGCTCGTTGAAGGTTGTCACCTTCAAGGTGGTTTGTGTCTGTTAAGGAAATTCGAGGATTTGGAAATACAAATAAATGACTATATTTCACACACAACAGCTATACATCTATATTACACTCTGAAGAACGTCTTGCACGCACGCTTGTCGCCAACCGACTATCCAGAATCTTCTAACGGCAGTCTTTTGTCTCAACTAAGACCTTTTTTTTTTTTTTTTTTTTTATCGTGGAGAAATCCTCATGGACACCAGCTAGGCGGGTAGTGTCGGACTCTTACCGACTAAAACTCCACGGTGGCCTATCCTGACGCCTGAGTCGAGACGCACCCGGGTTCTCTTCCGAATTCTGCCGGTCACCCCCGGGCGTCTATCTCTCCTTCTTTCGAAGGGAGGCATCCTTGCTCTTCTTTGGAACACTAGGGGGGACCACACCCCCTAGCGCCTCGATCCTGCGCGTCTTCCTGGGGACCCCGTCCCTGACGCCTTTCTTCCTGGTTTCCATGTGCTCCTGTGGCGGCCGGGATAGCTCCGCCGGTTACCCCCGGGGTAGTCCTGCGCTCCGGGGGCTTCTGCCTGCCTAGTGCTCCTTGGAGAATCCCAGAAAAATGGCGGCGGTGCGCCTTCTTCCTCTTCGCCAGCGCCCGCCCGAACGTTGACCCATCCTTGTCCGTGCCGCGGCGACCGTTGCTTAACCCATGTGATCGGTGGGAAGTCCACGTCTCCACCGCTGCCAGCGGGCGCTGACGTCTCAACTAAGACCTGGACGCCCTCTGACCCTTACACACACACTCTCATGTACAGTGTAAATGTATCATTTCCCTAACACGCCTCCTTACATTTATACTGTAATATCGGAAAATAAGGATAGAAATTTTTTTTTTCGATTACTTACAACTTATTAATATTAAATTGAATATACAAATATAAATTGGACAGAGAACGATATTTAACGGAAACTAAATGCAATACTCGTATCTATATCAAATAACTTTACAGTTATTTGATCACTCTCGTCACAACGAATCTAACACACACACACTCTCTCTCTCTAACAACTCTATCAATTCTCACGACTCTACGCTTCGACGACTCGAAACCTCTAACGACTCTACTCTTCGACAACTCGAAACCTCTAACGACTGTACTCTTCAACGACTCAATTCGCTCTGACTCTCGCAACACACTCCTGCCCGGTCGTGCTCGTTCTTGCACTCGTCCTCTCACACACATACACACTTTTCGGCTCACATACTCTGGCCTCTCGATTGCCATTCCTTGAAATATGAAACCGTACCTCTGTTTTGACGCTGCTTATCCTTTCTCGCGTCGCTGTTACTAGGCGCTCTTGGATGTAAACAAACCACGAAAGACGACGTACACGGTTTTTTCTTATTTTCAACCGACCTCTAATTCAAATCTATTCTACGATATTACAATACTGTACACTTAATTTTATTTACATACTTGTCGAATTAACAAAATATTTACCATTTATCGCTTTATTTACATTTCTCTTATTTTACATTCATCCATGACCTAAACCTTTCAAATTTCTCTCTACACAGTGTCTTCGTAAAAATATCCGCAGTGTTTTCTTCTGTACTTACTTTTATTATGTTTATCTTATTTTCCTTTACGTACTCGTGAACGTAGTGGTAATGAACTTCAATGTGTTTAGAATTTTTTGTAAAAGTTCCGTATTTTGCTATACTCATTACTCCAGAGTTATCCTCATAGATTTTTACAGGGTTATCGTCTACATTTACATCGAAGATTTTCATTAGTTCTCTGATAGTCATTACTTCGCTCACCGCTTCCGATAGTGCTACATACTCGGCGAGGTTTTTTCACACACCTTTGTTTTTTAGACTTCCATCCAATTACATTTCCATACAATCTAATTACATACCCAGAAGTCGATTTCCTATCTATATGATCTCCTGCCCAATCAGCGTCCACATAACAATCTATCGTTTCGCACTTTGCATTTCTTTTATAATGTAGCCCTAAATCTCTAGTCCGGTACAAATATTTCAATATTCGCAAGGCATATTTAAAATGTGTCTCGTTACAACAATCTTGAAATTTACTCAGATAATTCACACTATAACTTATATCAGGTCTGGTATTTACACTAATATACAGCAATGCGCCAATTAAATTCTTGTATCCAATGTCCTCTCTATTTATCTCAGCTTTTTCAATTTTTAAGTTGGTCTCCATAGGTGTACAGTACAATTTGCTATTATGTAATTTATATTTGTTTGCTAATGATTCTATGTATTTCTTTTGGCTTAATCTCATTTCATTTATTAAATAATCATACTCTATATTTATTCCAAGATATTCTTTTACTTCACCTAAATCTTTCATTTTAAATTTATCAGTTAATAATTTTCTTTACACTTTGTATCTTCCCTTTGTTTTCACTATAAATCAACAAATCGTCTACGTATATTAACAAATAAACAACATTTTCTCCCTCTCCATAAGTATATAGGCACAGCTCTATATTGTTCTTCTTAAAACCTAATCTCGTCACATACTTATCAAAACACTCATACCAGTCCCTCGGACTTTCTTTTAACCCATAAAGCGCTTTCGATAATTTACAAACTCTATTCGTTCCGTCCGCATATCCCTTTGGTTGATTTACATATACCTCCGAGGTTACTTCACCATTTAAAAAGGCAGTTTCTACATCCATTTGCTCAATTATTAATCCATTTTGACAACAATATGATAGCAATATCTTAAAGGTCTGATTACTCGCCACTGGAGAATATATGTCATCGGCTACGTTTCTTTGTTGAAATCCCCTTACCACTAATCTAGCCTTATACCTGTCCTCTGATTTTTTCGTGTAAACCCATTTTACATCTAATACTTCTTTGCCTTTTACCCTTTCTACCAATTTCCAAGTTTTATTCTTATAGAGACATTCTATTTCCTTATCCATAGTCTGGATACCTTACTGGAGTTTTCTTAATACGTGTAGATCTCCTAGTAGTGTTTGAGCTTTCAGTACTACTATCATTTTCATCTTCCCTACCTTCTAACTCTTCCTTATCCATACCATCCAATGAATAGTTATCTTCGCTATCATTTCTCTAATCTGCCTCTAATGAGTTTTCCTCAAAACCGATACATTTAGTGTCTGTCTCTATTGTTGAGGTTACTCGGTGTGTAAACAGAGAAAACACGTGGATAAATTGTAAGGTAGAAAATATATTTAAATAGAAGAGTAATAAGTAAAAATACAATTTGAGCTGGTCCAGATCCGCACGCTAGCTGTGTTACCTAATAACTTAAAAACCCCGAAGCCAACGTCGCCTGTCTACTGTTTATGGCCTGACTTCGTCGCAGTCTTTTCTCTACGCGCTGTCGATGGCTTCAGTGCTTGACAAAACTAAAAAAGACCAGATGTAGAGTTTTCTTAGAAGTGGTAACCACTTCAACACCCTCCCTAAAACTCTACATCCCTACAAACAATTATCTCAAATTTACAAATTATCTCTTAATATTTTCTAACTCTTGTCGTAAATATCTGAAAATTAATTTGTCAATGCCTTCTCAAGTACATTTGCCAGCCGCCTTTCTCTTTTCCATACAAATTAATTTATTACACAAAAAAAAAAACTAGAAGACTAAACAGATCATGTAGAGTTTTTCCTCTTTTTTTTTTTGAGAAGTAATAATCACTTCGACACCCTCCCTAAAAACTCTACATGTTTACAAGCAATTACCTATTAATATCTTTTTTACTTTTGAAACCTAACTTTTTCCTTAAATATTCAAATCTCGGTTTTGGCAACGCCTTTGTACATATATCTGCCAATTGCTCTTCGCTTGTTACATACGTTATATCAATTTCGCCTCTATTGTATAAATCTCGCAAGAAATGATATCTTACGTCAATATGCTTACTTCTTTGATGGAATTCTGGATTCTTAATTAATTTCACGGCACTGGTATTGTCTACACATAGCATATACTTATGGATCTCTAATTTACATTCAAGAAATATTTTCTTTAGCCACATAATTTCTTTCGCTCCTGAGGCTGCACTGACATATTCAGCTTCGGTCGTAGATAGAGCTACACATTGTTGTCGCTTACATTGCCATGTGATGGCCGCATTCGCATACTTACATACAACGCCTGATGTCGACTTTCTTGTTTCTTTGTCGCCTGCATAGTCAGCGTCGCTAAAGGTTTCGAGACTGCCTGCTTTTGTATATAAGAGTCCCATGTCTGCGGTCCCTTTTATGTAGCGCAAAATTCGTTTGACTAATTTCCATTGATACTGGTTTGGATTCTCTAAGTGTCTCGCCGCTATATTTATTGCAAAACTAATATCTGGCCTACTTACGGTTTGTAAAAACATTAAGTTCCCTACGGCTTCTCTGTATGGTGCGTTACAATCATTATCGCCTATGTTACTTTCGTTCCAATTAGTCTCGATAGGTGTAGAAACACTGTTTGCCTCATTCATATTAAATTTTTGCAATATGTTTTCGATATACCTACTCTGATGAATGAATATTGAACCATCTTCTAATCTATTAATTTCAAGTCCAAGAAAACTCTTTACTTCTTTCGAACTCGTAATTTTGAATTCTTTATTTAAATCATCGAAGAATTTATCAATTAAAGATTCGTCTGAAGCTGCTACCACTCCATCGTCTACGTATATGGTCATCGACATTAATTTGTCGTCTTCTGTATAAATATAAAAACAAGGATCTGCGTTACTCTGATAAAATTTTAAGTTCGAGATAAATTTTGTGAAACGTTCCGTCCAACATCTTGGAGACTGCTTTAAGCCATATAGGCTTTTTAGCAATTTACAAACCCGATTTGTACCATCATCATAACCTTTAGGTTGTTTCATATGAATATCTTCTTCCAGACTTCCATATAAGAATGCGGTTTTAATGTCGAACTGTCCGAGGTGTAAATTATTTTTGGCTGCAATACTAAGCATTAATCTAATTGTGTCAAACCGAGCAACGGGACTATATGTTTCCTTATAATCTATGCCTTCTTTCTGTGAACACCCTTTTATTACAAGTCGCGCTTTGTATCGTTCCGAGTTGTCCGGATTTAGCTTTATCGTTAAAACCCACCTATTGCTAAGTACCTTCTGATCTTTAGGTTTTTCTACAAGTATCCACGTCTTATTTTCATGGTGCGATTTCATTTCATCATTCATAGCTGTTTCCCATAACTCTTTCTTTTCGGATCTCATCGCTTCGTTAAAATCCACCGGTAATTTTTCCGCTACGTACGTTACTGGGTTACCATAAAAATCGGTTCGTTTGATCTTATCTCTATCTCTCAATTGTCTCACATTGTCGCTAGTTCCATGAGGTTGTTTTTCATGTTCACTCTCTGCACTTTCATACGTACATGCTCTATCGCTCTGCGCACTCACATCTTCGCGCTCGACAATTTTCGGTAAACTTAATTTTACGAATTTCGCATTTTCTAGTTCAGGCTTAAATATTACGTCACGGCTTAATATTACATTTTTTACTGTTGGCACGTACACTCGATACCCTCGTCCGTCATCTAAATAGCCTACCAAATATCCCTTGTTAGCCTTTTTGTCACGTTTTGTCCCTTTCTCCGCAGGTATGTGAGCAAAGCACTCAGTACCGAAAACCCTAAACTTTTCTAAATTCGGCGGTTTCCCGTACCACAGTTCATATGGTGTTTTCTTATCTTGTCTTGTCGGCCCCGTCTTATTTATGACATGTACTGCTGTGTTCATGGCTTCGGTCCATAAGAACAGCGGTAGATTTGGTTTCGAATATAGCATCGACCGACCTGCCTCTACTATTGTTCTATTTTCCCTTTCTGCGACACCATTCTGTTCAGGCGTGTATGGGACGTTAATCGTGTGCCTAATTCCCTGACTTCTTAGAAATTCCTTGACTTCTTTATTTTGGAATTCTTTCCCTCCATCACTATGAATTTCTTTAATTTTATCCTTAAATTGATTTTCAACTTCTAGGCAAAAGGTTTTTAGTTTTTCAGTTACTTCTGACTTACGTCGGAAGAAGTAAATCTTTGTGAATTTTGAAAAATCGTCTTTAAATGTCAGAAAATACAGTTTCTTGCCTAATGACTCGACTTCCATAGGTCCACATACATCCGTATAAATAATTTCGCGAGGTTTAGTCGCCCGCTTGATTTTCTCGTGAAAACTCGATCTATGCTGTTTCCCGTACGCGCAACCTTCACAGAAAAAGTTATTATCCTCTACAACTTTCATATTTGAATTCTTTAAGAATTCTTTAACATGTCTGATGTTCTGATGACATAGCCGTTCGTGCCATAACTGCAATGTGTCCGCGTTTGACTCCGCTCTATTGCTAAAATTACAAACTGACGGTATGATAACTCGCATATCTACTTTATACAAATTTCCGATAACAGAACCTCTTGCTATTATTTTCTGATTTTGTAAAAATATGCAATTGGTCCCTTCCTTTGAAATACAAAAATCTATGCCCCTTCTTGCGACAGATCTAATCGAAAACAGATTTCTTTTCATACCTGGTACGTTTAGAACATCGTTCATTGTACATATTACCCATTTGCCGTCCACAAAAGTCTCTACTCTGATTTTTCCTTTGCCGCACGCATCCATGAACGTACCATAGCCGATCTCTATCTTCACCGTGTTATCGAATTCTTCGAAAACGCTGAACCATTCCCGTCGTCCTGTCATGTGATCCGTAGCTCCTGAGTCGATTATCCAAACATCAGGGTTTGCCGTTTGTATCGCTGAGGTACTTCCTAATAGACCAATTCCGCTGTGATCCCGATTTTGGTTTCTAGGTTCCTGGTTGTCTCTACTGTTGCTTCTTTTGTTATTTTTAAAACAGTTTTTGCTGGTGTGGCCTTTCCTTTTGCATATAAAGCATCTAAAGCAATCCTTCTTTAGATGGCCAACTTTTCCACAGTTAAAGCAACTTGGTCCTTGTTTCTCGTATTCACGTTTACTTGACTGCTTCTGCTGTTCCCTTTTATAATTATTACCTTTTGTTACCAGTGCCACCGATGTTTCCTGGTCGTCTTTCTTCCATCTAATTTCTTCCGTCATCAGCGTGGTACTAAGCCTGTCTAAGGTCTTCTTTTCTTCTTCCACGGAATCCCACGCACTGTGAAAATGATCGAATTTGTTTGGTAACACCGATAAAATGCGTGTTATCAGCATTTTCTCGCCAATTTCACTCCCAAGGGCTTTCATCTTCGCCGCTATGAGTTCCAACTTTGATAGGTTGTAAGAGACATTTTCAGATTCTTCCCATTTAAAATCGAAGAACTGCTTCTGGACCATATTTAAATTCTCATCCGACTTCATGTCATATACTGTATTCAGCTTTTTCCACATTTCATGTGCTGTCGTGAAACATAAAAGAAGATCCAACGGTTTCTTTCCTGCTGAGGTCACGATTAATTTTCTCGCTAATCGATCTGCTTTCAAAAATCTTCCACGAGCGATTTCTTTCTCCGCGCTGTTACCTGGATGACACAAATTCCCTTCACACACGTTGATCAGGTCGTCATCTTCCTCCAAAAGTGTACGCATAACAAAACGCCACTGGAGCCAATTTTCTTCGCCGCGTAACATCTCGACCTTCGCACTTGCTGATTCCATTTTAGCACTATCCCTTATTTTACTAAGCACAACACTTTAACAATTTATTCATTTCACGTTGCTACCTTGCAATTTACAGCCCTGGGCCCATAACCTGTTGAGGTTATTCGGTGTGTAAACAGAGAAAACACGTGGATAAATTGTAAGGTAGAAAATATATTTAAATAGAAGTGTAATAAGTAAAAATACAATTTGAGCTGGTCCAGATCCGCACGCTAGCTGTGTTACCTAATAACTGAAAACCCCCGAAGCCAACGTCGCCTGTCTACTGTTTATGGCCTGACTTCGTCGCTGTCTTTTGTCTACGCGCTGTCGATGGCTTCAGTGCTTGAGAAAACTAAAAAAGACCAGATGTAGAGTTTTCATGGAAGTGGTAACCACTTCAACATTAACGAAGAGCGAAACAAATAAATACGATTCGTAAGTATTAGTAGCGGAGTAAAACGAACTAAAATAAAGTTCGCAATAGTTAGAATCAGAATCGCCAAGAATACTAGAGTCTTTATTATTTCTGTTTATGCAACTTGTTCAGCAAAGACCGAGTTTACCAATGAATTAGACGTACTTGTATAATTTATATCATATATATTATTATAGATATTATTTCTATTATATATATATATATATATATATATATATATATATATATATATATATATATATATATATTATATATCTTTTTAAATAATTGTTATTTTATTGCAGGAGATCTCAATTTCGAACATATGGAATTTGGCAATTTGCGTAACAATAATCGTAGAGTTTTTTTTATTTAATTTTGTTGTTCTCCTCGGTTCTATATGAACCGAAACGGATGTTATATTTCGAGATATTAATATAATATACATAGTTTTTGTATTGTTTTATATTTGCCTTTTTCTATCCGATTGAGTTTCTGTTCCTTTCGCGTATCCTACGATATTTAGCTTTTCATGAGTGAAACTGTTCGAAAGAAGAAGATATCTGAAGAGATACAAACGGGAAGAAATGAGGAGTCAACGAATGAATGCATGACAGCCAGAAACAGTTGCAGCTTCAACTTCATAGATCCTATATCGCATTTTGTTCCAAAACCACATCATTCATAGATCTTGTTATCATCGATTCAAGAATGAATATTTTAGATTTAATAGATAATAGCTTTGCTAGTATCTCTAGATAAAACAGTGATCATCTGGCGCTGTGATGCAGGATTTTCTTTAATGCAGGTTATAATATTCTCCTTGATAATGAATCTGTTGATTCTAACACGAGATATGAATTTTCATAAATTCATAAATTTTCAGAAATTCAATTCGTGAATTCTTTCGAGACTTTATCTATCGAAACAAAAACTGTTTATACAAAACAGGCGACATTTATCTCTCGATGATGTGTGTACATCAGGAAATCTGTCTTGGAATTGATAAAGTTACTTCCAAGATTTTTAATAATGCGAATCAAACAGGTAGATACATCGATTCCTATACATTGCATCCCAAAAGTTAAAAAGTAATTGCCTTATATTATTACATAGATTTCGACGTTTAAATAGCATCCATGCTCATAATACTCATTCTGAGTTTCACAAACTTTTTATTGGAACTTAAAAGACAGTGTGTGTTCTTGCGTTGTTACTAGGGTTCAAGGCATCCAACGTTTTATTTTTTATCTCGTTATCTCGGAGTATATATCTCCACTCTTGAAGCTTTATATTTTGTTATCTCTGGGTGTATCTTCATATTTCTTCAACGTTTGTGCTAACGTTGTATTCTGTAAAATTAAAAAATTACAGAAAGAGACATAACGAAAGAGCTACGTAACCCAAAGAGAAGAATGGAAAAACGTTTGGACTACAATGAAAGATCGTTAGAACATTCGTTATAGCGTAAGTATCCCATAGCATTTCTTGATCCCTTTCGTTTTATATTCGACTCTTTTCGAATTATAATTGATTAATTATTATCAAAACTAATTATTAAAAATTGTTGTTAAAATTATTATATTATTTTATTGGATTATATTTAATAATTATAATTCAGTAAAATAATGTAAAACAAAAAATGTCGTGCATCTACTATTTCCTCATAAAATGAAAGTAACTTTTGGAACAACCTAATAATTTAGCTAACTTTTAACTGTTATAACTTTTGAGTTGAGATGTTTAGGGCAGGTCTTCCTAAACTATGGTAACATAATGTTGTTATATCTATATTTAGAAGTAGGATCGCCTTAGTTATTACTTTATTATTCGGATGAAAAACACCACACGTCTCGGAGTCGAAAAACCTTTATTGCACATACTTGGAAGGGACACGAACGAACGAACGAAAAGGATGTCTTAAACTATCGATCTGGTCTATCGGCCGTGTCTAGTAACATCTTCTACTTATTCCCTTTTGTAACTAGCCGTCAGCATGTAGATGGCGAGCGAGAACATACGTTGTCATTTTCAACACATAATTATGGGACCCTGAAAATTTTTGCGATTGTCACACGTCAGTGAAACAAAAAATGTCAATCATCTGTCATTAAAGAATCAGAAAGAACTGAAAATTATGTTTGGTGTTGTAATATCGGAAAATAAAGATGGAAATTTTTTCCCGATTGCTCAGAATTTATTAATATTAAATTGAATATACAAATATAAATTGGACAGAAAACGATATTTACTTAACTGTGCAGTTATTTGAGCACTCTCGTCACAACGAATCTAACACACACACACACACTCTCTCTCTCTCTCTCTCTAACAACTCTATCAATTCTCTCGACTCTACTCTTCGGTGTCTCGATTAGGGGGGGGGGGGAGGGTGTCAAAATTTTTTTTTTGGCATTTTTTAGTTGAATGCATAACATCTTAAGAATATTGTGTCAAAATTTCAAGTCGATTGGAGCAAAATTGACGAAGTTACGAGTATTTTTGTACATGTCGGATTTTATTACCTACCCGATCCAAGCGTGCTATTGTTACTTCGCAGACGTTTTTTTCTCCATATAATACCTAATCTTACCTCCAGATCTATTTATAGTACTTAGCGACTTAAGTACAAACCTCCTTATACCTGTACTGTATATTTTGTCAGTGTAGAGTAAAAAATTTAGTGTAGGAGTAAATATTCAATTTTCATTAAGTTTTGTGTTAAATTATTACTAAAATGCCTAAAAGTTACTAGATCTGATAGACAATCAACTAGATCGAGATTATATCGACCTAGAAAAATTGTACCTCCGCATAATACGAAGGCACTTTAACAAGTAGCGCGTCAGATAAAAAAATAAAAGTGACCGTTGAAGATCAAGTTACGAAAGATCGTGAAAAATATTATAGGATAATTGATTTTTTATTAGTCTTCTCAACAATTGCTACGCTAGTGAAGAGGTAAGCCGATAAAATTCGTTTATGAAAGTTTTATACCAGATTTTTTAGTGTTCAAAACTTTAAAGCGTTTTCCCCACAACTCACGTTTTCAAAGTCGGTGCCCTCAATTACTTCAAAATTACTGCACCCATCCTTTTGAAATTTTGAAGACTATTTCTGCACATAATTTTCCAGGAAACGCTACAGAAGATTTTCAAATTCGTTAATTAGTTTTATTTTAAAATAACAAATTAGCCGAAAATTTTCGCACAAAATCGCGTTTTTCCCTTCAAAGTGTTCCGAAAAAGTTAACAATTAAAATATCGAAAGAAACCTTCGCAGCGTTACCTGGGGAAGGCTGTTAGCTAACGAATGAACTTCAACTTTTTGATTTCTGATGATACAGCACCAAGTTCTGAGGGGCACTGCAATTATACCTTTTTCCGAGACACGTCCGAATAACTGCTGCCATTGCCGTATTTTTTAATATTTCTCCGTGAAAATTTTATACAATATTCTTCGAATGTCATACTTTAATGCACCATTGGTTTTAAAAAAGAAATTTTAACTGTATCGTCAGAAAAAATTCACAAAAACATGCCTTTTTTTGTACGAATTAATCTTACCCCCCCCCCCCCTATCAACTCTACTCTTCGACGCCTTGAAAAACGAAACCGTGCTTCTCGTCTAACGTTGTCTATTGTTTTCCTCACACCTATGTAAGAACTAGGTGACTTTAGTCACGTTGGCACTCTTAAATGTAAACGAACCACAGGAAGTCGACGTATACGGCTTTTTTCTATTTTCAACCGATCTCTAGTTCAAACTACCTTACGATATTACAGTATCATACATTATAAACATTGGAAAAAGTAACAAAAATTACAATCTCTGAATTCCAAGGAATTCCAGGTTAGTTAAATAGGCGATTATAATCCAGTAACATTAAAAAAGAAGGAAAAATACTAAGCTACACGAATAAGTATTTAATCAGTAGATTTGTTATATCTAATGTACGATTAATGTATTATGTTATGTTAATGTACAATTTTATAGAAAATATAAAAAGAAAATTCATATACACTATCAAACATACGTTTGTGTACAACTCTAAAACTAAAACGGAGCCTATTATATGTATAAGAAAAAGTTGTTCAGAATGACGATCTTGACAACATATTTCTTGGTCATGGCAACAGGAAGCTAGCTTTTCGATAGCTCCACCATAGTTGCTGATGTTTCGAGTTTTCGACCAAGCAACTTGTTTGTGATAACAAACTTTTACGCGATAAGCCATATTGGAATAAAAATTACGATGAGTATAGTGGCGGAAGACAAAGACAGACGACATAACGCGTGATACATGCTCGATATAGCTTAAATTGTTCCATGTTTACAAAGAAAGTTCTGACTGAGGTCGGTCTAATGGAATACGCGGATAGGCGACATAGTGGAGATTCCAAGGAAGCAGCATCGTTCATCCAAGGCGGATGCTGCCATTGGAAACGAAAGAAGACGAAGACAATCTACCAGGAGAAGCTGAGAAGATTCGCCATCCGCGAAGCAAAGCGCTCAACGAATGTTGAACTTACGAGAACGAGTAATGAGGGGCGCGCTTGAAATGGCAGCAAACCCCGTTCTCGATCCTTATGCCTTGAAAAGTGATAGAAGGAAGAACGAGGTTTACGACGGAAGGAATCTGTGGAAACGATCGACCTTCGATAGTCCTCGAACGAAAATAGTGTCGGGAATTAACTGTCATCAAATACACTCCGCAAAACTTTTCACGGTGATCAATTTTACGCGACCGCATCTGATTTCCCTCAAACTTTTTTTATTCGTGCTTTTTATTTAGATTACTTTTCCGTCTATCTGTTCGAGTGGAATTTTGCAAGCGAAATTTCACTCTCACTTACCCATCCCGCTAGGAAACTGAAATTTGGAAATTGAAGTGGAAATTGAAGAAGTGGTTACCACTTCTAAGAAAACTCTACATCTGGTCTTTTTTAGTTTTCTCAAGCACTGAAGCCATCGACAGCGCGTAGACAAAAGACAGCGACGAAGTCAGGCCATAAACAGTAGACAGGCGACGTTGGCTTCGGGGTTTTTCAGTTATTAGGTAACACAGCTAGCGTGCGGATCTGGACCAGCTCAAATTGTATTTTTACTTATTACACTTCTATTTAAATATATTTTCTACCTTACAATTTATCCACGTGTTTTCTCTGTTTACACATCGAATAACCTCAACAGGTTATGGGCCCAGGGCTGTAAATTGCAAGGTAGCAACGTGAAATGAATAAATTGTTAAAGTGTTGTGCTTAGTAAAATAAGGGATAGTGCTAAAATGGAATCAGCAAGTGCGAAGGTCGAGATGTTACGCGGCGAAGAAAATTGGCTCCAGTGGCGTTTTGTTATGCGTACACTTTTGGAGGAAGATGACGACCTGATCAACGTGTGTGAAGGGAATTTGTGTCATCCAGGTAACAGCGCGGAGAAAGAAATCGCTCGTGGAAGATTTTTGAAAGCAGATCGATTAGCGAGAAAATTAATCGTGACCTCAGTAGGAAAGAAACCGTTGGATCTTCTTTTATGTTGCACGACAGCACATGAAATGTGGAAAAAGCTGAATACAGTATATGACATGAAGTCGGATGAGAATTTAAATATGGTCCAGAAGCAGTTCTTCGATTTTAAATGGGAAGAATCTGAAAATGTCTCTTACAACCTATGAAAGTTGGAACTCATAGCGGCGAAGATGAAAGCCCTTGGGAGTGAAATTGGCGAGAAAATGCTGATAACACGCATTTTATCGGTGTTACCAAACAAATTCGATCATTTTCACAGTGCGTGGGATTCCGTGGAAGAAGAAAAGAAGACCTTAGACAGGCTTAGTACCAGGCTGATGACGGAAGAAATTAGATGGAAGAAAGACGACCAGGAAACATCGGTGGCACTGGTAACAAAAGGTAATAATTATAAAAGGGAACAGCAGAAGCAGTCAAGTAAACGTGAATACGAGAAACAAGGACCAAGTTGCTTTAACTGTGGAAAAGTTGGCCATCTAAAGAAGGATTGCTTTAGATGCTTTATATGCAAAAGGAAAGGCCACACCAGCAAAAACTGTTTTAAAAATAACAAAAGAAGCAACAGTAGAGACAACCAGGAACCTAGAAACCAAAATCGGGATCACAGCGGAATTGGTCTATTAGGAAGTACCTCAGCGATACAAACGGCAAACCCTGATGTTTGGATAATCGACTCAGGAGCTACGGATCACATGACAGGACGACGGGAATGGTTCAGCGTTTTCGAAGAATTCGATAACACGGTGAAGATAGAGATCGGCTATGGTACGTTCATGGATGCGTGCGGCAAAGGAAAAATCAGAGTAGAGACTTTTGTGGACGGCAAATGGGTAATATGTACAATGAACGATGTTCTAAACGTACCAGGTATGAAAAGAAATCTGTTTTCGATTAGATCTGTCGCAAGAAGGGGCATAGATTTTTGTATTTCAAAGGAAGGGACCAATTGCATATTTTTACAAAATCAGAAAATAATAGCAAGAGGTTCTGTTATCGGAAATTTGTATAAAGTAGATATGCGAGTTATCATACCGTCAGTTTGTAATTTTAGCAATAGAGCGGAGTCAAACGCGGACACATTGCAGTTATGGCACGAACGGCTATGTCATCAGAACATCAGACATGTTAAAGAATTCTTAAAGAATTCAAATATGAAAGTTGTAGAGGATAATAACTTTTTCTGTGAAGGTTGCGCGTACGGGAAACAGCATAGATCGAGTTTTCACGAGAAAATCAAGCGGGCGACTAAACCTCGCGAAATTATTTATACGGATGTATGTGGACCTATGGAAGTCGAGTCATTAGGCAAGAAACTGTATTTTCTGACATTTAAAGACGATTTTTCAAAATTCACAAAGATTTACTTCTTCCGACGTAAGTCAGAAGTAACTGAAAAACTAAAAACCTTTTGCCTAGAAGTTGAAAATCAATTTAAGGATAAAATTAAAGAAATTCATAGTGATGGAGGGAAAGAATTCCAAAATAAAGAAGTCAAGGAATTTCTAAGAAGTCAGGGAATTAGGCACACGATTAACGTCCCATACACGCCTGAACAGTATGGTGTCGCAGAAAGGGAAAATAGAACAATAGTAGAGGCAGGTCGGTCGATGCTATATTCGAAACCAAATCTACCGCTGTTCTTATGGGCCGAAGCCATGAACACAGCAGTACATGTCATAAATAAGACGGGGCCGACAAGGCAAGATAAGAAAACACCAAATGAACTGTGGTACGGGAAACCGCCGAATTTAGAAAAGTTTAGGGTTTTCGGTACTGAGTGCTTTGCTCACATACCTGCGGAGAAAAGGACAAAACGTGACAAAAAGGCTAACAAGGGATATTTGGTAGGCTATTTAGATGACGGACGAGGGTATCGAGTGTACGTGCCAACAGTAAAAAATGTAATATTAAGCCGTGACGTAATATTTAAGCCTGAACTAGAAAATGCGAAATTCGTAAAATTAAGTTTACCGAAAATTGTCGAGCGCGAAGATGTGAGTGCGCAGAGCGATAGAGCATGTACGTATGAAAGTGCAGAGAGTGAACATGAAAAACAACCTCATGGAACTAGCGACAATGTGAGACAATTGAGAGATAGAGATAAGATCAAACGAACCGATTTTTATGGTAACCCAGTAACGTACGTAGCGGAAAAATTACCGGTGGATTTTAACGAAGCGATGAGATCCGAAAAGAAAGAGTTATGGGAAACAGCTATGAATGATGAAATGAAATCGCACCATGAAAATAAGACGTGGATACTTGTAGAAAAACCTAAAGATCAGAAGGTACTTAGCAATAGGTGGGTTTTAACGATAAAGCTAAATCCGGACAACTCGGAACGATACAAAGCGCGACTTGTAATAAAAGGGTGTTCACAGAAAGAAGGCATAGATTATAAGGAAACATATAGTCCCGTTGCTCGGTTTGACACAATTAGATTAATGCTTAGTATTGCAGCCAAAAATAATTTACACCTCGGACAGTTCGACATTAAAACCGCATTCTTATATGGAAGTCTGGAAGAAGATATTCATATGAAACAACCTAAAGGTTATGATGATGGTACAAATCGGGTTTGTAAATTGCTAAAAAGCCTATATGGCTTAAAGCAGTCTCCAAGATGTTGGACGGAACGTTTCACAAAATTTATCTCGAACTTAAAATTTTATCAGAGTAACGCAGATCCTTGTTTTTATATTTATACAGAAGACGACAAATTAATGTCGATGACCATATACGTAGACGATGGAGTGGTAGCAGCTTCAGACGAATCTTTAATTGATAAATTCTTCGATGATTTAAATAAAGAATTCAAAATTACGAGTTCGAAAGAAGTAAAGAGTTTTCTTGGACTTGAAATTAATAGATTAGAAGATGGTTCAATATTCATTCATCAGAGTAGGTATATCGAAAACATATTGGAAAAATTTAATATGAATGAGGCAAACAGTGTTTCTACACCTATCGAGACTAATTGGAACGAAAGTAACATAGGCGATAATGATTGTAACGCACCATACAGAGAAGCCGTAGGGAACTTAATGTTTTTACAAACCGTAAGTAGGCCAGATATTAGTTTTGCAATAAATATAGCGGCGAGACACTTAGAGAATCCAAACCAGTATCAATGGAAATTAGTCAAACGAATTTTGCGCTACATAAAAGGGACCGCAGACATGGGACTCTTATATACAAAAGCAGGCAGTCTCGAAACCTTTAGCGACGCTGACTATGCAGGCGACAAAGAAACAAGAAAGTCGACATCAGGCGTTGTATGTAAGTATGCGAATGCGGCCATCACATGGCAATGTAAGCGACAACAATGTGTAGCTCTATCTACGACCGAAGCTGAATATGTCAGTGCAGCCTCAGGAGCGAAAGAAATTATGTGGCTAAAGAAAATATTTCTTGAATGTAAATTAGAGATCCTTAAGTATATGCTATGTGTAGACAATACCAGTGCCGTGAAATTAATTAAGAATCCAGAATTCCATCAAAGAAGTAAGCATATTGACGTAAGATATCATTTCTTGCGAGATTTATACAATAGAGGCGAAATTGATATAACGTATGTAACAAGCGAAGAGCAATTGGCAGATATATGTACAAAGGCGTTGCCAAAACCGAGATTTGAATATTTAAGGAAAAAGTTAGGTTTCAAAAGTAAAAAAGATATTAATAGGTAATTGCTTGTAAACATGTAGAGTTTTTAGGGAGGGTGTCGAAGTGATTATTACTTCTCAAAAAAAAAAAGAGGAAAAACTCTACATGATCTGTTTAGTCTTCTAGTTTTTTTTTTTGTGTAATAAATTAATTTGTATGGAAAAGAGAAAGGCGGCTGGCAAATGTACTTGAGAAGGCATTGACAAATTAATTTTCAGATATTTACGACAAGAGTTAGAAAATATTAAGAGATAATTTGTAAATTTGAGATAATTGTTTGTAGGGATGTAGAGTTTTAGGGAGGGTGTTGAAGTGGTTACCACTTCTAAGAAAACTCTACATCTGGTCTTTTTTAGTTTTCTCAAGCACTGAAGCCATCGACAGCGCGTAGACAAAAGACTGCGACGAAGTCAGGCCATAATCAGTAGACAGGCGACGTTGGCTTCGGGGTTTTTAAGTTATTAGGTAACACAGCTAGCGTGCGGATCTGGACCAGCTCAAATTGTATTTTTACTTATTACACTTCTATTTAAATATATTTTCTACCTTACAATTTATCCACGTGTTTTCTCTGTTTACACACCGAATAACCTCAACATTTCAGTACTAGCATCGCCTGTAGGTGATCGTCTTCTCTTTTTAACAATTTACAGCTACTGAGAAATAATCTCTATGTAATTACTGATTTTTACTATACCATATCTTGTATTTATGATAATTAAACGTACTATGCGTTTATTATAATTTATGAAAAGTAGTTCTTACCTTAATTTATCTGTGCCTCTGAGCACAAAAGCATGGATTTTACGTTTAAGCGGCTCACAAACAGAATTCAAAGATCATCTAATAAAATTAGAAAATACAACTTTCTACTTAATCAAATTCTAACACGAAGGGAAATATTTGAATCTTAGTATATCATGTAAGATTGATACTTATTGCATTTATTTAAATTTATTTAATTAATAACATTCTATAGTTGTCTTAAATTAATATAAGTGCAAAGTTAAAAACATTCAATGCTTATTGGTAAATTGAACTTTATATTTCAGTGGAATAACTTTTCTCCCCCTATTAAAATTATTAATTATTAGTATTTTTTATGAGCATAGCTAACATAAACTGTTTGCAGAAATAAAAAATAAGAAGCGATTCAAGTAATTTGTTAAAAGAGTGTCTGTCGTTAAAACTATCAAACGAAGCAACAAAAGTAAAGAGAAAGGACTTAGAACTGGATGCTATTGCTTAACCTTGCTGCGATCTTCAGGTTTTTGTCCTTACTCCTTTTTTTTTTCAACTTTACTGACTTTAACTTGCTTTGAAAGTATCTAACAACATTGTTACGCATATGCTTGTTTGCGTTCTCTTAGCATTATACCTTTGACAAAAGACTATCGAAATATTTACATATAAAGTCTTTGGTTCTTTTTTATCCAGTAATGTTAAGACACAAGTTAACGATGGAAATCAATCATAGAAGGGAAATATTTCGAAACCTTGACTGACAGCAAAGTCGAATAGAAAGATAAATAAATATAAAATTACGCTATGACAGCTTTGTTCTTGTTCGAAATTATAATAATTAGGCAATAAGGTTTCTGAAACATGCTGGGCATATCGGCAGTGGATGCTTATGGTCTACATTCCAAAATTTAGGGACGCGTTGATACAAAATTATATTACACGATGTATACACTAGATGTTACATATGTAAATAAAAGAGAAAATAACAGTTGGAAAAAGTTTGTTTGCAAACGACACTATCGTCATATATGTACAATTTGTTCTAAATAAATAACTTTAATAGAATGTACCGGATATTTGGACTAACAGACGCCAACGATACAATTACGATTATTCTGTATTTTCGACTTCTTTTTCGCGTAGAATCACCCCCTTCCGCTTGTACCACCAAGTTACCAACCACCCTGTATATACTGTACAAAAGATGTACAGCGTGGAGGATGCCATAATGTGGTAGTAACAATCTTTCGTGGGTGAAAAGATTTCAAAGATTTTAAGGTCGTCTGCATTTTTGCTAATTATTTGCCCTACTTTTTTTTATGTCTAATATATCAGAGCGTGTTGGGACGATTTCAACGACACCTAATACAAGGTAGTTCGAGGGTAAATAAAAATGTAGGCAACAAATTTTACGTCGTAATAAGTGTCCGAAGTAGAAGAAATAGGTTTCTGTTTATATCGATGGAACGTTGGAATCGGCAGGTCGCCGAAGTCCGTATATTTTTATCACCTTGGGTTACTTGTAGCGCGTGTTGGCAAGAGACATAGTAAAAACTGTAAATAACGATCGACATTGCTAAAACATTTTACTATGAAAGTGGAATTTTCATTTACTGAGCAAGTATGTAGATATGCTGCATGTGTATGAAAAGACTCAGCAGAATCTAGTAACGTCACAAGCACTGTATGCTGAACCCTATCCAGATTGCGCCCACCCTTCATGCTGTATGTGTCATATGTAAAAAATTAAGAAACACTGAATGCTTAAATACACGAAATCCTAGACGTCATTTAGAAAATTAGGACAAAAATGAGAAAGAAAATTATTTTGTAAAGTGTACATTGTAATGCGTACGAATGATAAGTTTTCCTCCATTTGATCTTATTTAAATTTTAATAATCATTCTTCTCTTCCGCCAAAATGATCATGTTCCAAGTTGTTTGAAATACTGAAAATGTCACATTAAAATAATCGACTAATTATTTAGATAACAGGTGCAATTTGTGATACTTTGAATGCTGGTACGTAACTTTTTTGGAATATGTTAAAAAGAATCTTTTCTTTCTACATGCAATATAATATACATTTCTGCAATTATAGAATCTAAAAGCAGCTGCGACTTCTCGCGATTTGCTTAGTTTTATAGACCGAAAGTCATAAAGACGCTCGCTTTGAAACCTGACGCTTTTTCTCATTAAAATTATGTAATGACCCAGTTATTGACCTTTATGTCCCAATTCATGCAAAATACATCGTGTCATAAGTAGATCCTATTTTTGAGAAACAATTTTGTTTCGACCAGGTATCAGCTTTCCGTTTTTAGATTACTATATTATTATCCTTGCACTATTATCCTAACGTTTAAAATGAAACGTAAACCACGATAAATTTCTTTTACGTCAATACTGTTTCGCCGGGAGGAACAAAAATTGTGAGAATTTTCGTAGGTCGTTTTATGACACGCACGTTCAAAGACAAGATGTTAACTTTCAAGCCACGATCTTGCCATTCAGAATGATTTCTTTCAACAATCGAATAGTTATCTGCAATATCATTTTGAGATATTCAAAGTTAGTTAGAATTTCTTTTCGTTTATAGAATCGCGATATTTATGAGTATGCTATAAAACCGATGCTACACAAACTTCATTTTTAATATAGAATAAAATGACACCGAAAAGAACGATTATTTTATTTCCATTAAAAGCGGACAATGCTTTAAAAAAGCGATATTGGACGCTCTTTTTCCACATATCGGGTTTCCCCATTACATTATAATGTTACAGCAATGAAAGTAATTACGTACGGTTACTCTAATTAATATTCCGTCACGCCTTAAAACAGAATAACTTTTTTAAAATTACGGTAACGACATAGTTTCACTGTCGATATAACTATTATGTACTTGAACTGGGGTGATCGCTCAAGTAACTGGCGTTTCCCCGAGCTGTCTCCACCCATTCTCGTCTGGTTAGTTTGTGTTCTAGCCCGTTACGTCCTTCCCTTTCATCGGCCAAAAAAAGAACTACTACTACTACTACTACTACTACTACTACAAATACTAAAAGCGAGCATAGTGACAAAGTAGTAACAAGTATGACTTCCCATGCCCTGGATGATCCAGAGGATGAGGAGTCATTGATAGTTGTCCTCTTCTATGGCAGTTTGCCGGGTCTCTTCGGCTCATAGCCTCTTCTTCCTTCGGGCGCAATGCCCGCTGAAACTTACATCTAAGCTCGAGACTTTCTAAATAGCAAACCAAAAAATAAAGTACAAAGGTGAAATAAAAAGATAAATCGCGGAAGCTGATCCAAGTACTCATGGATGAACAACGATCATATAGCGATCGCTGTCTGTTCGCACGTGCATGCTCGAGCAATATTAACGTTCGTTTCGAAAACCACTCGCGATCACGATCGCGAAATTCGAAAAAATCGACGGGCAAAGGCAGAGACGATGACATGTTTCATTCGCGCTAGTTTTACCGACGATTATTCGAACGAAATTCTCTGAAATAGATTGGTCACCCGAAAACGCGTCTACCCGACCACAGGTCCACCTCCACTGATTAAACTTGAAAATCCTGATCTGAGAAGATGATTAGTTTGTGTAATTTTTATTTAACGGACTAACGCTCTTTCATTTTGTATTTTACTACTTCGATTCTGATTAACTCTACTTTATTAATTTAATAGTAACTAAGTAACACTGCTGTATTAATTTAATAAGCCAGAACGAAATTTTAATATTGCAAAGAAGGTAGCGAAAAAGACTGAGACTCGATCAAATGGAATAACTGACTCTAAATATATTACTAAGAAAGAAATAATCTCAGATAATCTCTTTATCAAAGCACATAATCGAAAATGCAGAAGCAGTGTTCAAAATTATTGCTTTGATTAACTGATATTTTAAATTCTAGGAGAAGTGAAATAAACGAACGCGACTTATTCCCTTAACCTACGATTTATGTTTGAGAATGCCCGTAATATTTACGTTTGGTCCGATCATCGTACTACGGGCTATGCCCGTAATATTTACGTTTGGTTCGATCATCGTACTACGGGCTATGCCCGTAGTTGTAGGTTAAGGGGTTAATATTGTCACGATTAATTCATTGCTAAAGATCAAGTATACTCGTGTAGATATTTGCCATTTGCAAATATTCATACGGAATATTAACATGCATATTTATAAATAACGCGAATATATTCTCAAGTGTATATGTTTAACTTAATTATTAAAAAACTAATTATTATCATCGCGCTGTGCAAGAAGACCTATCCTAAACTAATAAATTTGAAAAAAAGAGCGTTACTACTCACGGGTATAAAAGATACCCGCGTTCACTATGCTCGCAAAGAATTCTACGTAATACAACCAGTCACCCGTGCCGATTCGGGTCTTTTATCCTACGGCATAATTGAGTGACCAGAAGAACAGAAATGCATGCGACTCACCGTTCGAAGCAGACAAACAGAGAACGTTACCGTGGATGCTGTGCTATCCCAGCGAATTTCATCCGGGAGACTAACATCAGACAGGAACCGTCGAAAGGCTAATAGTAGAAATGCAAACTGCGAAAAATCTGTTACGAAACAAAACAGGATGAGTGATCGCTGACTATTTGAAAAGTTGGAGATAATGAAAAATGAAGGTTTATTAACTTTAGTAACTTTAGCAATAATAAAGATTGAAATTCTAATAAAATTTGATAAGTATAAAAACTGAGACACTAATATGAATGTGTAAAATCTAAAATAATCTGTAGTATGTTAGTCATTTGTTTTATAATTCGGTATTAAGACTTTAACTCTTATTTTATTTTAACGAAAAAATAACCTCAGAAAATGCTATCCTCCTAAATTTTCAGTCAAATTTCTTCATTGATAGTGATCAAAGAAAAATATACAGAATAGACATAACTGAAAGTAAGTATGTAAAAATACTTACATACTTGGCTTTTGTGCCACTGTTAGAACACTCCTGAAGAAGATGACGAAGTTGAAGTAGTGATATGTCTATAACAAAACATAAGATATTAAAATCGGTAACACATAATAACAAACGTGAAACTTTAGCAACAATAAAGACTAAACTCTAATAAATATGTAAATTGGAACTCTAATATAAAAGTTTGAGAACAACATATTCAGTGATTTTTGATGCGTATCAGCCAGTTTTATTGTACTTTAATGTTAAGATTTTAAGACTTTATTTCAATTAAAGAGGGCATTTACAGTTTTCTAAATTATCAATCATTTTTATTGTATAATAAATTTATTGTATAAAGGAACAAACTGAAATACAATATGTAAAACTACTTACATTCTTGAGCTCCTGCAGAAGCTTTGTCCTCTTGAGAGATGCACTGACTCTAATACCGAAAAAGAATATTCAAAAGAATATGAAATAGGATCACATTACCGTGAGCGTTAAAATTATAATCGGCGAACAAGAACTCTAACGTCGCGTACAAAATTATGTGATAAAATTTTATTATTTTCGCGTGTGATTATTTAATTGGATTAAATTATTAGAGTAATAAAAGACCGACGCCGCCAATACGTTACAATATGTTGCAAACCTGACGCAACACGATCCATGTTATCGGTACGAAATAAGACGACTAAATGACTCCTTGTACGTCAGTTTCGCCGAGTAACTTACAAAGTGTGATGGAGGGGGAAAGAGGGGGGGGGAGCATGAGCCGATGGCACAAGCAGCTTCGCAGTTAACGATCTAGACAAAGAAATGTATACATCAACAAAAACATTCCTATTCTACGAAGCACTTTCTTTCGAATTACGCAGCAGGAATCTTTCGAATTGCGCAGCACAATTCTTTCTCTACGTCGATATTTACAAATATCGTACAATAATTCGTAGCCCTACTGGCAACATCACAGACACATTTGTCTAACTTATTACTTTAGTTACCTTACTTTATAATCTTAATTTCGTTAAACAAAGCAAGATTGAAGCAACAGCATGAAGAAAGTGAAAAATTACTTAAAATTACTGTTTCGCAATGACCCAGTATGCAGATGAAGTCTTAAGCGCCTTTTGAGTGCGTATTCGCTTTTAATACTAATATAAAAATAATAAAAGAGAAACGATATTTATTTTTAAGTCCAAAATGTAGTAAGAGAATAATTTTTTCACGGTTGAAAGTTTGAAGTCCATTGATATTTTCTCTATATCATTTTTATTATCACGACGTAGTACCTGAAGTTTTGACCGATCTAATGATTTTTATTCTTAGAAATATCCTGAATGAACGGGGAATTAAGAAATGTGTAATGAAGGATATAAATAATGGAAATTAATTATGGTGGAGGAATCAACGAAGAAAAGTTATTTTGCTAATTATTATACGAATGAATATTCAAAATGTCGCTCAACGACTACTAAACTATTTAATTAACACTAACCTCACCACCCCTAGTCAAATGACTGGTTTAAATATCTAATTTAAAATTGTACATTTATCGTTTTATCTTTTGTTCATTTAGCTTTACGTGAATTTTTATATTCTCCGATTAATTGATTTCTCAACTTTTAAAACCAGTTATTTGACCGGGCCTGGTGAGATTAGTGTCAAAAGCCAGCCTGAAATTTTCTTTAATTTCTGATCTTCGGTTGATTTTCAGTATTTTGCCTTCACTTTTCACCAAAAATTAGATGTGACAAACGAAATGCAATGTAAGACCTGCTAACGTTTAGGTCATGTTGCTTCTAATTGCAACGGACTGTCGCAGCGTTAAATTCAAAGATGAATTACGATCCAGATGCAAGTATTTATCCAGATTTCTGTATCGAAGAAAGTAAGGATAACACAAATCAACCTTGTTGCGTTTCGTGTAAAAATTCTGATCATCCTGTTCATATCAAGATTACTCTCAACGCTTATTGTTAGTGCTAAAAAAGCGATGACAAAAGAGAATTTGGAATATTAACGAAGAGCGAAACAAATAAACAACAACAAGTAACAAGAAACAAGTAACTCAAAAATTACTTGCAGTAAAATTCCATCGAATAGTAAACTAGATAATTGTCCTAACCTCTGTATTCCCTTATTTCATCGCGATATATCTGATGGCTAAATATGAAAAGAGATTCCGTGAGTCGAAACGCGCCATAACTGACGCGACGATATTAGCGTATATAGCGATATTAGCGGTAGCGTTCGACTTTGCTGTCGTATTTCACCTTGTCATTATGAACAAACAGCACACTGAGGAACGTGTAATGAAAGATATTCACGCGTTGCGGGAAATGCATAAGCGATAATGAGCTTTGTAGAAATAATCAATTAATTAATATTCACTAAATACTAACACGCACGTGCACTTTCTGGGAACGCTTCACTATCCGCCGTAGATATTGCAGGTTCGGGCGGCCATGCGAGCAAGATTCGTTTCTTTAATTATAGCGGAGTTATTATAACACTCGCGATGACGTTATTTTGTGAAGCGGTAATACGCGTAATAAATTTACTATTAAGACGCGCACGTGTGTAGAACTGACACCATTTACGTGATGGGTAACGTTAGGACGCATGCGCTAGCGGGTCGCGACGAACATATGTGGTGGTTCGCCTCGTCGATGCGGCATCGTTTAAGAGTATGTACGGTCGGCTCGGTGTAAGTTCCTATTATGAAGGAATAAAGTCGGGTCGACATGATCTCCAGGGCTGAGCTGAAAGGGTTCATACAAGCCTTGGCGGGTGCAGCGCAGATGTTAAATGTTTCAGTCAAAAAATTTCAGTTGGATAAAGATAAGGATGAGGGGATTAGGGAGATAGGAAATTTGATTAAAGGCATCCTGTCTTCCTTGGAACAATGTGGAGAGCAGAAGGCTAGAAGGAGAAAGAGAAGAAGAGAGCCTATTGAGATAGAAAGAAGGGTAGAGAGGACAGAAAGAATGAAAGAAGCGATGATGACTAAAGGCGGATAGCCTAAAAGGAAAGTGGTATCGCCGGCTGAAACAATGAGAGTAGTGGAACTTAAGAGGCCCCGAAGAGGAGAGGCCACATACGCCGAGGCGTGTGGGAGGAAAATCAGGAAGGTAAGGAGTGAACAGGATTATAGTGAGGATTCTGAAGGTTGGATGAGGATAGAAAGAAGGAAAAGGGAGAGGAGGGCTCCCTTAGATCAAGCTATCCCTATGGTGCGTCCGGGTAACAACCGGCAGGTTGTTATCGAAGAGAGAGGCGTACCAAGGAATAGGAGATGGAAGGAAGCCATTCTAGATAAAGTTGAAGAAGGCTGTGAATGGCTTCAAGTTTATAGGAAAATAATGGCAGCTAGGAGCACCTTGGAAGGAGCTATGGGGGTGCGTAAAACGAGAGCCGGCCATATATTCATTGAATTCGACAGGTCGGTGGCGGTGAACGAGGTGGCGGTCAAGTTAAGAGCCGCTCTGAGTGACAATACGGAGGTGGCTGCTCTCGCCAACAGAGCAACCTTACAGACCAGGAATATCGATCCCTTTACCAGCAAGGAGAAGGTCGACGCTTCCGATTACGCCATAGGAGCGGTACTTCAACAGCGCGTCAACGATACTTGGCAGCCCCTAGGTTTCATGACGAAATCGCTATCCCCCGCGCAACGAAAGTAGAACGCATACGATCGAGAATTACTCGCGATGTACACCGCGGTGAAACGATTCAGGCACGCTGTCGAAGGGAGAGATTTCGCGATTTATACTGATCACAAACCCCTACGCGTACGTATACGCGTATATAAACGTATACGCGTTTGATCAAAATCCCGACAAGTGTTCGCCGAGACAGTTTGGACACTTAGACTACGTAGGACAATTTACGACCGATATCCGACACATTAAAGGGGTAGACAATAACGTAGCCGATACTCTACCACGAATAGAAGCGATCGGGAAATCCGTCCATCATCAAACGTTAGCCGCAGCGCAAGAAGACGATACCGAGCTACGCGAAATCACTGAGTCCGGCTCTAGCGCGCTGCAATTGACAAAAATACGATTTCCCGATCAGGATGTCGGAATTTATTGCGATCTCACGAACGAAACCTCGCGACCGTACGTACCGGAACCGTTAAGTCGCGCCGTATTTCAGTCGTTACATAGACTTTCCCATCCGGGAATACGCGCTACGCAAAAATTGGTGACAACACGTTTCGTCTGGCCGTCCATTAATAAAGATTGTCGAACTTGGACGCGACAGTGTATACCATGTCAACGTTGCAAAGTCACCAGGCACGTATCATAGCATGTCGGAACGTTCAAAACGTTAGAAGGCCGGTTCCAACACATACACTAGACATTATCGTCATGCCATATTCACAAGGTTATCGATATTGTCCAAAGTGTATCGATCGTTTCTCGCGTTGGCCCGAAGCCACTCCCATCGTCGATATGGAAGCGCCAACCGTTGCTTCGGCTCTCCTTTCCACTTGGATAGCTCGGATGGTAGAGCGCCTACACAGACAATTGAAAGCGGCGATAAAGTGTCTCGACACGAGCAACTGGATCGACATTTTACCCATTATATTATTAAGCATTCGAACCGCGATAAAAGAGGACTTAAACACAACGGCAGCCGAAATGATTTACGGCACCGGCATACGATTGCCGGCGAAATTTTTCATAGCAACCGAGCAGCAGGCCAACTCGGAGTACGCGAACCGGCTTAAAGAAGGGATGGGGAAGGTCAGGCCGCATCCGGTCACGCATCATGGCGAAAAGAAAATTTTCGTTTTCTTAGAATTAGAAACCGTATGTTTTCTTATGTCATGACGCGATAGGGGGCCCTTTCCAGCCGCCGTATGACGGAACGTTTGAAGTCATAAAAAGAGGCGAAAAAATTACACCGCCGAAATTAATAATCGCGACGTAACGGTTTCCACAGACCGTCTAAAACCGGCGTTTGTAGTATAAGGAAAAATCGCCGTATCTCTTGACATACTAATTCCGGTAGATCAGGCGAACGCGAACGACGAAAACAGCGCAAGCAGCGATCGAATCGCGGAAGAAAACTCCAGGAATAGGTATGTTGCGCGGTCCGGACGTAGGGTCCGCTTTACCGATCAGTTCCCGGCAGGTTTCGGTTAGACGTCGTAAATTGTCGGATCGAGTGTATCGATAATTAAAAAAAAGAAGAAAATAACGATGACAAATAGAAACTCTGTAAATATTTCAAAAGTTTAACTTAATAAAAACGTTATCACTGGTAGGGGGTGATGTAGCGGCACATGAGTCAGAACACAATTTAAATGATGTTGTTGTTTTGCCTCGGAGTATCAAGACCGTTAGGTTCCAAGTAATGTAAGAACAAATAATATCCGGGCAAAACAATGTCGCCGCTTCGTGCAACCGTCAAACGTAGAAGAATTCGATTTTCCGGTTCTCTCCCGATCAGCATAAATAAACGGACGCAACCGAAAAGAATTTAATTATCTAGAGTTATCAACCAGTTATCTATCGAATATTTATTAGCGATCTTACTTTGCGACTTATACACTGTACGGGCGTCTTAGCGATTATGGTTTGCATACATATTTATTCAATTATTTTAAATATATTCGACAATTTCAACAACGAGCAATCTCGTCTAATACATTTCACGATCAAACATTGTCTACAAAAGTCATCTACAACAATATTTCTGAAGTGCGATCGACAATACACATAAAAGAAATGCCAAAAGCAAGAAGGAATCGTAGAGGTAGAGGCTATACCAGCAGGAAACGTGCAAAACGTTGACTAAACGTTTCCCGAAATTAGAAGAGAAGAAGAAAAAATTAGAAAAAATTAGGAATACCTTAAAATTAGGAAACCACAGAACAAACAGAAATTAGTTTTATCCATCGAACTCACCTATACCCGAACGCGATCTAGGGCTGCATTGCCAATAGTTTAGGAAAGCGATAATTATTCTCGTTTTATAAACTACATAGAGAGTTAAGACCAGAATTTTGATAATAAATATATAAGTAAATAAAATCGAATAAATTACCAGTTACGAGACATTGAAATTATTTATTTATTCCTAGAAAACTTTAATCCTTCCCGCGCAAGTACTCTCCTACCCACAGCAGCTAAGCTGAAACGTGGAGTTTATTTACCAGTCGTATTAATACAATAGTTAATGCTACTCCTACAGTCATATCAACGAATTAGAATATCAAGAATATGACAGTTTGAAAATTAAAAATAGCGTTGCACTTTAGAAAGGCGCGACAAGTTTTCAATCTATTCCATTCAGTCGTTAGCCTTGGTTCGAAAATAACGAACGAGAGTCGAACTAATTGAAATAGTTTAACGACTATTTCTTGTGGCAGCAACTACAGTTTTGATTCAAGCGTCAATTTGAGGAAGCTAGGGCCCGAAATCGAGAATAATAAGTAACGGTTACGAATACCGAAGATCAAAACCGGATCGTAACAGTAAATAATGATTAGGAAAGATAACGAATAAATGGAACTTGTTAATAATAATAATAATAACAAGAATAAGTTTCCTTAAATATCATAAAATGCATTTACCTTAAATTTCTGGCAACGAAAATTCTTGAATTTGATACAAAATGATAGCCAATAAAATGAATGAAACAAAAGCTTTGAAAAACAACTAATATTAACAGGAATGGGAATAAGGGAAGGATTGCATATACAAGGATGCGTAAGAGTGCACTTAGAAAAATCAAAATAATTGAAAATATAATTAGAACGCGGGAAGAAGATATCGCCCGAAAATTGTATATTATTTATGTAGTATCGGGAAGAAGGGCCCAAGAAACGTCGAGCTAACTACAGACAATGTCGCGAGAGCCGAGGCGCTGTCGGCTCCATCGATGTATTACCGGGTCCTTCAGGTAAATAGGTAAATAGTCGAAAGGACCTACGTGACCCTGGCTACGAGCGTCTGTAGAACACGTGTGCGGTGGGCCCAGCAATAGACAATAGAATGCGGCAACGGGCAGAGCGTTAGTCGAAAAGCAGCGTGCGAGTCGAAAAGCAGCGTGCGAGTCGAAAAGCAGCGTGCGAGTCGAAAAGCAGCGTGCGAGTCGAAAAGCAGAGGTTGCGAGTGGCGTTGCCGAGAGAGTGTGGATTGCGCTGTTTTCTGTGCGTTTGGCGTGAATAGTTCAGGTTGAACAACAATCGTCTTTTTCTGTCTGATTAACATCTCTATTGTCCACTCTTTGTAAACACATTATATCACGATATTACATTTATTTAGTAAAAATGTTATTTATTTCTATTACATATGTCTATGGAAGATTCAGAGGCCAATTAGCGTAAATCCTACTTTCTCTGAAAAGGACTTACGTAGCTCCAAAAATAATTTATTCTTAAAAATTTTAATTAATAAATCAATTAACTCGCTACTTTCATGCATATATAGTAGATTACGGTATTAACCACGAAATTACTAAGCACAATTATTCCGAGCATAAGCACAAACAATGAGAATCATTTCGAAGTCGTGACAAGTCTAAGCATTATCGTTTGTTATGTAAAAAATAATTGCACACTGCTTAACTGAATTAAGCAAAAAAAGATGAAAATACACGTATTTCCAGGAAATTGCCCTTTTTCTGCTAGTGAATTCCAATATTTATCTAATGAGCAAAATTTATTCGATTGCGATAATGGCGAACGAGACGAAAATTTAAAAAAGAAAACTGTCACAAGAAAACTCTGCTGGATGATTTTCCATTTTATAAGATTAACGGTTCATCGATCAATGTTTTCCAAAACTCATTGTACAGGAGTACTTTTATGTTTTTTCTTTGTTATAATCATTTTTAAACTTCATGATTCATGGCATACTTAAACTTTGGAGTTGAAAGCTATATTTTACAAAAGGATTAAATAGAGAATTACTTCCTTTACAGATTTACAAAAAATTTTGTACGATGATCCGGACTATGCCAATATTTCCGTTTGGCACTGTATTAACATAAGCGAACAGCCTAACTTCCAGTCGGCTTGACAAAAATCGAACGACTAGCGCAAACAACTAGCGATCGCTTATTTTTCATAGCTCGGAATATAGTTATGGACATTAAGACGAAATTGTTACCGGAGAAAATACAAAAGTTATGTAGTTCAATACGACAAGATTTCTACAGGTTTTCTACATGTTATGTATATAGAAACGAAAAATGTAATAAAAATGAAAAGCCACCTAAAATAAGAAGGTTAAATATATTTGTGTTCACTTACCTTTATATGAAGAATAGTTTCCTGTCCGGTTACTGCATTACCCTATCTATTATTGAACAAATTTTTAGGTTACAATTATTTACACAAAGCTACTACGCGTGCGAATGTCTTTTTATTTTATCAACCTTTATGTATAAAAACTCTATCCACGTTAAATCAATCCCTTTTTATAGAAACTTAATATAGAAAGTTAATTTTCTAGATAGAAAAATTAAAACTTTCGGTAAATTCATGTACAACGCGCACTCTACTGCGTACCGGATACGAATGACGAGTGAACGTTATCGAATTCTACGGCGACCGTTTAGATAGTGACGAGGACGGATTAATATTGCTCAGTAATTGGTTAAGCTTTGAGCCTATGGGCGATATCTGTACGCGATTACTGCGCAAGTACCATTTCATGACATGCTCCACCTCTCCCCCTCCTTCGCCCGCCGCTCACTCAGCCCCACAAGAAGTAAAAATAGGCCACCGATCTGTCCTGTTTTGCGACCAAATTTTCAGGACGGAAAAAGAAAGAAAAGACAATATCGTGTAAAAGTACGGTTTTTAAACGGCTTAAATTAAATTACAAACTGTAATGTTAAAAATGTAAACCCAACACAAAATATGGTATGGCTACGTCGTACCGTCGCGTAACGGCACTTTTACCAGAACCACTTTCAAACAGTTCTGCCCGAGCAGCCGAGCTAAACGGGCGTGTGCAACAGTGCTCCGGAGAAAGTGCGGCAAGTGGGGAAGAGAAAACTACGAACGGCTACGCCTATAGCCAAACGGCGGAAACCCGTGTCCTATATCAAGAAGCCTTAAAATAGCAGCCTGGAACTCTAACGGCCTACAACAAAGGGCCCTAGAAACTAAAACATTCCTGTCCAGCAGTAACACCGATATACTACTCGTCTCAGAAACACACCTCACAATAAAAAGCTACATAAAAATACCGCACTACACCATATACGACACCAAGCATCCCTCAGGGAAAGTACACGGAGGGACGGCAGTAGTAATAAAAAACGACATTAAACATCACCTACACAGCAAGGTCAGTAAGGAACATATACAAGCAACCACCGTTACCGTACAGACTAACAGCAACCAACTGCAGTTGTCAGCAGTATACGTACCGCCGCGACACAAAATCATAACGCAAATGTGGGAAGACTACTTCCGACACTTAGGTGACAAGTATATTGCAGCGGGAGACTATAACTCAAAGCACACGCTATGGGGATCAAGAATCACCACACCTCGAGGCAGAACCCTGGAAAAATACATCAGAAATAATAACCTCAATATATTATCCACAGGAAGACCGACATACTGGCCGACAGACCTGAGCAAAATACCTGACCTGCTAGACTTTGCAGTTACAAAGGGACTAAACGCAAATAAACTAAGCATAGCATCCAGCCTCGAGCTTAGCTCCGAACATACGCCCATAATAATTTCATACAGAAACAAACCAATACTTTACAGCAGCACAGAGAAGCTATGCAATAAAACCACCAAATGGCAAATATTCAAAGAAATAATAGAGAGCAAAATCAGCTGCAACATCCCACTGAAAACACCTGAACACATCGATCAAGCAGTAACAACACTCACAGAAACTATCCAAGAAGCAGCAAGGGCAACCACTATACCTGAAACAACCAACAGACAAACAAAAACAGTTCCACTAGACATCCTCGAAAAAATTAGAGAAAAAAGAAAAGCGAAAGCAAAATGGCAAAAACACAGAACAAAAGAAAACAAAAAACACCTAAACAAACTCACAAAATAAATAAAGAACAAAATAAAAGAGCACAACAACAACGAGTTCACAAAGTTCATCGAGTCACTATCTGCTCACGAAAACAACAATTACTCCCTATGGAAAGTCACCAAAAAATAAAGAAGACAACAAAAATGGTACCAACAATCAGAAGAGCAGACAACACATGGGCAAGAAGCAACGAAGAGCAAGCTGAAGAATTTTCCAACCACCTAGGCAACACATTCACCCCACACATCATCAACAATAGCAACCACAATAGTCATATGGACGCGGATGCGCTAACTACTAGTACACCAACTGACAATCACCATACCCAAAGCAACAGCACAAGAAATCAGAAACATAATTGAGAAAACAAAAAACAATAAAGCACCAGGAATCGACCTAATTAACGGCAAAATCTTGAAAAACCTTCCGCCAAAAGCGATAAGACAAACCACAATAATAGTAAACGCAATACTAAGAATACAATACTTTCCAAAAGCTTGGAAACTGGCAAAAATCATAATGATACCCAAACCAGGCAAGGACCCACACGAAACCATGTCCTACAGACCAATCTCACTACTTCCGGTGTTCTCTAAGATAGTAGAGAAAATAATCTACGACCGGATAAAACCAATAATAGAGAAGAACCATCTAATACCGGATCACCAATTCGGATTCAGAAACAAACACTCCATAATAAAACAAACGCAAAGACTCGTCAATGAAATCCTACAGGCGCTGGAAACAAAACAATACTGCACGGCACTCTTTATGGACATCGAAAAAGCATTCGATAAAATAAACCACACTAGCCTACTACAATCAATCAGGAAACAGTTCTCGGGGCAGATATATCAACTAATCAAATCATACCTAAGCAGCAGAAGCTTCATAGTAAAAATCAAAAAGACACACTCGGAAGCTAAAGAAATCAAGGCAGGAGTTCCGCAAGGAAGCGTATACACGGCCAACATACCAACAACTAACAATAGCAAAATACTGACATTCGCGGATGACACAGCTGTACTAGTCAGGCACACTAACCCTGCAACAGCAGTTACATTACTACAAGAACACATCACAAAAATAGAAAAGTGGCTTCAAGCGAAACAAATCAAAGCAAACCCCGATAAATGCAAACATATTACATTCACACTGCGAAAACAGAAACCACCAAACATTGAACTAAACGGCACACACAGAATACAAACAAGGCAAGTCAAATACCTAGGACTCCACTTACATACACGACTCACATGGAAACAGCATATTACAGCAACAATAGACAAAATACAGATGGCAAGGAGACAAATGTACTGGCTAACAAGTCGAAAATCCAAACTAAGCATAGAAAACAAACTAAAAATATATAAAATGGTCATAAAACCAATCTGGACGTACGGAATAACACTATGGGGAACAGCAGCAATGAGCCATATAATCAAAATAGAGGCATCGCAATCTAAAATACTCAGAACAATAGTAAACGCGCCATGGTACGTTAGAAACGAGGACATTCGGAAAGACCTGGGAATATCAACGGTCAAGGAGGAGATCAACAAAAGTGCAAGAAGGTACGGAGAAAGAATAGCAACGCACCTAAACCGGCTGGCAGCGGAAACGGTCGACACATCAAGCATAAAAAGAAGATTAAAAAGGAAACACCCAACCGATCTCGCAGAGGACATAACCCAACAAACACGATGGTAGTACCCCGCTGGGGGTAGCCACCCACATGTTATATTAGTATACAGCTACAACATTTTACCAAATGTCCTACTGGACAAATTGTAAAATCCAAATAAATAAATAAAAAAGAAACTTCCAAATAGAAATTCGTTGTTTATTGTGAATACACATATGTAATTTATATTTTTCTTAGGCAATAAACATTATATATATGTAAATTCTATAGAATTTAGAATATCAACCGACGGTTTGACTTTCACTGTGTTTACTGGGAGTCGGTCGAACGATATGAATAGAGGAGGACGGGGACTTGGGATAGAAAATAAAACAGGACTTGGAGAAGCGAAGATTGAACAAAGAAAAAAGCAAGTTAAGAGCCAGAAGGAGAAAGAGAAGACTTAGACAATCGATTGTTGAGTTTTCACAAATCGATCGCCTGATTTCCGAAAATATTACAACATTCCATATATATGTCGGAGATGAAAGAACACCGGAGCCTTTGGAATTTTGGATAATCCCGCAACATTGTAACCTAGAGTCTACTATAGCTGTAATTGAACAATTGTAGTTATTCAATCCGATTGTAATTGTTCGAGAGTTGTGATAATGAGCTTGGGCTCGAGGCGACAGTCAGTCGCCGAACGTAGCCGCGGTCACGGGATGAACGCTTTGTCTAACAAAGGCATGGAATAATTCTGTAGCTCTCCTTAAAAAGGAAATAGTTGTAACACTCGTCAGTAAACATTCCAACGGTCTCTGTCCCGTAGCTCGCCACACGCAGACCCTATTCTTCGAGTAAGATGATTGCCAGATGTCGATGCGTCTCCGCAGTACATGTTCAGCTAGCTCGAGGGCCCGTTATAAATCTTAAGATTTAATCAACTAAAGTCCTTCAAACAGGCAAACAGTCTTTGTCCCAACTACGGGAAAATAGGGGAGACCTATTTTTCAACGAGCGGCGTCTCCCACTAGCAACTTTCCCTCGAGGATGGCTAACATATTTTTCTAACCACCGATATGGAGATTGACCAATTAGCAGCAACGCCAATTTCCCTTACTTTCTGAACGAAGGCTTTTCTCGACGAATCCGATGATCTCGTGTCCTTAGACACACCCCATTATAGTTTTCCTCTGTGGCATCATCGGGACGGGAAGGTCATTCCCGTTCGCGATCTCATCGATGAAAAAGAGTAACCCCTTACGACCGGTGAATATTACGCGTCCGACTTAGATTTTGTGAGTACGTTCATCTATCATCCCGTCGACCGCGGATTCGTTATTGAACCTAGGATGATTGTCATTAGTTTCTCGAGTATCTAATTACCACGGTTACTTGTCCGGTTCTATGATAATTGTATTTGCACTAGCCAATGTCTTCTCTATTGCATAATGACGACGTGTAATCCAAACGAAGATTCGTTTCACGCCCCTAACCCTAATTGTAATGTAAACCCGACATATATATATGTCGGAGATGAAACGAAAACCAGAGCCTTCCCTTTGCAATTTTGGGAAAATCTTCTAATGCTTTAGCCTAGATTTTATCATAGCTGTAATTAAGCAATTGTTGTCATTTGTAATTGTTCGATATTTGTGATAGCGAAAGTGGGTTCGAGGTAACAACTGGTCGCCGAACGTAGCCACGGTCACGGGATAAACGTTTTGCCTGACGAAGGTGTGGATCGGTTGTATTGTTCTCCCTAGAAATCACATAGAATTGTACTTTAAAGATGTCGATATAATGGGACACACGTATTAGGAATCAATCTCCGAACAGAAACTGCCTAGTAACGGCGTTTGGATCTTTCTCGATGTTTCGAAAGAGTATACAACAAACTTTTGACAGAAATTGCCTAGCAACAACGATTGGAACCTTCTCGATGTCTCCAGCGAGCATATAACAAACAAATGCATTCGTATAGCGAAAAAGATTTTCATCAGATATACATTCGTGTGATCGCCTTGGAAAGTGATACATCGAGCAATTTACCGAGTGTCTCAGCAATCGTATTTTTGTGTTTAAAAATTATTCTACGCATAGAAAAGAGTTGTCCCGTTGACCGTGGATTCGTTTGAACCCAGGAACATTGTTAATAGTGTTAATTAAATTCATTATTCGTAAAACCTATAAATTGTTAATCTCAATATTCGTTAAATTTATTATTAGTAAAACATATTATTCGTTACTCTTATTATTCGTTAAACTTATTATTCTTTAATCTAATCGTTAGTTAAACTTATCGTTTGTTAATCTTATCATTCATTAAACTCAATATTCATAATATTTTGTAAAATCTTGTATATTCGCGTAAATATAATCTCTGTTGTGTAAAACGATGACCAATTCAATCGAAGAATCGTTGTTACGCCGGGCGACTCTCTGCCTGGCCCAGGTCACACACCGCGGGTCAGACGGACACCAGATGTCCGCTCTACCGTACGGCGTACCCTCAATAGCCTTAAGCACCCGTCATACACTCGAGTCACTTGCCTGCTAAGGTCCTTCGGACCCAACAAATGTCTTTTCTAAATCAGTTTCCAAAGACTATTGTTTACTACGGCTTGACACGGGAAAGTTAGCTTTTCTCACGTACGATGCTTCCTACCAGCAACTTTCTATCGAGGGCGGTTAAGGCCCTTCCTAGTCCTCCAACCTTCGTTTGTCCAATCCGAGGCAATGTATACTGGCCTCACCTCCTGACCTAAAATGTCATGAACAAATCCGATGATCCCGTGCGCTAGACACACCCATCACTAGCTTTCCTCCGACACAGCATCGTCACTCAACTTCGCTTCTTCTACATCGTTGGAAAAGTCAACTACTAAGTAGTAACGCTAATGCCTATCGGGGCAGTCTAAGCATAACACGAGAGTCGGTCTCGGTATTGTCGAGCATACATTTCCTCTGCTAAATATCTTATAGTGCTACGTCCACTAATACATTAAATCCAATTATAAGAGCCCTGCTCTAACGTACATATCTATCTTATCTTCGTGCGATAAGTGATTATCTCTCTATCTATGCTCATCAGTGTAATCTAAGTGTTGGAAATATATAATTAATTATTCTGTGAATCATAGTGTTATACAAACTCAATCACCCCTATTATCTCAACGGAAATCAGGGGATCGATCAAGTCGTGGTGTCGATTGTTATAATCGTAACGGGAATTTACGACTCCCGTTGACGTCTCTCCTAGCGACTACGTCTCCCCGCGATTGGTCGAACAAACAATCGTTACGCTCCTTAAATTCTAATTTTAACCCGATTAAATTTCGGGTTTACATTAGAATTACAGTTAGGAGCGTGACACGAATCTTCATTTGGATTACACATTGTCGTTATGCAATAGAGAAGACATTGACTGGTGCAAATGTGATTACCATAGAACCGGACATGTAACCGTGGTAATTAGATACTCGAGAGACTAATGACAATGATCCTAGGTTCAATAACGAATCCGCGGACAACGGGACGGTAGTCGTACGCACTCGCAAAAATCTAAGTCGGATTCTGCGTTAATATTCGCTGACCGTAAGGAGTTAATCCTTTTTGTCGATGAGACCGCAAGAGAGAATGACTTCCCGCCCCGGTGATACCCCATAGGAAAACAAAGACGGGGTGTGTCTAAGGACACGAGATCATCGGATTCGTCGGGGACATCCTACGTTCGGAATGTAAGAGAAATTGACATTGCTGCTAATTGGCCAATCTCCATATCGGTAGTTAGAAAAGGATGCTAGCTGCCCTTGAGGGAGGGTTGCTAGTGGGAGACGTCGTTCGTGGAAAAATAGGTCTCTCCTGTCTTCCCGTAACTGGGACAAAGACTGTGTATCTGTTGAAGAATTTTAGGTAACTAGATATTAGTGTTTATGACGGTCCTCGGGCTAGCCGATCACGTACTGTGGAGACGCGTCGACATCTGGTAAACATCCTGCCCGGAGAATAGGATCTGCGTGTGGCAAGCTACGGGACAGAAACCGTTGGAATGTTTACTGCCAAGTGCCGCTACGAATCTTTCTTTTAAGGAGAGCTATAGGATTACTCAATGCCTTTGTTAAATGGAGAGTTCGTCCCGTTGACCGCGGCCACGTTCGCCGACTAATTGTCGAATTGAGCCCAAGCTCATTGTCACAAGACTTAAACAAATACAATTGGTTAGAATGACGGCAAATCGTTTAGTTACAACTGTAGATTTTAATTACAATGTTTCTATGGATTTTCCCGAGGTTTCAGAGGGAAGGCACCGGTGTCATCTTATCTCCGACAAGTATAATTTTATAACGTATTACGTTAGATAGAATAACGTAATAACGTATTACGTTATATAGTATAACGTTATAACGATTTACATTATATAGAGTAACGTTATAACACATGACGTTCAGCAGAATAACGTTACGACGTATTACGATATATAGAATAACGTAATAACGTATTACGTTATATGGTATAACGTTATAACGTATTACGTTATATGGTATAACATTATACCGTATTACGTTATATACTGTAACGTTATAACGTATGACGTTACATAGAATAACGTTATAACGTATTACGTTACATGGTATAACGTTATAACGTATTACGTTATATAGTAAAACGTTATACCGTATTACGTTATATAGTGTAACGTTATAACGGATGACGTTACATAGAATAACGTTCTAACGTTTTACATTGTATAGTATAACGTTATAACGTATTACGTAATATACTATAACGTTATATGCTTTAACTTTATGACGTATTACGTTTTATAGTATAAAGTTATAACGTATTACGTTATATAGTAAAACTTTATAACGTATTACGTTTTATAGTATAAAGTTATAACGTATTACGTTATATGGTATAACGTTATACCGTATTACGTTATATAGTGTAACGTTATAACGGATGACGTTACATAGAATAACGTTATAAGGTATTACGTTACATGGTATAACGTTATAACGTATTAAGTTATATAGTATAACGTTATAACGTATTACGTTATATGGTATAACGTTATACCGTATTACGTTATATAGTGTAACGTTATAACGGATGACGTTACATAGAATAACGTTATAACGTATTACGTTATATGGTATAACGTTATAACGTATTGCGTTTTATAGTATAACGTTATAACATATTACGTTATATGGTATAACGTTATACCGTATTACGTTATATAGTGTAACGTTATAACGGATGACGTTACATAGAATAACGTTCTAACGTTTTACATTGTATAGTATAACGTTATAACGTATTACGTAATATACTACAACGTTATATGCTTTAACTTTATGACGTATTACGTTTTATAGTATAAAGTTATAACGTATTACGTTATATAGTAAAACTTTATAACGTATTACGTTTTATAGTATAAAGTTATAACGTATTACGTTATATGATATAACGTTATAACGTATTACATTATATAGTGTAACGTTATAACGTATGGCGTTACATAGTATAACGTTATAACGTATTACGTTATATAGTATAACGTACTAGCGTATTACATTATATAGCGTGACGTTATAACGTATGACGTTACATAGAATAACGCTATAACGTACTACGTTATATGGCATAACGTTATAACGTATTACGTTATATTGTATAACGTTATATGGTATAACGTTATAACATATTACGTTTTATAGTGTAAAGTTATAACCCATTACGTTATATACTATAACGTTATAACGTATTACGTTATATGGTATAACGTTATAACGTATTACGTTTTAAAGTTTAAAG
This sequence comes from Bombus huntii, assembly GCF_024542735.1. Classification (NCBI taxonomy): domain Eukaryota; kingdom Metazoa; phylum Arthropoda; class Insecta; order Hymenoptera; family Apidae; genus Bombus; species Bombus huntii. The sequence continues at coordinate 668,985 of NW_026099327.1, read as the reverse complement.
GTATAACGTATTACATTATATAGTATAACGTTATATGGAATAACGTTATAACATATTACGTTTTATAGTGTAAAGTTGTAACGTATTACGTTATACAGTATAACGTTATACCGTACTACGTTATATAGCATAACGTTATAATGTATTACTTTATATAGTATAACTTTATAACGTATGACGTTACTTAGAATAACGTTATAACGTATTACGTCATATGGTATAACGTTATAACGTATTGTATTTTATAGAATAACGTTATAACGTATTACATTATATGGTATAACGTTATAACGTATTACGTTATATAGTATAACGTTATGACGTATTAATTTATATGGTATAACGTTGTAACGTATTGCGTTATATGGTATAACGTTGTAACGTATTACGTGTTATAGAATAACGTTATAACGGTTTAACGTTATATAGTATAACGTTATACCGTATTACATTATATAGTGTAACGTTATATCGTATGACGTTCCACAGAATAACGTTATAACGTATTACGACATATGGTATAACTTTATAACTCATTACGTCTAAGAGAATACCGGATTACATTATATAGTGTAACGTTATAACGTATGACGTTCCACAGAATAACGTTATAACGTATTACGATATATGGTATAACGTTATAACGTATTACGTTATATAGTATAACGTGATAACGTATTCCGTTATATAGTATAACGTTATAACGTGTTACGTTAGGTAGTATAACGTTATAACGTATTACGGTATATAGAATAACGTAATGACGTATTACGTTATATAGTATAACGTTATAACGTATTCCGTTATATAGTATAACGTTATAACGAATTACGTTAGGTAGTGTAGCATTATAACGTATTACGTTATATAGTATAACTTTATAACGTATTACGTTTTATAGTATAAAGCTATAACGTATTACGTTATATAGTATAACGTAATAACGTATTACGTTATATAGCATAACTTTATGACGTATTACGTTAGATAGAATAACGTAATAACGTATTATGTTTTATGGTATGACGTTATAACGTATTACGTTATATGGTATAACGTTATAACGTATTACGTTTTATAGAATAACGTTATAACGTATTACGTTGGGTAGTTTGGACGAAAAACTTACATCCGGCGGAAGCGGTGCCGCACCGGAAACGATCTCTCTCACGCTGCTGAAATCGTAATTTGGCACCATTGGATGCTTCGCAAGACCAACTAAAACTGGAGGGACCAATGGTATATGCGTAATTCTGTATTTTTCTACGGAACTGAGTAACGTTTCTAACTCGAAATTTCCCATTATGTACACAGCTGCACCGCAACTTATTGCCGTATTCATCATTCCGAACGCATAACCGTGAAATAATGGCAAGAAAACTAGTATTCGGTCTCCACGTCGAATATCCATTGATCCTGGGGCACTTCGATTATGAACAAAATGCAATTGAATCGAATATTTATAATTTCAACTAGAATGATAAGAGTTAAGATGCACAACAATAGAGAAAATATTATATAGTTGACTTGAATAAGGAATGGTTTGTTAATCATATAAAACGAATAATATATATTTAAATTTGGCATAAATAAAAAATAAATTTCGAAATATATGTGTGGTCTGAGATCAACCGGATACATTGTGTATATTAATTTAATATATTTACCTTAGAGTTTGGATGAAAAGTAACAAATTTCGATGAGACAACATTACTCTAAGACTATTGAGGGAGGATATGCAGACATCTGGGTGCCATCCTATCCGTGGTGTGTGGCCTGGTCTCTGATGTGAATTGACGTTACACTCCCGAGGGAGCAGGAGGGTGGGGAGTGGAGAGTGGTAGAGGCGAGGAAGAAGAGACGGAAGAACAAAAATCAGAGGAAGACAGCCGTCGCCGTTGGAGGAGAGACAGCGAGGAAAGGGGCGAACGTGGCACCGCCGACGAGGATACGCCAGCAGCAATCCCAGCCCAGGACGACAGGCGCGGCGAAAGCGAGCGCCGCCGCAACAAGCAGAGGACCGTCGCAGGCACCCAAGGCGGTCACGCTCCCTCGCGCACCGCGAACATCCGCGGTGACTCTGACGCTGAACGAGGGAGCATGGATGTCGTACGCCGACGTCCTCGAGGCAGCCGGAGGTCCCGCTCTCGGAGCTCGGCGTGGAGCAGGTGGGGATGAAGAAGGCGATGACGGGCGCCATCATCATCAGATTCCCTGGAGACAGGAACAGGGAAAAGGCGACGCTGCTGGCGACGCTGCTGGCGACGCGTCTGGCCGAGGCGCTAGACGCAACTGCGGTGAGAGTCGCCACGCCTACCTGGATGGCGGAGCTTCGAGATACCGGGATAGACATCTCGGTCAAGAAGGAGGAGCTGCGGAAAGCACTGGCCTCGGCGGCAGGATGCGGCTGCGCGGAGGTTCAGGTCGGCGAGAACGGCGGCAGAGGTGGCCTAGGGTCTGCCTGGATCAAGTGCCCGGTGGCAGGAGCCCGGAAAGTATCCCAGGCAGGGAAAATAGCCCTGGGCTGGTCAACCGCGAGGATTCGAGCCATCCCGAAGCGGCCCCTGCAGTGCTTCAGGTGCTGGAGGTGGGGCACGTACGCGCAACATGCGTGTCCAGCAAGGATCGAGGGCACCTGTGTTACAGGTGCGGCGGAAGCGGACACCGCGCCAGAGGCTGTCCCGCCTCTGCTCCCAAGTGCTCCCTGTGCGAGTCGCTCGGGACGCCCGCCAATCACAGGATGGGCGGTGCGGAATGTCCCCCCCCCCCCCGAAAGTCAAGAGGAGGAGATCAATCCGCGAGCCAGCAGCTGCGGAAAGGACACCAGGGAGAACCGCCAAAGCAGCAGCGGCAGATGGTCGGGAGGAGGCCATAGAGGTGACCGAGTAGTTCAAGCGCCTCCTCCAATGCAATCTCTGTAGGTCGAGAAGGGCGCAAGATCTGCTCTTCCAGACCATACGGGAGTGGAGTAATGGTGGTAGCGGTATACGACTCCCCCAACATCGACCTGGCTGCGTACAGGGGCTTCCTGGAACGGGTCGGCGAGTGCGTCGGGAGATGCCTCCCCCGCAAGGTACTCGTCCTCTGGGACTTCAATGCCCACTCTATGCAATGGGAAAATCCCAGGACCAACTCTCGGGGACGGACGCTTACCGATTGGGCAGCGGGTCTCGGGCTCCTGCTGGCAAACAGGGGCTCGGCGAGCACCTGCGTGGCGTGGAGAGGATTGTATTCGCCGTAGAGTTTATACTAGCGGGTAAGAATTGTTATTGAGTATTACTGGATGTGATGTAGCACTCGCATTGCGCGACAACGTGAGATACAAGAAATACGCGATTTTCTTTAATATCGAGACGCGCACGTGGATAGATTTGACGCCATTATTGTAATGGTAGTGGCAGGACGTACGCGTGGTGCCGAACGATGCGCAGGCGAGGTGGTTTGTCGCGTCGATGTGTGGCGTCGCCACCTTACGGGCAGCACACTAGGGTATGTACGGCCGGCTCGACTTAAGTTCCTATTACGAAGAAATAAAGTCGGGTCGACCAGAGTTCTAGTTATATATCGTTTATTTTATTTATTTTATTTATTTCGCCACTCGAGTCAAACTTCCTTGGTGAATAAATAAGAATAAATAAGTATGACGGGTGCTGCGTACGTGGAGGCTTTATTTGAGTTACGCGGCGTCGTGTGGGTTGGGGAATGCAGGTATATGCGTTTCTTATTTATATTATTTATTTACTTTACTCGTTTATTTATTTATTTATTTATTTAACTATTGGTTGATTATTTATGTATTATTTGTTTTGATATTATTTATTTATTTACTTATTTATTATTAATATTTATTATTAGTTATGTTGGTTTATTTATTATTTAGTTATTTAGTTATTATTCATTTATTTATTTATTTAGTTAGCTGGTTGTTTATTTATTTATTACTATATTATCTATTTATACATGCGGTGATCTGCGTATGTATCATCAGGCCTCTTATTGAAGCGCAGGCGTTAGCTTGATATATTTAGTTTATTTTAGCGTTATATAAATTTAGCTTGATAGATTTAGTTTATTGTAGCTGTGTAGAAATTTCTAAGATAATATTTAATTATGAGGATATAACTATGTTTTGCTCTTAGATACTTATTTATTTATTTATTCGTTATATATTTTTTATTTCTATTATACTGGCTTTTTGTTGACGACTTGGCGAGTTCTTTCGGTTATGATTGGATACATTCGAACGGTTTTGGCTAGGAGGTGGAACCCCAGGCACCCCCTTGTACAGTAACAGCGACTGGCGCAAAGGCGAATAGCAAGAGGTTGGCGGTTAGTATTGAAAACCCAAGGATAGTGTCGGACATCAGAATAAGTGACAACGTCACCATATCGGTTGCACCGAAGACTAGGGGAGACGAGGAAGGTGATCCCTTTAAGCCTAGTAGGAAAATTCAGAGGAGTCCCACGATTGGTGGTAGGCCCGATATTGAAGTAGCAGAAGAATCGGTGGTGTACCGAAACTGGATTGAAATTAGCTCAAGACAAGACGGAGGTGATTCTACTTACCGGAAATCGTATCACAAGGTCAATGACGTCAATATGGGCAAGTACCTGTTGATGACTAAATAGAAGGTTAGGTATCTTGGGGTGCAATAGGACAATAATAGAAAATTCTCATTACATCTAGGAAAGGTGTGTGTCATGGTTGATACCCTAATAGGAGCGATTAGGATGTCGTGTAAAATTAAGGTAAAAATAAGGAACTTGTTAATTTCCGAAAAGGAGATTGTTCTTTTTATTTTTTACTCAATTTATACAATTTTTTCGGTTCGCGATGATACACTTTCGATACTTGGATTAGTTAAGAATTTTTTTATTAGACTGACTGAATGATTTTGAAGGGAGCATTTATATTCTTCCAATCGTTGGAGTGGGAGAAGGTTTTGTTTATACTTAGTGTAAAATTCGGAGAACGGCTGAAGTGATCGAATGCCACTCAGGCGGCTGAGAACGGGTGCTGACCGGACGGTCACACGCGATAAAGCGTTCGGAATTTCGGTTTGTTATATACAGTTGCTCGAATTTCGTCTGTGACATTCCCCCCTTCTTAGATTGAACTTGATCCCTCAAGTTTTCTTCAGAAGACTTTTGTGGAATCGGACTTGACGTGGCTTGAAAATTACAGCTGATTCCTCCTCTTCATCTGAGTGGTATGTGTTGGTTGGAATATAGATGTTGGGTGTTGAGCCCAGGGTGAGTGGTACTGGTGGGGCTGTCGCATTGTGGCTGTTGATTACAGTTTCATTTCGGCAGCAAAATAAATTGATACATTATTTGTTCGGTATACATTTCCTGATGCATTTGAATACCCCTATTTTGTTTAATCCATATATACCTAGTATGCCTAATGCTATGTACCCTAATATCTGGAGCGTGGTTAGTCCCCAATACTGTATATTTTTAATTCTGTGTTCGAAATTAAGAGTTTCTATCTCGTCGCCTATTTTATCGATCGTTGTTTTATAGCCTTGTAAATTATCTATTATTTTCGGTGCTCGCTGGAGTTTATCTAATAGATGAGTGAAACTATCGTTTGTTTTGAGCGCTAGGGTTTTTGTTTTGATTTCGTATATGACTTCGTTTTTTGTTTCGCCTATACGCATGTGTTCGTCTTTGTACAATAAATCGCAAGAAGTGTTAGCTCTTATGATGGAAGGCTTGTCAAGTTTTTGTAAGGTATGTTTCGTTTGGCAAATTGTGTCTATTTCTATCGGATTTGCTGGTATCGCAATGTAACAGTTGCTAGTTTTGAGCGGTATAAAGCTAATGTCTTCAATCTTAAGTACAGTTATTTGACAATGTTCAATGTGTGGTTTGAAATTTATTATTTCGCTGCGACAATCGGTTCTTGAATTTCTCTCATGGATTGGTAGTGTTTGTTTGCATATAGTGGTTCCGGCTCGATTCTTACAAAGTTTGTTGAAATACTCGATATCAGCGTTTATAAATGAAAGACCTGAAGTTAAATACATCTGATGTTCGACTACTGGAGCCAAAAATACTCCATTTCTTTTACTCGGCATAGGATATACTTGTAATATGTTCCATTCTGTGTTAGAGACTAAAGGTACTATGATTTTGAAAAATATTTTGTCATCTATTGTGAAGATTTTAAGATCACCGATGTCGAGTATGAATTGAAAATGTTCGGTTTTGGCAGAAATCGCGGTGTTGTACATCTGGCTACCTATTGCCTTGGCGTAATTTTCTATGAATTCATTGGGGTCAAGTATTTGTGGACTAATTATTCCTTGTTTGCCTAATATCATGACGTTAACTATTTCATCTAATTGGAAGTGTAAAGTTTGCATCGCGGTGCCGACTTTCATGATTATCTTAAGCATAGATCTATCGATATTTGCCTGCTGTTGTAATTTTAATATATCACTATATGATCTCTCTAAGTGGTTTAGGTTTTCTGAGTTTACAATTTTTCTAATAAGTGCTGTTTAATTAGCTATTATGGTCTTGATTTTATTATTATCATCGAATAGTTTGTCCATATTTTTGTTTATGAGCGTAAGATCATCATCGTCGAGAGTCCCGAACAGACTTTTCGATACGGAACCTATGATGTTAAGCAGACCTCGTGTGCTCCGGGTATGTGTTAACGCTTTCAAGTGTTTTGCGAGTTGTTTTAGGTTATTGATGCGATTTTGTAATCCGCCTAACTCTTCGACGTATTGTTTGCTGATTGCACGTGAGTCTATTGTTAATTTATATGATTCTATTGCGCTTATCTGTTCGTATATGTCGCTAGTGTCTAATCCTACTATTACATTGGCAGTGTCGCTGTATAAATATCCTTTTCCTATGTTTTCTACGAATACAGAGTTTCCTTCTAATGGTGTAATATTTATTTGCGCGGATACTATTCCGGCAAAGAGGAGCGTCGACCTGGAAAGTAAGGTTTTAAACGATTACCGTGTATCTTTTTGTCTTGAATCAGATAGTATGGAGTACATACCTTATCAATCGTGTACGGTCCTAACCATTCCACATCAAGTTTATGCCTTTTATGATCGTTATGTATTAAAACGGAGTCTCCTTCTTTGAAAACTGATTGAGGTTTTATAATTTTACGTTTTTGATCGCGCTGATATCGCTGTTTACTTTTGATCAATGTTTCGCGAGCGTGTCGGAGTCTAGAGTCCCATTCCTTTTTGCGGAACGTGACTTCGTCTGCGTATGTGCGTTGGGGATTCTTGGATATTGTGGAGGGAAGATTGGCTTGGTGTCCGAATGTGAGTTCGAATGGCGTGTAACCAGTAGAGTCGTGTATCATTGTGTTATATGCAAGGCATACAAAGTTAAGTTGATCGTCCCATTCTTCATCCGAATTTCGCTGCATCGATTTTAACATGTCTGTTATTACTGCGTGTGTCCGTTCTAACGATCCGTTATTTTGTGGGTGGAAGGATGTCGTTTTGATATGTTTGATTTTGAACGCGTCTTCGTACTGTTGCATTAAACTAGATATAAAATTCTGTCCGCGGTCAGTTAATATCTTTTTTGGAGCGGAAAAGATGTAAATGTAATGATTCAAGAGTGCGTTCCAAATTGTTTCCGTTTGCTGAGTTTTTAGTGGTACGAGTATTAAGTATTTTGTCAATTCGTCATGTATGGATAGAATGTACTGATTGCCTTTTTTCGTCTTTTTCAGTGGGCCTAATAAGTCCATAGCAATTTTATCGTTTGGTTCGAGGGGTGTGTCGGTGATACAAGGTTCTTCGCGCGGTCTGATACGTGTAGTTTTAGATGTTTGGCAGGTGTCGCATGATTCTATATGTTGTTGTATGCGTTTCATCAAATCTGGTACTCTGTGCCGTTCACGAATGCGGTCGTATGTCTTTTGTATATCGGGGTGTCCTACTAAATCGTGATTTTCTTTCAATAATTCGTCTATTTCTTCGTCGCTATATGTTTGAATTGGTTCCCATGCAAAATTTAATTCTTTTACAGTGTCGTTCAGGAATAATAAAATTTGTTTGATCGCGTTCTTTTCGGTCTCTGTGAAACTGTCGTCGCCTATACCTATCTTTTCGTTTATATGAATAATTTCGTTTAATTTAGTTAACCATTCGATTCTGTCGTAATTTCCTAGCTCTGTTTTGGATAATTGATAGAAAGATTTACGGTTCGGAGTCATTTTGAGAATTTTGGGTAACGCGTCGGTAGATTTTTCCCAATCGTGATATTTTTTATCGAGTTCTATGTTCAAATTTTCGAGTCGTCTGGTCAGAACATGTATTCTAGATAGTGCGTCGGCTGCAGTATTATCTTTTCCTTTCGTGTATTCTATGTCGTATTCGTATTCTTCTAGTTTTAGTCGCCATCTCGTCAAGCGTGATGAGGGGTCTTTGCAATTCTGTAACCATTTTAGTGCTTGGTGATCGGTTCGGATGAGGAATTTCTGTCCTAACAGATATTGTCGGAGGCGTTTCACGGCCCATACTATTACTAAAAGTTCTTTTTCTGTAGTGGAATAATTTCGTTCCGGTGGGTTTAGAGTTCGCGAGATATAACAACATGTATGTCCGTCCTGTGATAAGATTGCACCTATACCTTCGTTACTGGCGTCAGTCGTTAATGTGAATGGTTTCGCAAAGTCTGGGAATTTTAGTACGGGTGATGAACAGAGTTTGTCTTTTAATGTCTGGAATGCTTCCTGGGTTTTATCTGTCCAATGAAATGATGTCTCCTTTCTTGTAAGTTCGGTCAATGGTTTCGCGATCTTAGAAAAGTTTCTTATGAACTTACGGTAATAACCTGCTAGTCCTAAGAACGATTTGATGTCTGTGGGATTACGTGGCTGTTTGAAATTGCTAACGGCTTCTAATTTTTTGGGATTTGGCTTTACACCTTCGGCGGTTACTATATGTCCAAGATATTCTAATTCTGGTTTGAGAAATTCGCATTTGTCCGGCTGTATTTTGAGTCCGAGTTCGCGTAGGCGTTGCAATACTATCGCGAGGTTGCTATTGTGCTCTTCAATCGACTGTCCGAATATTATAATGTCGTTTAAATATACGAAGCAATGTTTATTTATGAGTCCTCTTAGCGCGGTATCCATCATGCGTTGAAATGTTGCAGGTGTATTCTTTAAACCGAATGGCATCCTATTGTAATGATAGTGTCCTTGTGGTGTGGAGAATGCTGCGTACTTTTTAGAGTCTATGTCCATTGGGATTTGGTGGAATCCGGAGGATAAATCGAGGGCTGAGAAGAATTTTGCGTTGCCTAGTTGGGATAGTATGTCGTCTATGTCAGGTAATGGATATGCGTCCTGGTCAGTTAGTTCGTTTATTTTTCTGAAGTCTATTGCAATTCGCCATTTCTGTTTCCCTGAGGCGTCTGCCTTTTTTGGTACTACCCAGACTGGTAAATTGTAAGGAGAATCAGATGGTTCTATAATGTTCTTTTGTAGCATTTCGTCCATTTGTCGTTTGATTTCTTCTTTATGGCATTCAGGCGGTCGGTAAGATTTTGTGTTAATGATTTTATTTTCTTTTAACGTTATTGTGTGTTTAGCAAGGTTAGTGCATGGTAATAAGTCGGTCTCTAGATTGAATACGTCGAGGTAGAACAGCAATATCTTTTCGATTGGTTCACGGAGGGTTTTCTCTATATGCGAAAGTCTAACTATATCTTTAAACGTGGAGACTTGATCGTACGTATTTGAATTTTCGATAAAATTAGTCATTTTGGCTGGGCACTCACCACAATTGATAAAGCATATCGTTGTCGGTTTTCCTTCCAGGTAGACTGTTTTTGACACTGCTTGTTTTGGAGGTACGTCGTTTTCCTGTTGCAATAATGATTCGAGAGTTCAAATTTGAATTTAGATAGGGCTGGCAAACCGAATATGCCGTCTTCTATAATTGGAAAGTTGTCTTCTACCACAAAAAATTCTAGAGTTTTGCCAAATAGTTTTATCAAAGCGTGTTCGTTGGTTTCAAATTTAGAGTGTCCCATCGAGAATTTCCGTTCTTTTGTTATTCTTGGTCGTAATACGCATCTTCGCTTGAGTATATTAATTCCTGCTCCGCTGTCAATGAGGAATTTATGTCGCTGTCCGTCGGATCGTAAAAGTACTGTGGGTAGTCTTCCCGTTGTGGCGTTAATTCGTAGGTCTGGTCTGTTGGTTTCTCTATTTCTTCCTTGTGTGTCTCGAGATTGTGGACTGCTGGTGGTCTCGGAAATTGGCTGGGTGTTCGAAAATTTTTACATTGACTGGAGACATGTCCGATCTGGTTGCATTTGAAGCATTTTAATTGTGTCCTTTGGGCAAGTGGTATTTGTTCGGTTTGTCGGAAGCTTCTTGGCATTGGATTGGGTGTTGGAGTTGGTTTTTTAGTGATCGGATTAGGATTATTGGTTGTTAGTCGTTGCTGCTCAGGGAGTCGTAATCGTTCTATTGGTTTTGGTCGTCGATTTCGATCTTCCCCGAAGAATCGCTCGATGTCGGTGGCTTTCTTTTCGGCTTCAAGGATATTGTATGGTGGATTGGCGAGTAGTAATTGTCCTATTTCGCCTTTCAGGCCTCGGATAAAATCGATCACGGAGTCTTTTAAAATCCTGTCGTTCATAGCTCGTCTAGTAATTTCGTCACGGTATTCGTTCGTTATACTGTATTGTAACTTATTGAGTGCTCTGCGGAACCTGATGATATAACTTTGCACACTTTCGTCGTGACGCTGTCTCGTTTCGCGTAGCTGGTCTTGATGTTCTCTAACAGAGTCTTGGGTGGCTACGTTTCGTCTTAGGGCATCGTACAGGTGTCCGTATTCGTATATCGGTATATTGCAGATGGCCATTGCGGCTTTACCCGCGATTTTCCCGATTTTGATCGTTTTTAATAATAGCGTGGGTTCGCTACACATGGCTCGTAATTCGCGTACTTCGCGTATGAATTCTTCGACTCCGATATTGTCTTCACCGTTTAATTGCGGAATACATACTATCGCGTCTTTGGTCCGTAAGCTCGGAGAGGCGAATTGCGGTGGACGGTCTTCGTAAGAGGGATGGTTGCCTTCTTCTGTTCGAATTGGAACGCATGGTGGGGAAGTTCTATCTCTCGCGGCAACAGATTCGTCCATAGTAATAAGGGAGCCTAGTTCTGTAGTAGCGTCGCGTCCTATTTTTATTTTAGAGATATTTTTGCCTAATAGTTCTATTTCCGCTGCACGCTTCTTATTTTCACTGTCGGCCGTCCGTTGTGTCTCTTCTACACGTTGCGCAAGAATTTCAATTTGTTTTTGTATCACGTCGAGTATGGCACGAATCGAATTGTCCGTACCTCCGTTTGTAGAAACGGTTTCAATAGTTTCGACTTTGTCTTTTCGTGATGTGGGCATGATTCTAATTGAGCTTATTGAGTCTGAACTACTGTTGCTATTTGGACTCGAAGCGCTTGAGAAACTGGGTTTTCTCACACGGTATCGTGAAAATGAATCCAGATTTTCAGCTTACCGTAGTAGCTATGACCGTTGAGGAGTCTCAGGGATGTTTCCTCTCTGGTTGGTTCTAGATTCCGAATCTTATTCGTAGGGTTGCTCTGCGCTGACCGTAGTCCTCTCGTCTAGTTTCATCGTAGTGGAACGTTGAAAGTTGCTGCAGGCCTTCGTAGTAGCAAAGATTCGCACTGGGTCCGTTGATCCTTCGATCTTCAATGATGCGCGTACGCCGAAATCGTAATTTCGTTTGCACTGAAGTGAATAGATCCTGGCACGGATCGCCAAAAATGTCGTGTAAAATTAAGGTAAAAATAAGGAACTTGTTAATTTCCGAAAAGGAGATTAAGTTCTTTTTATTTTTTACTCAATTTATACAATTTTTTCGGTTCGCGATGATACACTTTCGATACTTGGATTAGTTAAGAATTTTTTTATTAGACTGACTGAATGATTTTGAAGGGAGCATTTATATTCTTCCAATCGTTGGAGTGGGAGAAGGTTTTGTTTATACTTAGTGTAAAATTCGGAGAACGGCTGAAGTGATCGAATGCCACTCAGGCGGCTGAGAACGGGTGCTGACCGGACGGTCACACGCGATAAAGCGTTCGGAATTTCGGTTTGTTATATACAGTTGCTCGAATTTCGTCTGTGACAAGGACATCGTTGCCGAACGTCAATGGGCCCACCGACTCAGTTAGGAAACTATTACGGAGTGCGGGAGTCGGTGGTGCTTTATGCCACACCGATATGTGTCAAAGCCCTAGCAATACGGAAAAACAATAACATTCCGAAGATGTCGATAGTGATCGAATAAAAGATGAAGGGAAGAGTAGCTCTATTGCAGAGAAGATAATTGGACCAGAAAGCTGATTGACGACGCCTGCATTTTTAATAGAGAACGATTAGGAAAGAGACACACCCAAGATGCTGGGATTGTGATGTCGAAGGTGAAGATGCAGAGCATGCGTTGTTCAATTGCCCCAGATGGGACAATGGAAGTACATTGTTGGATAATTACGTAGGCGAAATACTGGCAACCAATAACGTAATCGACGTGGTCGTCAATAGCGAGGAGAACTGGGCTAGATTCCAAGGGCTTTGCCGAAAGAAAATGATAGCTCAATCAGATAGACAAGATAAGGAGAGGAACATGGAGAGAAGAAGGAGAGGATTAACTAGAAGAAGATCATAATAAGATGAGAGGTACACTCAGTAAGAAGACCAACCCTGAAGTAATGCCGAGAGGTGGTTCCAGGGTTGGTTCTTGTACCGACAGAGGAGAGAGACAGAGGAGGGGTTTTTTGGTGGGTAGAGGTGCTATCATCTTGCCAAGTCCCGCATAATCCAGGCGCGCGCTAACGTACCTAGTTATGCGTAACTGCATTCTCCTCTCCTCTCAAAACAAAAAAATGTGCAAAATAGGAAGGAGTATGGATATGAATTTTTAAATTACCATCTGTCAATAAATATCCACAATTAGTAAATTTAGGTTTAAGATTATATTATATTTGGGTTAATATATAAATGCGAATGATCTTTTACTATGAAATGCATAAAATAAAAGTAGATATCAATTGGTGCCACCAGATGACTTGTTATTTTGCGTGTTAAGTAAATATACCACAAAATTTCAGTTGATATAATAACCGTCACTTGTTGATAAAATATCGTTGATGTTTGGATAAGGTATGTATTTCTGTTTGTTTTAAAATAAAAACAACAGGTTGTAATAGACGTACGATTATAAATTGTAACGTATCGCTATTAAAAATCATTTTTGTTCTTCTGGAAGATTAGGGAAGAATACTATTCTGTGTTTGTATTCAAGTAATGACAACGAGAGAGTGAGTGAAGCGTAAAGCATTAGAAAGCGTAGGCGAGAATTTATCTTCAGGTAACATTAGTGATGTATGCCTGAAAAAGGCAAACGCGTGTAGAATCTGTGGTTTCAGTTTAATGTTTATACCGATGCAGTTATCTCTTCCTGGCAGACGAATAGTGTTTTTCTAACGCCATATTACGTTTCACCTTCTCTGAGTAGAAATTCGTGATACTCGCAAGTTTAATATTTCAAGTCCTGGCATAATCATTCATTGATTCGGTGTAATTAATACTTGGTTAGGTACATGTCGAAATTTGTTTGATTCATTAAGAATTAAAGTAGCGAAAAAATGATTTTGACGGGAACTGTGTTCTTCTATACGAAAAAATGTCAATAAAGAGATATTTTAGTTTCCACTGAAATGAACAAATTATTGAAGGTTTTGAGGATTTCGAATTTTGCAGGAAAACAAGTAGTGCGCAGTTTTTCATGACAAGCGATTTACTCAGTAATTGGAAATAACCAATAGCATTTTTTGTTTAAAAAGAATGGAATTGAAACTAATCAATTATATTATCAAATATATTAGGTGCTATTTTAGTACACAGTACTGACTTAGAAGTTGTTGCTAGAAATGCGAAAAAAGGTTTACATTTCATGACATCGACATTGGAAAAGGTGGAAAATGTCTCAATTCGACATGTATATTTATCTTTTTGTTATGTTTACCGATTTTTCGGAAACGGCTTGATCAATCGGAATGACACTTTTTGCTCCTTGTAAGACATAATTTTCCGTTGGTTCAGATATAAAATATTTTTCCATTTCTTTTTTGTAAACTATTTTTTTTTTTTTACAAAAAGCCAATTTTTATGTATACAAATTCATCAGTTATTCTGGATTGGATCGAGCTATCGAGATGAAACCTTTTGCATCTTTTAAGAGTAGTCCATTGACTGGACCCATTTGCAAAATGTCTCCATTTTGTTCATTAAGTATTATTATTGCAAAGAATTCGTTATTTATCAATTTCATTTACGTCTACTCAGTGATTGTTCTGCAATTGTTGGACTGATAACGAGATGATTCTAAAACAACAGCCTGGGCAAGTAGTTTGAAATCGTGTTTTTCAATTTAGGCTTCAATTCGTGTTTCCATTGCAGGAAACAATGGTTGGTTGTTATTGTTGCTGTCGTATAAACGAAATTTCTTGACATAGCTGCGTACATCGTAGTTTGTCCCTGATATTTCGGAGATGTACAGCTAGAATAAAATTCTTTTACTTGTTTATATTAATTTCTACTGTCCATAAATAGCCATACATTATGTCCAATATTTGTTGTAGATGGCTTTTGGATTTTAAAGCTTTATTGTCTCTCGCGCATATTAGTAGGTCATCTGCGAATGTTATTGCTTCATTATTTTTATCGCTATTTGCGCTACAATTTACATCGCGATAAATTAGGCAGACCTTAAACAGTAGACAGGCGACGTTGGCTTCGGGGTTTTCAGTTATAGGGTAACACTGCTAGCGTGCGGATTTGGACCAGTTCAAATTGTATTCTTACTTATAATTACACTTCTGTATGAAAATATATTATCTACCTTACAATTTATCCACGACTTTCTCTGTTTATACATCAAATAACCTCAACAAAAAAAAAAAAATAGTTGTAGTGGCACTCGACAGTAAACATTCCAACAGTTGCTGTTCGTGGATCACGACATGCAGACCCTCTTCATCTCCACAGTACATGTTCAGCTAGCCTGAGGACCCGTTATAAATCTCAAGATTTAGTTAACTAAGGTCCTTCAAACAGACAAACAGTCTTTGTCCCAACTACGAAAAGATAGGGGAAATCTATGTTTCTCACGAACGACGTTTCCTGCTAGCAACTTTCTCTCAACGTCACTTTCCCTCACTTTCCGGACGAAGGCATCTCTCCGCGAATCCGATGATCTCATGTTCTGCGACACACCCCATCATAGATTTCCTCTGCAGCATCATCACGACGGAAAGTTATTCTCTCGTGAGGTCACATCAGCGAGTTACATAGCGTCTTTACGCTCGGTGAATATTCTACTTTTTAACAAATAGTTAGTTTAGTAATACTTGTACCGTAGACAAGCAAGTTGAGTAGAACTTGGACTTTGAAAAAAAAGGGCATTTTGTTATCCCGCTGACCGCGGATTCGTTATTGAACCTAGGATCATTGTCATTGGCTTCTCGAGTATCTAATTACCACGGTTACTTGTCAAATGCTGTAATAATCCTATTTGCAGTAGTAAATATTGCATAACAAAAATGTCTAATCCAAATGAAGATTCGTTTCACGCCCCTAACCCTAGTCATAATGTGAACCCGACATATATATAACATTTATTGCCCGAGAAAATACATATTACACGTATATATTCTTAATAAAGAAAGAATTTCAGTTGGAATGTGGTTTTGGCAAAAGTACCGTTACGCGACGGTATGACGTAGCCATACAATATTTTGTGTCGGATTTACATTTTTAACATTTCAGTTAATGATTGAATTTAAGTCGCTACAAAAGTGGTACTTTTCTACAATATTGTTTTTCCTTTCTTCAGGAGAAGAATGCGAGAACGAGTGTACTCAATGTGGTATGAGCGTTTGCTGAAGTAACTAGTTTTGTTATTCGATATTACTGTACAAAAAATATCTAAAACCTATAAATGGTATATAATGGTTAAATATGTATTGAGTATGATCTCAGACACTTACATTTGAACCAATTTGGCTTTTCTGTTTAAATCAAATCGGGCAACCGTACATCAGGATCAGCTTTATTAGAAGTTTGCAGCAGAATATTTTTACTTTATTATTTAGTTGTTTGCAGTAGATTCGTGTGTTTGTTCGATTTGAAATCCGAATGTATATCTAAATAGCAAACGACTTTTTTGTGAGGAATGGATATGTTGCTATTGTATCGTAGATATCGTGTAGGCGGAATTGCTTTTTGCATCTGATATTTTGGAAATGTACGGCCCGAATAGAATTGTTTTGAATTCGCTTATATTAATTTGTGATTTCCAAATTATTTTTATTACGTGGTGTGGAAGCTCTCTTTTTCGAGCTTAAGGAAAGAAATTCAGCCAGAATGTGTTGAATGCCCTCTCTAAATCTATGAACACCGCTTCGACGCAATCACTCTCGTCTCTTGCCCAAGAGATATATGATGAATTTTGTAATTGCATGTATCGTTGAATGTTTAAATTTGAAGCCAAATTGGGTGCCCGGAATTAGGTTATTTTCAATGTATATAGTGTTATTTATCATAGATTCGGATACTTTATAAATGTTGAGTAAGAGTCTAATTCATCGGTATAGCTGACAGAATCACTGTTGCTTTTCCTTCTTTTTTTAATGCTACTGCCTTTCTTGTTTTCCAGAATGGAGAAATAATTGGCATTTAGGCAATTGTTAAATATTATGCTGCAGGAGTAGATGTGTGAAAGGTGCGTAAATATAGTTAGGTAGGTTCTTTTAAATCAATGTTACCAAATTCGATAATTTTTTTTATTGTTCATTTTTGAAGGTTAGATCTAACTTATTTTAATTTGTGGAAATGTCAGATAGAATTAAATCTGGATTGTCAATGTTACGACCGTTCGCGGAGAGACGCGGTCGCGAGGAAAACGCGTCAGCGAGAGGCGTAAATTCTCGCTACGATTCGGTGAATCGACGCCGCGAAGTAGTCGTTCCCCTGTTTCGGTTAGGATAACAGAGGTGGTTGAATGAATATGACACAGTAGTAAGTTATATTTCACCGTTTATTCCACAACTTATAACGAGGATAGTTACGCTGATGCGTATGTACGAGATGAGTGACTGATCTACGGGTGTGTATACCGGGTGGAAGGATGTTGACCGTTCGAAGGATGTAAAATCAGTACTCTTGGTAGACGATGCTGTCTCGGAGGAAAGCTAAGGATCGGGTGTGTCTAGCGCACGGGACCATCGGATTTGTTCGTGACGATTTGTGTTAGGAGAGTGAGGGAATAGGCTTCGTTTTTAATTGGTTAGACGCAGGGTCTTAACCGCCCTCGAGAGAAAGTGGTTAGTGGGAGGAAAGTTGCAGCGTACGTGACAAATACTACCTTTCCCTTTTTCGCCGTGGTAGACAATAGTCTCTAGAAATTCCTCCGAACCAGATGTTTGTTTCGTTTGAAGGACCTTTTCTAGGAAATCTGTGAAATTTATGGAAGGTCCTTGAAACTATGGAGGATACGCTGCGAGTATCCGAAGACATCTGGTTGCCATATTGCCTTCGGTGTGTGGCCTCGGCTAGGTAGAGTGTTACGCGACGTAACAGTCAACTTAGTTATGCTGATATATTCTTATGTGGCTATTTTGTGTGTGGACTGTTTCAATGCGTGCTCTTAGTATAGACGATTAATTTATGACTTCCCAAATTAGCCTTTTTAGGCCCTTTATTTGGAGATACTCAAGGTTTCGTCTATGTAACGCGGAGCGTGCCCATGCGGCCCAGCAGTCACGTACCCCCAAGTAGACTCTGACCGTTTTTCCCATTCGGTATATGCTGAATGTTTCAGTTGGAATTCAGTCGTCTTTGCCAATATCCTAAGCTTTCTCCTTATACTTTATAACCATCCAGACAATAAATGTTATTTCTCTATGTTAGTATGTTTAGTATCTCATGGTTATCGATAATGATTATATTATTGTCTTCGTCGAATTGTGTGACGGTACATGTCGGCTTTCATGAATTCCTATTTGTATCCGTTCTGGTTGTGTCAGAGTATATCACTTATGTTGTGGTTTTTTGGGCGGAAGACGCAGTTAATCGATGGTGAAAGTTCTTTGGGTTTTTATTTGGATATGTTTTCCATTCTACATTTCCAGTAGTTTCTTATGAAGTTGTGGAAAGCTTTTCTAATTTCGTATTCACTCTCTTTGTTCCTCTGTTATTCTGCTCTTCTTTTTCTTCTCCAGCAACGCTAGTAATTTTTCACCGTTGCGTTTGATCTTTTATTTTAATGTACTAATTCTTTGTAGGATGATTGGTTCCCCGTGTTACTATCCTTTTTCTTGTTTTTATCTTTTGTGCTTTAGATGATTTCTATAGACATGATTTCTATAGGTAATCCGGGTACGGAATTCGATCTTTTCATGTTTTCGCTTGATTTCAATAGTACTTTTATGCACTGTACTAGTTCCACTTCGTTTAATTCTTCTGTTATCCGTTTATTCATTGGTGTTAATTCTATGCGAAAAAACATTTGCGTAATAAAAACTAGGACTTTGTTTGAATATAACAGAATTCTTTTGTCAAAATCCAGGAAAAGATACTTACTTTTGCTACGTTTATGACTCCTTTCATATACTTGCACGGTGTGGTATTTTTCGAAGCAATTGCGTGTATGCAGGGCCGGTTTAACCAAACGAGTGGCATAATAGTACATCGATTCTCTTCTTCTACCTTTGATTTTCCGATTACAACATACCACACGATCTTTACTTCCTTCTGTGTCATCTCGCCGAATGACATGTAAAAGGCCGTTTAGTCTTTCTGCTGTTCCAGAAGTTGATGAAGTATTCTTGAGGTCGGCGTCACGAAAATGCCCAATTAATTGACCCATCAAGCGACGTACGAATTGCAAATGCGTTATTTTGTTTTTATTCTTTTTCTTCTGGTTTGCGTTATATAATAAGTAAGAATTTATTGTTGATATTTCCAATCCGCAAAAAAGTAATTTTCGCCACCATTTTTGGGACTTTCGTATAAAACGGTATGTAGCTGTTTACTGGTCTGCTTTACACCGCCCATATATTCGTGGCGGGACTCGACGACGGAACTGTTTTCGATGGCTTCGCGATACAAAGCGCCATATCATAAAAGTGTAAGGCCGACATGCTTCCTACATCCTTCCGTCGAATATTTGGAAGAAGACATACGTGGCAACGGTCGCGAACGCGTAACGAACGCGTGCGTAGTGCGGATATCGAGGGGCAAGAAAAGAAATAGTCGTTCGTATTCGAGTTCCTTTCCCGACGTTCCGCGCAGCGAAATTGAAAGGGACGTTCTGAAAAAAGCAGAGTAAACTGGAGTAGCTTTGACCTGTATACCAGGTTCAAAAGGAAATTTAAACGTTTCGGTATAGTTACATGTTTAATTAAGGAACGGTTAACCGGAAAATCTTTGTAATTGAAAAGCATTGAATTCCGAGTAAAGTTGGCGAGCAGATTTCAGCTCGTTGATGGGTCTTAAACGAGGTCGAAAATTCCACTAACGGCTATCTTGGAACACTCGATGAAAAGGATCCGTGGAGTAATGATTTTCCACAAACTTTATTCGGCGTGTCCCTCGTACACGATGACGTAAAGCGACCAACCATCGTGATTAACTCAAATACGGCGGAAGAAGAGAAAGAAAAAGAAAAGTATCGTGGAGAAAAGGTAATACCATCGTAACCGTCGTAAATCGTTGGCAGTTGTCGCGTGTCGATGGTACGTTGATCGGGTCGGTTGTACGCGGAAGCTCTTTATCGACGGACTCGAAAAAACTTTCACATCCGGCGATCGCTAAGCAATTAAAGTTTAGCGGAAAATCCATTTCTCTGGCGAAGAAAAGAGTGCGAGCTAGCGGCGCGTGGATAATATTAACTGATTTATATCCCGGGATTTAATAACCCGGCGACGTTGGGCCGGAGTACAGAGGCTCTCAATTACAGTCGGAACAGCGTCGTTAATACAAAAGGAGGCTGTTACGGTCGATAGATGGCGGCCCTTATCGTTGTCTCTCTGCCACCAGCAGGTTTCAGCGACGCTGCCTCGATATATCGATACAACCCCCCATTGGGTGAAACGACAGCGGGCTGGCTGCTGTTTTTTCGCTACGGTCGGACCCGCGCTCCCTGTCGCGAAATGCTTTTGCGTCACGATGGTTTCGCGTCGGTTGTTTGCGCGCCGTTTCGTTACATTCCTGTGACTATAACGCTTGGTTACGAGTCGAAAAACGTTTCGTTTCCCGCTGATCTTTGCACGAGTACGAATTTTTCTATTTTTCGACAGTGGATTTTTTTTACAAGTTTCTATACGCGAACATTCGTTGATTTATGCATCGTCGTATACGTATTGTCGTTGCGTGGACGCTGGTTTGCTGAACAGCGCGACGTTTTTTCCATCGCGGGAATCGCACAGACGCGTAAAGCGAAGGCCACCTTGGTATTAGGTATTCTCTTTGAGAAACGTGCAAGCAGAATAGGAGAAAAACAGCACGAGACGCGTTGCAAGGCGCGCGTTGATATACTTGTACGTATAGCCAGAAGCGGAAGGAGATTTCGCGGAGACTCGAGTTTCCAAGACTGACCGTGGCACTCGTCGCGTATATTTCGCAGGATCGTTTTATTTTAGAAAAACCGGTCTCGCCGTTCTCTCCAGTCGGCGCCCGTAACTTTTCGTAAACTCTGTTGCCAAATTGCTGGCGAAGAGATGGAAACACGGGCGGCTGGATAGCGCGGTCCACGGGTAAATTTTGTAAGAAAGAAATTTATTAACAGGAGTCGGCCAGATTTCTTCCGCGCACCGATTCTGCGTCGCCAGTGCGAATTTCCGCGAAATTTTTCACGCGTGTGTATAAAAGGACGACACAGGATGAAACCGGGCCGCGTATTTCGCGTAACGTTATTTGCTCGCCGTAGGGTACTTGCAAACAAACGCGTATTTGCCCGTTCATTACATTCGTTTGGCAACAACGTTGCCGTTGCCGTTCTTTCCACCCCCCCCCCCCCCCCCCCATCATCAGCGCATGGTTTTTCACGTGTTTATCACTGGCGATTTACGTTCCGCGTTGATTAATTTTTCAGCAGAAATTCAGCGACCGTTCCAAGGCAGGCCGCTCGAATATTCGCTGGTTTAGCTCGGGCGGACGCCGAAGATTCGTTTCTGCCGAGCTGCAACGGCAAACAGGTCGTTAAGCCTTTAAGTTCAGGCCTCGAGTGTACAGAGCAAACTCACGGCTGTTCGCTCGCCGCGCGTTCCAATGGCAACGACGATCGGCAACGCAGCGATTAGGCATCGCGACAACGCGCGCCGAAACTTGGATCGGCCAGACCAACCACTGCGAAAGAAATTCTCTTTCCGTAGGATTCTCGAGAGGGGTCGGATTTCGATCGCAATCGCTATCCCAAATTGCGCGTCACTGGTTTACAAACGGTTCGAACGTAACAGCAGCTAGCTGTAAAATCGACGACTTGAAATCCGCTGGGGCGTCGAGGGGCATGCCTCGACGTCCCCAAAGGCTAATTAGTTTATTTTCGCACGACGGTGGGGCGATGCCCCGGTTAGCGAAACTCCCTTTCCGAATCGTTGATCAGTGTACGTAATATTATACGACGGGTTATTTACCGAGGTTACGACGCTCGCTCGATCGCAGTAGCTTCGGCGCACGCGAGCATCGCGACGCTCGGGGCTCGGGGCTCGTGGCTCGCGTGCCGCTCAAATTAATCAACAGTCAACCTTTTGATCTTTCTTCTCGCGTCCCGATGCATTCGCCGATATTAAAATCGGAAAATTTCCATTTCCATCCGCTTTCCGCGGCTCCACCAACTTTATTAATGTCTCGTGTTACAAACCGTTCGTCCGATTTGCTCTACCATCGAATCCCTCTTTCATCTATCTCTTCGAATTCGACGCTGAATTTGTATTTTCATGCGGATTACGCGGTCCAGGGAATTTTGGTCGTTCCGGTTTTTACTTATTAATTGGAATTTAGGAATGTTACGACGCCTAAAGCATCTGCTCGCCAGCCCGCGCGACCGGACAACAACCGACCTGCGTAACGGCACTTCGACCCTCAATAAACCTAAGGACCCACCATAACTTTCATTTCCCTGCATTGTTTCGCCATATGTCTTCAATCCGATTGTCTTGAAGAATTGCAAGCCAAAATATGCTCGAAACACAGTCGGTTTTAGAGGTGTCCTTGGGTTTATTAGTCGCCTTTAAAACACGGAGAAAGCGGGTATGCACCCATTAGGAAAACCCGAATAGCCCTGTAATAAAACAGGCTTGGTTTTCTCATACACACAGTCATTTACGCACCACGATGGTAGAAGACTCCCTACTCATCCCTTCGAGCAGTAGTGCAGCATGACCAATCGACACCGCGGTTCGTTACCCTCACTTTTCCTAACGAAAGTGGGACCAACGAATCCGCGTTCTTTATGCACAGGGGCACACCCACACCGAACTTTCTTCCGTATTAAACAAAAGAGCGACAAACGGTCTACCAGCTAACGCCTAACGCGACAGTCTCCCAACTAACGCCTAACGCGACGGTCTCCCAACTAACGCCTAACGCGACGGTCTACCAACTAACGCCTAACGCGGCAGTCTGCACATAGCGCGAGAGTCGCATTCTTCACGCAAATCTTTTGTAACTAAGTGCTTGGAAATATATACTTTATAATACTGTGAATCCCAGTGTTATACCAACTCAATCACCCCTCATTATCTCAAAGGAAATCAGGGGATCGATCAATTCGTGGTGTCGATTGTTATAATCGTAACGGGGATTTACGACCCCCGTTGACGACTCTCCTCGCGAGTACGTCTCCCCGCGATTGGTCGAATTTACATGGTCCTTCGAGCCGGATCTCGTGCCACCAAAAAGTGCACTGAACAGTGACTATACAGTGTCGCGTGAGATCCAAGTTCCAACCACTTAGTCAACTGAGCAAGGGAACCGCCATCGGAGAGAAGCACCTCCGTCGCGCAGCATCTACACGAGCCCACGCCGCATCGTAACGATTAGCAACAGAATCCCAGATCAACGTCCATTTGATCAAGGTAAGGGCGTTCATTATCAAAATCAAACATGGCCCAAGCTGAATCAATCAGCACGTTACGGCGGAGACGAGGCGTCCTAGCCCGTCGACTTGCAACCATAAGGCGCGAACTCGATGAGTACGAAGCGTCTGGGAAGGCAAACAGAATCTTCCTAGCATCTTGCCGCAGCTCGTTCGATGAGCTTTGGAGGAGGATACTCGAGGTTCAAGAAGAGTTAGGTGTGGTAGATGAGGGGGAAGATGCGCGGGTAGATTCGTTATCGCAAGAGCATCGGGAGCTTGACATGCGGTTCCGAGAGCTCTTTGAGCAAATATCAGCAACAACCCCGTCGACTACAACAAGAGGTGAGACGTGCCGGAAACCAGAGCCGACCACCGTTCCAGAGGTCCGCGTGCCCCAATTCGACGGTGCCCTCGAGAATTGGACCTATTTCTACGACACGTTCACATCCATAGTGGACCTTAACGAAGGTTTGACGAATGTCCAAAAGTTCCAGCATCTACGCTCATCTATAACTGGACGGGCCGCACAGAGTATCCAGTCATTAGAACTCACAGAGGCCAACTATTCCATCGCGCTTGATACACTGAAGGACAAGTTCAATTGCCCCCTCCAAATCTGCATGCGCCATTGGAATCTGATGCGTAATTATCCGGAAATCAAAAGGGAAACTCCAGAGGCCCTAGAGGATTTGTTGGAAACCATCAGCGTAAATCTAAAGGCGCTCGAACATCTAAAGGAGCCCGTCACTTCAAACATAGCGATGATCGAATTGATCGCGTCGAAGTTGCCCGCGTCCAGCCTGCGTAAATGGCAACGCACACATTCCCCCGCCAAAAGGTGCCATCCTATCAGCATCTGATAGACTTTCTCAAAACACGGGCGAACGGGACTCAATTCCTCTCTAAAGAGAAGGAATCAAAAGGGTCAACACACAAACACCGCAGTCAGCGAACAACCATACCGCATGGGCGAACCCTTGCTACAACCAGCAGAACGGTGGTGTGTCCGACCTGCAACGGACATCACGAGATCAGACACTGCAAAATATTCAAGGCCAAATCAGCGACCAAACGTTTTCAAATCGTGAAGAAGGCATCGTTGTGCATAAATTGCCTAGGCACAGGACATTCGCCGACACAGTGTACATCGGGTTCGTGTCGTATCTGCGGTCACCGACACCATACGTATCTACACCGCGAAAAAACCCAGGTAGATTCATGGTCGTCGAGCGGTCGATCTTCGAGCGGTCGATCGTCGAGCGGTCGATCGTCGAGCGGTCGGTCGGCAAGCGGTTGGTCGCCGAGCAGTCGGTCGTCGGACAGTCGCGCATCGAGCGGTCGGTCGTCGGGCAGTCGCGCACCGAGCGGTCGATCGTCGGGCAGTCGTTCATCACACAAGCGAGCCTCCACCGAACAATCCCCATCGGGATCATCGAAGTCGCGGTCGTCCCACAAATCGAGGCGAACATCCGATACTTCACGGAAGCATACATCTTCGGTTCCAAGAGGTACGAAAGAGCATTCCTCGTACGAGTCACGCTCAGCCCGGATCCGGAACACCACCCCAACCTCTTCATCCAAGTCCCAACCGGGGCAAAACTGACTGTCCGAGACTACGACAGCAAGGGGGATCGGACTAACAAACACATCTCCCCACACCCCTCTGCATTATGATCTGTTGGCCACAGCACAGATCAAGGTTTTGAACAAACAGGCACAACCAATCCGAGCCCGAGCCTTACTCGACACTGGGTCGAGCATGAACTTCATGACCGACAGGCTCGCGAACTCCCTCGGTATAAGGCAAAGGAGATGTGCGATCCAGATCGGAGCCCTCGACAATTTGAGCACCACGGCAAAACGTTACACCACGGCCACCATCACGTCGACGGACGGCGAGTACAAGAAGACATTGAGATTTCTTGTTATCCCGGCCATATCGATCCTCGTACCAAGCGAGCCCATCGATCCCTCGAGTCTGGGATTACCCAGAAATATTCATCTAGCCGATCCACAATTCCATTGCCCAGCCCCGATCGATGTTTTACTTAGTACCGGATCAACATTCGCGTCGCTGTGTATCGGGCAGGTCAATCTGGCACAACCAGGCGAACCTGAACTACGTCTACAAAAAACACGCTTCGGCTGGGTAATCGGGGGGAGTCCCACGTCCCAAACCGCGATAAATACGTTCCACGCAACCACAACGGCTCTGCAAGAGGACCTCGCACGGTTTTGGGAGATCGACGAGGGACAGGCCACTACTCATCTTTCGGAATCGGAACGACTATGTGAAGAACATTTCCGAAACCATGTCCGACGAACCAAGGAAGGCAGATACATCGTTGCATTACCGTTCAACGAAAAGCTTTCCTCACTAGGGTCATCGAAGGCCACTGCAATGAGCAGGCTCGCCTCTCTTCATCGCCGATTCCAACGCGACAAACAATATGAAACCGCGTATAGTGCTGTGATTCAAGAATATTTAGACTTGGGTCACATGACAAAGATCAACACGGATCACGCCACCGACCACGGATATTATTTACCACATCACGGCGTGACCAAGGAATCGAGCGACACCACCAAGCTACGGGTTGTGTTCGACGGCTCAGCTTCAAGTACCACGGGAGTGTCTCTAAACGACGCCCTTCATACGGGTCCGAAATTACAAGAAGACCTGAGGAACATCCTATTGAGATTCCGGTCATTTCAATATGTCCTTACCGGCGACATCGAGAAGATGTACCGCCAATTCCTCCTACGTCCAGAAGATCGTCCCTACCAAAAGATTCTGTGGCGTGCCGACAACGGAGAGATCGAAACTTACCGACTCAACACCGTAACGTTCGGTCTATCCGCAGCCCCGTATCTGGCCATCCGATGTCTCAAACAGTTGGCAGAGGACGAGGGACCTCGATTTCCGAGAGCAGCGCAGATCCTACGGCGAGACTTCTATGTCGACGATGCGTTGACCGGAGCCGATACGAAGGACGAAGCCCTATCAATCAGGAATGATCTCACGAGATTACTTAAGCTAGCCGGTCTAAATATCCGCAAATGGGCCTCAAACGATCGGGATCTGCTGAGAGGGCTACCTGAGGAAGACACCAAGCAGAAATTACATCTCGGTGAGTCATCCACGTTAAAAACACTCGGCGTCTTTTGGGATTCAGCCGACGATACCATACTATATTCGGTCAAGACGAACAGTGACACTTCCCGAATCACAAAGCGATCAATCAGCTCAGTCATCGCACAAATATATGATCCACTAGGATTGCTCGCGCCGGTAATCGTTCGAGCAAAAATGATTTTGCAACAAGTCTGGACATTGAAGGTAGATTGGGACGAATCCCTTCCGTCAGACGTACACACAGCATGGATCAAATACCACACCCAATTGCCGTTGTTAAATGCGGTAAGGTTCCCTCGGAAGACCATCCTAGAATCCGCAACGAAAATTGAGCTCCACGGATTCTGTGACGCTAGCGAAAGGGCATATGGGGCGTGCGTCTACGTGCGGACGACTGACCGAAAGAACAATATTTGGACTCGACTCCTCACGGCGCGGTCGAAGGTAGCGCCGCTCAAATCGCTCTCCATACCACGTCTCGAATTAAGTGGGGCACTTATTTTGACGTCCTTGATTTCGTCAATACAACAGGCCCTGACGACCAAGATATCGCGGATAGTCTACTGGACTGACTCCACCATCGTACTCCATTGGATCAGGTCTTCGCCGCACACCTTGAAAACATTTGTGGCGAATCGAGTCGCTGAGATACAGACCAAGACCAATATCTCCGACTGGCGTCATGTGCCTACCGACGATAATCCAGCGGATCTCATCTCCCGAGGCCAGACGCCCAAGGAATTCCTATGTCCGTCCATTTGGAAAAACGGGCCAAGGTGGCTCCTGCAAAGCGAAAGCTATTGGCCGGTTTGGAGCCCGATACCGGTAGTCGACCTCCCGGAGCAAAAGAAGACGATCTGTCTGAGGACGAGTGTTAACGACAACACTCTCCTCCATCGCTACTCGTCTTGGCCAAGACTAATAAGAATCGTCGCCCGGTGTCTTCGATGGAGACATAAGCAACACCGAACTGCCCATCTCACCACAGACGAACTGACCGCAGCGCACAACAGGCTAATAAAAATCTTACAATCCCAGCATTTCGCGCCTGAAATTCGGATCCTCCAAAAAAATCGAAGCGAGGACGTTGGAGGGAAACTACAGCCATTAAACCCCTTCCTCGACGAAGATGGGCTACTCCGGGTAGGAGGGCGACTAACCAACTCCGCCATACCCTTCAGCCAAAAACACCCGATCATCCTACCGAAATCCCCGGTGACAGAGCTAATTATAGAACAAGAGCACCGGAACAATCATCACACAGGGACCCAAGCTACCCTATACGCGATGAGACTGCGCTATTGACCGATCGACGGCCGTAGCCAGGTATGGCGCACTCTCAGAAGGTGCGTCCGCTGCTGCAGAGCCAACCCTCCACCAGTGGAATACTTGATGGGTGATTTGCCAGAGGCGCGTATTACCGAATCGCGGCCGTTCAGGAACGTCGGAATCGACTACTGCGGCCCATTCTACATCAAGGAGAGGAGGGACCGCAACCGACGTAAAATCAAGACGTACGCCGCCATATTCGTTTGTCTGGCGACAAAGGCGGTCCACATAGAGTTAGTCAGCGACCTAACCACCGACGCCTTCTTGGCCGCGCTACGCCGTTTCATCTCGCGGCGAGGATACTGCGCAACGATCCTCACCGACAACGGCACCAATTTCGTCGGGGCTAATCGGGAGCTGCAAGAACTCCGGACCCTATTGCAGTCCGACGACCACCAGGATAGGGTACAGAATTTTCTCGCCGACCGACAAATACAATGGCGTTTTAATCCTCCGAACTCACCACATTTTGGCGGCTTATGGGAAGCCGCAGTTAAATCGTTCAAACGCCATCTCATCCGCGTGGTCGGCACGGAGCTCCTGACCTTTGAACACCTCAACACCCTTGTGATCGAAATTGAGGCCATTCTCAATTCACGCCCACTGACTCCCATCTCATCCGATCCGAAAGATCCCCCTGTCCTCACTCCCGGTCATTTTCTAATCGGTGATACCCTAACCAGTTTACGGGAGCGTGATTTCAGGACAGTTCCATCAGGACGGCTATCCAGTTGGCAGCGCATTCACCAGATTAAGCAGCACTTCTGGAGCCGATGGTATCGAGAATACCTAAACGAGTTAACCCGCCGCAGCAAATGGGACAAGGGCAAACACAACATTCATGAAGGCACCGTAGTAATCCTCAGGGAGGACAACGTGCCCTCTATGCAGTGGCCTTTGGGCCGCGTAATCAAGGTCCATCCAGGAGCCGACGGAATCATCCGGACCGCTACCGTGCAGACGGCAACAAGCATCCTGGACCGCGGCGTCAAAAGACTGGTCCCCTTACCCATCCACCCAGATCCAGACGAGGCCGAACGCCCACACGGAGCGAAGGAGGTCACCAACGACACACCAGACTCCACAGCCAGAATTTGATCGGTGCCCTCTCAACGGGGGGAGGATGTTACGACGCCTAAAACATCTGCTCGCCAGCCCGCGCGACCGGACAACAACCGACCTGCGTAACGGCACTTCGACCCTCAATAAACCTAAGGACCCACCATA
This sequence comes from Bombus huntii, assembly GCF_024542735.1. Classification (NCBI taxonomy): domain Eukaryota; kingdom Metazoa; phylum Arthropoda; class Insecta; order Hymenoptera; family Apidae; genus Bombus; species Bombus huntii. The sequence continues at coordinate 640,112 of NW_026099327.1, read as the reverse complement.
ACTTTCACTTCCCTGCATTGTTTCGCCATATGTCTTCAATCCGATTGTCTTGAAGAATTGCAAGCCAAAATATGCTCGAAACACAGTCGGTTTTAGAGGTGTCCTTGGGTTTATTAGTCGCCTTTAAAACACGGAGAAAGCGGGTATGCACCCATTAGGAAAACCCGAATAGCCCTGTAATAAAACAGGCTAGGTCTTCTCATACACACAGTCATTTACGCACCACGATGGTAGAAGACCCCCTACTCATCCCTTCGAGCAGTAGTGCAGCATGACCAATCGACACCGCGGTTCGTTACCCTCACTTTTCCTAACGAAAGTGGGACCAACGAATCCGCGTTCTTTAGGCACAGGGGCACACCCACACCGAACTTTCTTCCGTATTAAACAAAAGAGCGACAAACGGTCTACCAGCTAACGCCTAACGCGACAGTCTCCCAACTAACGCCTAACGCGACGGTCTCCCAACTAACGCCTAACGCGACGGTCTACCAACTAACGCCTAACGCGGCAGTCTGCACATAGCGCGAGAGTCGCATTCTTCACGCAAATCTTTTGTAACTAAGTGCTTGGAAATATATACTTTATAATACTGTGAATCCCAGTGTTATACCAACTCAATCACCCCTCATTATCTCAAAGGAAATCAGGGGATCGATCAATTCGTGGTGTCGATTGTTATAATCGTAACGGGGATTTACGACCCCCGTTGACGACTCTCCTCGCGAGTACGTCTCCCCGCGATTGGTCGAATTTACAAGGAATTTCAAAGTTATCGTAGACATCTAGAGACGGGTTGTTCGGAGGTCTCAAAGTTTCCAAAGAGAACGAAATTCGGCCAATCTAACTGCTCGGGTTACGTCGTTTGAATTAAAAAAAAAAATCTGCACGTTCGATTTCCAGATAAATAAAATTTTTTGAATGCGATTCGCAGCGCGAAATTCGAGCAGCGGCTATTCGATACGACAATTGCACGATATAGAAGGGGTTTCTATCGCGCGCAATGCTTGCGTAGAATCTCGACGATAGGTACGCGGTATTTGTCGACTAACTATAAATATCGAACAGTTCGACTGGCTGCGCGAAGTAGCGAGTTTCCACGCGCGAGCAATAACGTTTACAATATATTTCACGTAACGGCAAATAGCGCTAATTGTACGCCAGCGTTTTGCCACAGCGATCGTGCGATAGTCAGTGGTACGTACGGCTCGTTCGTATTCACATTCGTGAAACTTAAATTCGGATCGCGCGAATGGCGAATCGAAACAGATTGAATGCCAGATTTCGGGGGGGAAAACGATCGATCGGAGGGTATTCTGACTAATTCTCGGACTAATTCTCCGACTGATTCTCGAACGATGCCGCTCGAACGTGGACGAACCGCGTTAATGGACGATCTAATTTGCAGTTATCTGTTAATCGGTTTAAAACGCTCTATATTTAACCGGGCATTCCATTATACTTGGCTGTTTCATTCGCTAATTTATCATTTCATCTCGGCTCAGCCGGCTCATCGTCGTTCCATCAGTCGCGTCGATCGAGCGAGCGGAATTTAAATTACCCGTATAATCCTCGAGCGGTATCGCGGCTCGTTAAAATTACACCGACAGATTTATTTGCCGCGCGTTTGGCGGATGGCATGCCGATCGACCCAGCGCGCTCGCATAATTCCAAATTCGAACATCTTGTCGCGTTTTCCACGTTACGTTGAGTCGTCGAGTACGTTACGTCGTGAAATTTGAAATGCGTGGAACGCGCGTATCGCGCGTCCACGTAAGATTTGTGTTTGCCAATCGTAGCCGAACTCGACAGCAAACGCGGCGCTTCGGCGAGAGAAGAAGGGAAAAGAGGATAAAAGGAGAAGAGCGGAAAGAAGAAAATGAAAAAGAAGGGGAGCAAAACGGTGGACGGTTGGGAAATAACAGGCGGCAGAAGCGTGGTCGGCGTCGATCGTCGAGGGTAAAGCGCGAACGGGCTGTCATATTCGCAACAAAGGGCGAAAGTCAAAGTGGATCTCGGTGCGGGGCGGCGCAGCTAAGCGTTCGGGTCTGAAAGCACGTTCCAGCCTTTTGATCGCCAGGCTATTTTCTTCCGTGCGGCCTCTTTCATCGTTCCACGCTACGGATTTTCAGCTGAATTTACGCCTGACATCAGCGGTTTCCTCGTTGGTTACTAGTTGGAGTCGCCTGATAGACGAGTAGGTGCGAGGGAGCGACCGGCAATTAACTTAGCAGTCGATTCTAGCCAGTTTCGAAGTTTCGTAACCCGGCACGTTGGATCCGGTCAATCTGTTAGATCCGTGGCAGCCGAGCCGTGGGGCAGACAGGAACGAAAGGCACGTCGACGGGGCTCTCCAGTAATTTCACCGATACGTTCGACCGTCGCGCGATTAAAATCCTCTCGGAGCCCGCCATACAGTTTCTGCTAGTGGCACGAGTGGCCAACTTTACGAGGGGATAACGCTACGTGATACGAAATCGCACGGCCGAAGCTTGCCGTATCCATTCCTTTTCTATTCCGCCCGTTCTGCCTTCTGCTCCCGATCTCCCGCTAATTCGCCTTGTTTCATCGGCCGTCTCCAGCGTGGATCGAGGGACATCGGTCCTTAAACTTTTCCCCACGCTGGACAAGGTTTTCTCCTTGATAAGTACCGATTCGTTTCTACTTCGTTCCGATGTTAGCGAAACGGCTCGTTCGTTCCAATAGCAATATTATTGAGCAGTAAAATTCTTCTGCGTGTAAAAGCGGATAAAACAATTTCCCCTAGTATTTGTTTGCAAATAACAGTTTTTAGCATTTCGTTAATAAATATTTCTTGGCAACAGCATCGTATGAAATATATTAGGTTGTCCGAAAAATGTCTTTTTTCGCAAACGTCGTTTTTACAATAAAGCACCTCCGTACAAACGTGAAACCAAATCTGTGAAATGTCTCGGTGTTTATCTCAATAGAACAAAATGGATCGTACGTAATGCGACAAAACGATATAAAGCAAATAACATTGTGCGTCTATTATTTCCTCATAAACAGAAAGAAACTTTTCGGATATCAATCAAACAACTCGTATAGCGTATCTCTTTGAAGAAAACTTGCAAAGGATCGGTTTAACGTCTTAGGTACGATTGAATTTTGTGCGGGGACGTTCCTTCGTAGGGCAGGGTTTGACGCGAACTACGCGTAAACGATACTGCACCGCAATATGTGGCGGATAATGCTGTTCTCTACGCAAGCACATTGGATAATTAAATGTTAATTTTTCTTAAAGGTACGATACATATACGTGAACTTTAATAATTTACTTTAATTATTAATAATACAATTGAGTGTGATATATTTTAAAGCAGGGCAAAGCACATACACCCACGTCACAATTTTCACATTCAAGCGAGCTAGTGCTTTTCAAATTGTTTTTCGTTTTCTATTTTCTAGCGACATTTTTAGGTTAAAAATTGTAAAATATTGTAAGGATGCGGATCGGAATATTAAAAAGAGCATCTAATAATGATATATTTATTTTAACGGAAAGCAATAATTGATATCTGACACTTGTGTATCAAAAATAGACTATATATTTTGCCTGTATGTATTGATAACACTGTTATAAAATATTGCGAGGACAAGAAAAGCGTGAAAAAAGACAAACGAAAACGTGCGTTTAGCTTAAACGGTGACCGAGTACCTCTCCAAGGTCGGTGCTGCTGATATTTAAAGGGGTCCTCTCTAAGGTCGGTGCAGCTGATATATAAAGGGGGTTCTCTCCAAGGTCGGTGCTGCTGATATTTAAAGGGGTCCTCTCTAAGGTCGGTGCAGCTGATATATAAAGGGGGTCCTCTCCAAGGTCGGTGCTGCTGGTATATAAAGGGGGGTCCGATTCCCGGCGGAGCCAGCACCATCCGACATAGACACGTAAACTAGGCAGATCAGTATAGTCGAACATTAACATTCGAAATTTTTTCCAAATCTAGTATACCATGGAGATTTTACAAAAGACAAACGATCGGTTCCGAGAAGGAGTTCCCGTCCGGGTGGTTCGAGTCGAGTCACTTACCACCATGTGGGTTCGTTTGGCTGGATGGCCGAAGATAACCCAAACACTCAATTTGAAGATGATGGAACATCCCGTGGAGTACTTGCCGAAGGCGAAAAGTTTAAGAACAGGCATGCTAGTCGCCGTGCTAGTAGATTTTAAGGAATCTAGCGCTTGGGAAAGAGCCATCCTTTTACAAAGGACCATGACTGGCTACATCGTCTTTCTAATCGATTGGGGGTTAGAGAGCGAGCAATGTCTCGATTCAATACGGCTGCTGCCCCGTAATTTGGCAAAAATGGCACCGTGGGCTAGAAAAATCGTTCTGCCAGGTGTACGAGAACAACCGATCCAAGGGAAGAGACATCGAGTGGCCCAATTCACCATGTTGAGACGGACAGGGAGCCTAGTCAACATCGATCCTTCTCCAGGAGAAGCAATAACTGCAAGGTTGCTGCTGGACCGAGAGCCGGGAGAATCCGCAAGAGATATGGCAGCATACTGGCTGGAGTTGGGATACCTCGATCCCGAATAATCGCTACTATTGCCAGACACTTTTTTTCTAAGTATAATAATTCTTGTATGTATGGTTTTGTATGTATGGTTGTATGTACAGTTTTATGTGGATATTTGTATTTTTTTTTATATATATTACTACTGAATTGTATATTCTTAGTCAAGTTTGGTTTTGTATGTCTGGTTTTGTATGTATGGTTTCGTATGTATGATTGTATGTACAGTTTTATGTGGATATTTGTATTTTTCTATATATATTAGTACTGAATTGTATATTCTTAGTCAAGACTGTAGGTGAATAAAAACTAATGAAAGCATAAAAACTTGTTAACTCTCTCTTATCCTTCCTCCTCATTCACACAAGTCCTACAATACTAAATTTAATGTTCAGCTGTACGAATTGCAAGGTACATAATAAAAAAAATAGAATAAAAAGTAAAATAAAATAAAAAAAGGAATAAAAGAAATAAAATAAAATAAAATAAAAAAAAGTTAAATTTAAGATATCTTTTAAACTAATCATTTTGCAAATCAAGTACTTGTATACTCCTCTGTAGAGAATCAAAAACTACGGACCGGATCGTCCATCCAGAAAACGAGAAACCCGAGGAAAAGGAATTGCCCGTGTTGGTGTTAGGTCGCGTCCTCGTCGCTTCGCTTATCGTTGGACACACGCTGATCGAACAACGACGCCTTTTCACGGATCCCTCGTGTTTTTCCTCCCTTTTGGTTTCGTGACCCACGGAGAAAGACGCCGAGCAACGCGAATCTCGACGCGTGGCATAACGTTGTTTCGTCGGCCCGGCCTTTGACGCTGGTCGCGGAAGCGAATCGATACCTCGTCGATCGACGCGTGGTGGCGATACGCGTTGCTCTCGTCCCCCTGAGACGCGCAATTAAGAACGACGATCGAAGAACGACGGAGTATCGACGGACGAGGGGGCGGATGAATTCGTTGGATATCGTGGAGCCGGCGATTATCGCTGCCCGATTAATAACTGCGACCCTCTTCTCCGGATTTCGTAGGTTACGACGTTTAGTCGCGATATTAACGTACCTCCAAAGATTACAGGCGTAAGCCTGCTTCGATCGCTTTATCGCGAATCTTCTTACGATCTCCATCGACCGCACCCCTGCGATATTTAATCGCACGGGGGACGAGGATCGTACGAGTGCTCCTCTTTCCCTTACTTCATGACCGATCTCCCTTGAGCGATACTCGACGTCGTTGGAGTCAAGTACCTTCGGCTTTGTATCAAAGTCGGCCTTCGCGTCGGTCCGTGTCGCGGCATTTTCCATTCTGAAGGGATTCTTCGTTTCACATCGTCACGTCCTACGAAGCGTTATATGGTCGTAAGAACGACGAAACCAAGATCCAACCTTTTTATACTTATTCGTATCTAGATCTCGAGTCGGTTATTAATCGTCCGGCGGCACACAGCGCTGTTATCTCCGAATCGAGAGAGCAACGTCGAAAGAAACGGCGCAGCCGGCCGTTCTCACTTTACTCGCTCGCTCCAAGAATCCCGTGGCTCTCTTTTTCGTCCGCGGTCACCCTTTGTCCGTGAATTGGCATTAAGCCGCACCCCGATCTGTGCGCAGATCGTTTTCCACTGCCAACACTGTAAAGGGCAATTGTACGTCGAGTCGTACGCGGAAGCCTTTATCCCGCGGGTTACATTATCGCAGCCCGTGGTTTCCGTATACTCGCCCTATAGCGAGCCGCGTTAATTCCAATTTATTCGCCCTTTCGAAACGTTGCTCGAAACTTGATCCGTCTTACGTTCGCCAGTCCGTATCCTCGATACGAGAGATCGATCGACGTATTCCACGTATTCGTCTCTTTTAAGCCGCCAAAGTAGCCCCGCCAAAGTAGCGCCAAAGCCCCGATCCCTTATCATTTAATGTATATCCTATGTTTTATCGTTCTTGCATTGTTTTGTTCCTCGACGTTGCACTAATCGGAGCAGGTGCAAAGTGTTGGATAATCGATTCGAGACAATGGGATCTCGAGCGACAGGCGTCGTAAACCCAAGGACAACCATGCCCGGACAGTGTTACGGTTACGAGCGCGAAGTCTTTTAATCGTCTTTCGCTCGTAATATGGGATCGTACGCGCGTATTACGCCGATCCCGACACCGATCTCGATCGATCGCGAGATCGCCAAATTAACGCTTAAAGCGACCTTCCAATCGCTACGTTCGGATCGCGTCGTCGGCGCAGATACCGCAGTCGAGGTTGACTCCTCCTCCTTCGCTCGGCTCGTCGTTTCTTGCTGGATCGCGAGAGAAAAGGGCTGATATCCTCTGAAACGCGCGACGCGAAATCGAGTTGGACCTCGTCGCGTTCTACGTATATCGACGATCCGTCAGAGAAGAACATCGGGAATCCTCGATCGCACTCTCTCGAGCCGTCAAGCCACTCACACCCGCTTTTCGCTCGACGCGCTACCCAGAGAAAAAAACGAAAATAGAGGTAACCGATCGAGCGCGTTTGCGCTTACGCCAACGAGGAGAACGAACGAATAAATTAACGTTTCGAAGACAACTGGACGAAGACAATGGAACGAAGAGAGTCATCGGGATGTTTGAAACGCTGCGAGGATCTCTGAACTATTTCGCTTCTAACGAGTGAAAGGAAAGGAGAAGAAGCTTGCGCGCTAACTAGACGAGAGAAACAATTGGAACTTTCACGCTAAATAGGAAACGATTTTGCCTAGAATCGCAAACGAACATCGTTTCGATCCTTTAACGGGGGTTGTATCGATCGCGCGACCTGACACCTGCGATTTCAATGGCGAGAAACGAGAAGAGTTGGCGCAACTGCTCCACGAAATTTTCATAATTCTCGTTTCCAGCGTCTAGATACGCGCGACGGTGCACAACGAAGCGTGCAGGAAGAGAGCCGACAGACGGAATCGCGCCCCCCTTCCGTTTCGAAATACAGCGGGGGCGGTAGAAACGTAACAGCGAGGCAGAAACTGTCGACGAACTCGCGAAAGATCGCATCTGAGTTTTTCGACGAGCGACGCCTCTCTCTCTCTCTTTCTTTCTCTTCGCTTGGATTTTACGATGCGCCCGCGCCCTCTTCTCTCTGTCTGTCGAGAGAAGCGAGGGCAGAGAGACCGCGCTAAGTCACCTGTAATTTCCGGCCGAGAAGTAGCGGGTGGCGCCGTCCATCTTCCGCGAACGGCTTCTTAAGCCTTCTTGACCGTGGCGAGATTTTTCGGACCGCTGGTTGCTTATTTACGATGACGATCGAACTCGTTAACGCTCCGAGCACACCGTACACGCCACTCGAATTCCAAGTGGCCGCTCTCCGCGGAGCAAGTTAAGCTTCATCGAGCCCGATTGAACTTTGTAGTCGCTCGTGCTCGTCTTTCGTAGCCTGTCTCTCGCATTGGGTAAATACCGCCCTTGCGATCTCTTTCCTTCTCCCGTGTACGCGGCTACGCGATAAATTTGATATTTCGTAGTAGAGCAGCGCCGATCGCGAACAGTAGCGAAGCTTTATCGCTTGCGAATGAACATCGTCTAATATTTCGGCGTAATACGGTGGCAAGATTTTTCGGCTTATGCGTTCGTAGCGGCGCTAATATTCGACGGAAGAAGGAGATGAGACGGATCTAGCACTTGCCGACAAAGGAGATGACCATCGCAATCGACTCCCCGAAAGATACGCAGATGGGAGAAGGCCGAACCCAGTTCTTTACGTTCTTTCGTCTTTAAACGAAAGTTGTCTGAAAGTGATTAGGTTTCTCGTCGTTTAAAGATTCGAGACCCCTCGCTAGAAAAACGAATTGAACGCGAATGACACCGTTCGAAAGATTCGTCTTTACGAGGCAAGAAACGCCTGGCGTCGGTTTACAAAGATATCGAACTGGGTCAATTATCGTCGGTGTGTCCAGAGGAGCGAAGGTATTTACCGGGCGAGCTGGGTCGATCGCTCGGTTCAATAAAATTGTCGTTAAGGGAGAGATAGCAAGGTGTAGGCGAGTCGGTGACGTGGCACATAGCCAGTCGGTGTGTTACTACGAAATTACGAAGCAATTTCGCAGGAAATATATTGGGAAATGATTTCGACGCCGACATCGAAAGTATCTATTACACGACTAACGTTACCGTTACACGAGACCAAGCTTGTACGGATTATAACGAAGAGGTTGATGTCGCGTTGAGCCTGTATCGTCGGACACCTGCCACGAGCAGATTGACGTAAGCAGGCCAACGTCGATTATAGGAGATTTTATTATCGGCGGTCACACAGATTTTCCTACGAATCGTCGGTCTCGTATTTGCGATTTCGTAGGTATCCTGCCGAGGAGGACAGCCAATTTAAGGACAAGCATATTGGCTTCGAATCGAGGCGAGAATTCGTTCGGCCCGAATTTGCTTCGAATTTGCTTCGAATTTGCTTCGAATTCGCATCGACGATGATTTTCTATCAAATTATTCGTGTCGTTCGTATTCGAGTTCCTTTCCCGACGTTCCGCGCAGCGAAATTGAAAGGGACGATCTGAAAAAAGCAGAGTAAACTGGAGTAGCTTTGACCTGTATACCAGGTCCAAAAAGTAATTTAAACGTTTCGGTATAGTTACATGTTTAATTAAGGAACGGTTAACCGGAAAATCTTTGTAATTGAAAAGCATTGAATTCCGAGTAAAGTTGGCGAGCAGATTTCAGCTCGTTGATGGGTCTTAAACGAGGTCGAAAATTCCACTAACGGCTATCTTGGAACACTCGATGAAAAGGATCCGTGGAGTAATGATTTTCCACAAACTTTATTCGGCGTGTCCCTCGTACACGATGACGTAAAGCGACCAACCATAGTGATCAACTCAAATACGGCGGAAGAAGAGAAAGAAAAAGAAAAGTATCGTGAAGAAAAGGTAATACCATCGTAACCGTCGTAAATCGTTGGCAGTTGTCGCGTGTCGATGGTACGTTGATCGGGTCGGTTGTACGCGAAAGCTCTTTATCGACGAACTCGATAAAACTTTCACATCCGGCGATCGCTAAGCAATTTAAGTTTAGCGGAAAATCCATTTCTCTGGCGAAGAAAAGAGTGCGAGCTAGCGGCGCGTGGATAATATTAACTAATTTATATCCCGGGATTTAATAACCTGGCGACGTTGGGCCGGAGTACAGAGGCTCTCAATTACAGTCGGAACAGCGTCGTTAATACAAAAGGAGGCTCTTACGGTCGATAGATGGCGGCCCTTATCGTTGGCTCTCTGCCATCAGCAGGTTTCAGCGACGCTGCCTCGACATATCGATACAATCCCCCATTGGGTGAAACGACAGCGGGCTGGCTGCTGGTTTTTCGCTACGGTCGGACCCGCGCTCCCTGTCGCGAAATGCTTTTGCGTCACGATGGTTTCGCGTCGGTTGTTTGCGCGCCGTTTCGTTACATTCCTATGACTATAATGCTTGGTTACGAGTCGAAAATCGTTTCGTTTCCCGCTGATCTTTGCACGAGTACGAATTTTTCTATTTTTCGACAGTGGATTTTTTTTACAAGTTTCTATACGCGAACATTCGTTGATTTATGCAACGTCGTATACGTATTGTCGTTGCTTGCACGCTGGTTTGCTGAACAGCGTGACGTTTTTTCCATCGCTGGAATCGCACAGACGCGTAAAGCGAAGGCCACCTTGGTATTAGGTATTCTCTTTGAGAAACGTGCAAGCAGAATAGGAGAAAAACGGCACGAGACGCGTTGCAAGGCGCGCGTTGATATACTTGTACGTATAGCCAGAAGCGGAAGGAGTTTTCGCGGAGACTCGAGTTTCCAAGACTGACCGTGGCACTCGTCGCGTCTATTTCGCAGGATCGTTTTATTTTAGAAAAACCGGTCTCGCCGTTCTCTCCAGTCGGCGCCCGTAACTTTTCGCAAACTCTGTTGCCAAATTCCTGGCGAAGAGATGGAAACACGGGCGGCAGGATAGCGCGGTCCACGGGTAAATTTTGTAAGAAATAAATTTATTAACAGGAGTCGGCCAGATTTCTTCCGCGCACCGATTCCGCGTCGCCAGTGCGAATTTCCGCGAAATTTTTCACGCGTGTGTATAAAAGGACGACACAGGATGAAACCGGGCCGCGTGTTTCGCGTAACGTTATTTGCTCGCCGTAGGGTACTTGCAAACAAACGCGTATTTGCCCGTTCATTACATTCGTTTGGCAACAACGTTGCCGTTGCCGTTCTTCCCCCCCCCCCCCCATCATCAGCGCATGGTTTTTCACGTGTTTATCACTGGCGATCTACGTTCCGCGTTGATTAATTTTTCAGCAGAAATTCAGCGACCGTTCCGAGGCAGGCCGCTCGAATATTCGCTGGTTTAGCTCGGGCGAACGCCGAAGATTCGTTTCTGCCGAGCTGCAACGGCAAACAGGTCGTTAAGCCTTTAAGTTCAGGCCTTGAGTGTACAGAGCAAACTCACGGCTGTTCGCTCGCCGCGCGTTCCAATGGCAACGACGATCGGCAACGCAGCGATTGGGCATCGCGACAACGCGCGCCGAAACTTGGATCGGCCAGACCAACCACTGCGAAAGAAATTCTCTTTCCGTAGGATTCTCGAGAGGGGTCGGATTTCGATCGCAATCGCTATCCCAAATTGCGCGTCACTGGTTTACAAACGGTTCGAACGTAACAGCAGCTAGCTGTAAAATCGACGACTTGAAATCCGCTGGGGCGTCGAGGGGCATGCCTCGACGTCCCCAAAGGCTAATTAGTTTATTTTCGCACGACGGCGGGGCGATGCCCCGGTTAGCGAAACTCCCTTTCCGAATCGTTGATCAGTGTACGTAATATTATACGACGGGTTATTTACCGAGGTTACGACGCTCGCTCGATCGCAGTAGCTTCGGCGCACGCGAGCATCGCGACGCTCGGGGCTCGGGGCTCGTGGCTCGCGTGCCGCTCAAATTAATCAACAGTCAACCTTTTGATCTTTCTTCTCGCGTCCCGATGCATTCGCCGATATTAAAATCGGAAAATTTCCATTTCCATCCGCTTTCCGCGGCTCCACCAACTTTATTAATGTCTCGTGTTACAAACCGTTCGTCCGATTTGCTCTACCATCGAATCCCTCTTTCATCTATCTCTTCGAATTCGACGCTGAATTTGTATTTTCATGCGGATTACGCGGTCCAGGGAATTTTGGTCGTTCCGGTTTTTACTTATTAATTGGAATTTAGGAATGTTACGACGCCTAAAGCATCTGCTCGCCAGCCCGCGCGACCGGACAACAACCGACCTGCGTAACGGCACTTCGACCCTCAATAAACCTAAGGACCCACCATAACTTTCATTTCCCTGCATTGTTTCGCCATATGTCTTCAATCCGATTGTCTTGAAGAATTGCAAGCCAAAATATGCTCGAAACACAGTCGGTTTTAGAGGTGTCCTTGGGTTCATTAGTCGCCTTTAAAACACGGAGAAAGCGGGTATGCACCCATTAGGAAAACCCGAATAGCCCTGTAATAAAACAGGCTAGGTTTTCTCATACACACAGTCATTTACGCACCACGATGGTAGAAGACTCCCTACTCATCCCTTCGAGCAGTAGTGCAGCATGACCAATCGACACCGCGGTTCGTTACCCTCACTTTTCCTAACGAAAGTGGGACCAACGAATCCGCGTTCTTTATGCACAGGGGCACACCCACACCGAACTTTCTTCCGTATTAAACAAAAGAGCGACAAACGGTCTACCAGCTAACGCCTAACGCGACAGTCTCCCAACTAACGCCTAACGCGACGGTCTCCCAACTAACGCCTAACGCGACGGTCTACCAACTAACGCCTAACGCGGCAGTCTGCACATAGCGCGAAAGTCGCATTCTTCACGCAAATCTTTTGTAACTAAGTGCTTGGAAATATATACTTTATAATACTGTGAATCCCAGTGTTATACCAACTCAATCACCCCTCATTATCTCAAAGGAAATCAGGGGGTCGATCAATTCGTGGTGTCGATTGTTATAATCGTAACGGGGATTTACGACCCCCGTTGACGACTCTCCTCGCGAGTACGTCTCCCCGCGATTGGTCGAATTTACATGGTCCTTCGAGCCGGATCTCGTGCCACCAAAAAGTGCACTGACCAGTGACTATACAGTGTCGCGTGAGATCCAAGTTCCAACCACTTAGTCAACTGAGCAAGGGAACCGCCATCGGAGAGAAGCACCTCCGTCGCGCAGCATCTACACGAGCCCACGCCGCATCGTAACGATTAGCAACAGAATCCCAGATCAACGTCCATTTGATCAAGGTAAGGGCGTTCATTATCAAAATCAAACATGGCCCAAGCTGAATCAATCAGCACGTTACGGCGGAGACGAGGCGTCCTAGCCCGTCGACTTGCAACCATAAGGCGCGAACTCGATGAGTACGAAGCGTCTGGGAAGGCAAACAGAATCTTCCTAGCATCTTGCCGCAGCTCGTTCGATGAGCTTTGGAGGAGGATACTCGAGGTTCAAGAAGAGTTAGGTGTGGTAGATGAGGGGGAAGATGCGCGGGTAGATTCGTTATCGCAAGAGCATCGGGAGCTTGACATGCGGTTCCGAGAGCTCTTTGAGCAAATATCAGCAACAACCCCGTCGACTACAACAAGAGGTGAGACGTGCCGGAAACCAGAGCCGACCACCGTTCCAGAGGTCCGCGTGCCCCAATTCGACGGTGCCCTCGAGAATTGGACCTATTTCTACGACACGTTCACATCCATAGTGGACCTTAACGAAGGTTTGACGAATGTCCAAAAGTTCCAGCATCTACGCTCATCTATAACTGGACGGGCCGCACAGAGTATCCAGTCATTAGAACTCACAGAGGCCAACTATTCCATCGCGCTTGATACACTGAAGGACAAGTTCAATTGCCCCCTCCAAATCTGCATGCGCCATTGGAATCTGATGCGTAATTATCCGGAAATCAAAAGGGAAACTCCAGAGGCCCTAGAGGATTTGTTGGAAACCATCAGCGTAAATCTAAAGGCGCTCGAACATCTAAAGGAGCCCGTCACTTCAAACATAGCGATGATCGAATTGATCGCGTCGAAGTTGCCCGCGTCCAGCCTGCGTAAATGGCAACGCACACTGCCCCGCCAAAAGGTGCCATCCTATCAGCATCTGATAGACTTTCTCAAAACACGGGCGAACGGGACTCAATTCCTCTCTAAAGAGAAGGAATCAAAAGGGTCAACACACAAACACCGCAGTCAGCGAACAACCATACCGCATGGGCGAACCCTTGCTACAACCAGCAGAACGGTGGTGTGTCCGACCTGCAACGGACATCACGAGATCAGACACTGCAAAATATTCAAGGCCAAATCAGCGACCAAACGTTTTCAAATCGTGAAGAAGGCATCGTTGTGCATAAATTGCCTAGGCACAGGACATTCGCCGACACAGTGTACATCGGGTTCGTGTCGTATCTGCGGTCACCGACACCATACGTATCTACACCGCGAAAAAACCCAGGTAGATTCATGGTCGTCGAGCGGTCGATCTTCGAGCGGTCGATCGTCGAGCGGTCGATCGTCGAGCGGTCGGTCGGCAAGCGGTTGGTCGCCGAGCAGTCGGTCGTCGGACAGTCGCGCATCGAGCGGTCGGTCGTCGGGCAGTCGCGCACCGAGCGGTCGATCGTCGGGCAGTCGTTCATCACACAAGCGAGCCTCCACCGAACAATCCCCATCGGGATCATCGAAGTCGCGGTCGTCCCACAAATCGAGGCGAACATCCGATACTTCACGGAAGCATACATCTTCGGTTCCAAGAGGTACGAAAGAGCATTCCTCGTACGAGTCACGCTCAGCCCGGATCCGGAACACCACCCCAACCTCTTCATCCAAGTCCCAACCGGGGCAAAACTGACTGTCCGAGACTACGACAGCAAGGGGGATCGGACTAACAAACACATCTCCCCACACCCCTCTGCATCATGATCTGTTGGCCACAGCACAGATCAAGGTTTTGAACAAACAGGCACAACCAATCCGAGCCCGAGCCTTACTCGACACTGGGTCGAGCATGAACTTCATGACCGACAGGCTCGCGAACTCCCTCGGTATAAGGCAAAGGAGATGTGCGATCCAGATCGGAGCCCTCGACAATTTGAGCACCACGGCAAAACGTTACACCACGGCCACCATCACGTCGACGGACGGCGAGTACAAGAAGACATTGAGATTTCTTGTTATCCCGGCCATATCGATCCTCGTACCAAGCGAGCCCATCGATCCCTCGAGTCTGGGATTACCCAGAAATATTCATCTAGCCGATCCACAATTCCATTGCCCAGCCCCGATCGATGTTTTACTTAGTACCGGATCAACATTCGCGTCGCTGTGCATCGGGCAGGTCAATCTGGCACAACCAGGCGAACCTGAACTACGTCTACAAAAAACACGCTTCGGCTGGGTAATCGGGGGGAGTCCCACGTCCCAAACCGCGATAAATACGTTCCACGCAACCACAACGGCTCTGCAAGAGGACCTCGCACGGTTTTGGGAGATCGACGAGGGACAGGCCACTACTCATCTTTCGGAATCGGAACGACTATGTGAAGAACATTTCCGAAACCATGTCCGACGAACCAAGGAAGGCAGATACATCGTTGCATTACCGTTCAACGAAAAGCTTTCCTCACTAGGGTCATCGAAGGCCACTGCAATGAGCAGGCTCGCCTCTCTTCATCGCCGATTCCAACGCGACAAACAATATGAAACCGCGTATAGTGCTGTGATTCAAGAATATTTAGACTTGGGTCACATGACAAAGATCAACACGGATCACGCCACCGACCACGGATATTATTTACCACATCACGGCGTGACCAAGGAATCGAGCGACACCACCAAGCTACGGGTTGTGTTCGACGGCTCAGCTTCAAGTACCACGGGAGTGTCTCTAAACGACGCCCTTCATACGGGTCCGAAATTACAAGAAGACCTGAGGAACATCCTATTGAGATTCCGGTCATTTCAATATGTCCTTACCGGCGACATCGAGAAGATGTACCGCCAATTCCTCCTACGTCCAGAAGATCGTCCCTACCAAAAGATTCTGTGGCGTGCCGACAACGGAGAGATCGAAACTTACCGACTCAACACCGTAACGTTCGGTCTATCCGCAGCCCCGTATCTGGCCATCCGATGTCTCAAACAGTTGGCAGAGGACGAGGGACCTCGATTTCCGAGAGCAGCGCAGATCCTACGGCGAGACTTCTATGTCGACGATGCGTTGACCGGAGCCGATACGAAGGACGAAGCCCTATCAATCAGGAATGATCTCACGAGATTACTTAAGCTAGCCGGTCTAAATATCCGCAAATGGGCCTCAAACGATCGGGATCTGCTGAGAGGGCTACCTGAGGAAGACACCAAGCAGAAATTACATCTCGGTGAGTCATCCACGTTAAAAACACTCGGCGTCTTTTGGGATTCAGCCGACGATACCATACTATATTCGGTCAAGACGAACAGTGACACTTCCCGAATCACAAAGCGATCAATCAGCTCAGTCATCGCACAAATATATGATCCACTAGGATTGCTCGCGCCGGTAATCGTTCGAGCAAAAATGATTTTGCAACAAGTCTGGACATTGAAGGTAGATTGGGACGAATCCCTTCCGTCAGACGTACACACAGCATGGATCAAATACCACACCCAATTGCCGTTGTTAAATGCGGTAAGGTTCCCTCGGAAGACCATCCTAGAATCCGCAACGAAAATTGAGCTCCACGGATTCTGTGACGCTAGCGAAAGGGCATATGGGGCGTGCGTCTACGTGCGGACGACTGACCGAAAGAACAATATTTGGACTCGACTCCTCACGGCGCGGTCGAAGGTAGCGCCGCTCAAATCGCTCTCCATACCACGTCTCGAATTAAGTGGGGCACTTATTTTGACGTCCTTGATTTCGTCAATACAACAGGCCCTGACGACCAAGATATCGCGGATAGTCTACTGGACTGACTCCACCATCGTACTCCATTGGATCAGGTCTTCGCCGCACACCTTGAAAACATTTGTGGCGAATCGAGTCGCTGAGATACAGACCAAGACCAATATCTCCGACTGGCGTCATGTGCCTACCGACGATAATCCAGCGGATCTCATCTCCCGAGGCCAGACGCCCAAGGAATTCCTATGTCCGTCCATTTGGAAAAACGGGCCAAGGTGGCTCCTGCAAAGCGAAAGCTATTGGCCGGTTTGGAGCCCGATACCGGTAGTCGACCTCCCGGAGCAAAAGAAGACGATCTGTCTGAGGACGAGTGTTAACGACAACACTCTCCTCCATCGCTACTCGTCTTGGCCAAGACTAATAAGAATCGTCGCCCGGTGTCTTCTATGGAGACATAAGCAACACCGAACTGCCCATCTCACCACAGACGAACTGACCGCAGCGCACAACAGGCTAATAAAAATCTTACAATCCCAGCATTTCGCGCCTGAAATTCGGATCCTCCAAAAAAATCGATGCGAGGACGTTGGAGGGAAACTACAGCCATTAAACCCCTTCCTCGACGAAGATGGGCTACTCCGGGTAGGAGGGCGACTAACCAACTCCGCCATACCCTTCAGCCAAAAACACCCGATCATCCTACCGAAATCCCCGGTGACAGAGCTAATTATAGAACAAGAGCACCGGAACAATCATCACACAGGGACCCAAGCTACCCTATACGCGATGAGACTGCGCTATTGACCGATCGACGGCCGTAGCCAGGTATGGCGCACTCTCAGAAGGTGCGTCCGCTGCTGCAGAGCCAACCCTCCACCAGTGGAATACTTGATGGGTGATTTGCCAGAGGCGCGTATTACCGAATCGCGGCCGTTCAGGAACGTCGGAATCGACTACTGCGGCCCATTCTACATCAAGGAGAGGAGGGACCGCAACCGACGTAAAATCAAGACGTACGCCGCCATATTCGTTTGTCTGGCGACAAAGGCGGTCCACATAGAGTTAGTCAGCGACCTAACCACCGACGCCTTCTTGGCCGCGCTACGCCGTTTCATCTCGCGGCGAGGATACTGCGCAACGATCCTCACCGACAACGGCACCAATTTCGTCGGGGCTAATCGGGAGCTGCAAGAACTCCGGACCCTATTGCAGTCCGACGACCACCAGGATAGGGTACAGAATTTTCTCGCCGACCGACAAATACAATGGCGTTTTAATCCTCCGAACTCACCACATTTTGGCGGCTTATGGGAAGCCGCAGTTAAATCGTTCAAACGCCATCTCATCCGCGTGGTCGGCACGGAGCTCCTGACCTTTGAACACCTCAACACCCTTGTGATCGAAATTGAGGCCATTCTCAATTCACGCCCACTGACTCCCACCTCATCCGATCCGAAAGATCCCCCTGTCCTCACTCCCGGTCATTTTCTAATCGGTGATACCCTAACCAGTTTACGGGAGCGTGATTTCAGGACAGTTCCATCAGGACGGCTATCCAGTTGGCAGCGCATTCACCAGATTAAGCAGCACTTCTGGAGCCGATGGTATCGAGAATACCTAAACGAGTTAACCCGCCGCAGCAAATGGGACAAGGGCAAACACAACATTCATGAAGGCACCGTAGTAATCCTCAGGGAGGACAACGTGCCCTCTATGCAGTGGCCTTTGGGCCGCGTAATCAAGGTCCATCCAGGAGCCGACGGAATCATCCGGACCGCTACCGTGCAGACGGCAACAAGCATCCTGGACCGCGGCGTCAAAAGACTGGTCCCCTTACCCATCCACCCAGATCCAGACGAGGCCGAACGCCCACACGGAGCGAAGGAGGTCACCAACGACACACCAGACTCCACAGCCAGAATTTGATCGGTGCCCTCTCAACGGGGGGAGGATGTTACGACGCCTAAAACATCTGCTCGCCAGCCCGCGCGACCGGACAACAACCGACCTGCGTAACGGCACTTCGACCCTCAATAAACCTAAGGACCCACCATAACTTTCATTTCCCTGCATTGTTTCGCCATATGTCTTCAATCCGATTGTCTTGAAGAATTGCAAGCCAAAATATGCTCGAAACACAGTCGGTTTTAGAGGTGTCCTTGGGTTTATTAGTCGCCTTTAAAACGCGGAGAAAGCGGGTATGCACCCATTAGGAAAACCCGAATAGCCCTGTAATAAAACAGGCTAGGTTTTCTCATACACACAGTCATTTACGCACCACGATGGTAGAAGACTCCCTACTCATCCCTTCGAGCAGTAATGCAGCATGACCAATCGGCACCGCGGTTCGTTACCCTCACTTTTCCTAACGAAAGTGGGACCAACGAATCCGCGTTCTTTATGCACAGGGGCACACCCACACCGAACTTTCTTCCGTATTAAACAAAAGAGCGACAAACGGTCTACCAGCTAACGCCTAACGCGACAGTCTCCCAACTAACGCCTAACGCGACGGTCTCCCAACTAACGCCTAACGCGACGGTCTACCAACTAACGCCTAACGCGGCAGTCTGCACATAGCGCGAGAGTCGCATTCTTCACGCAAATCTTTTGTAACTAAGTGCTTGGAAATATATACTTTATAATACTGTGAATCCCAGTGTTATACCAACTCAATCACCCCTCATTTTCTCAAAGGAAATCAGGGGATCGATCAATTCGTGGTGTCGATTGTTATAATCGTAACGGGGATTTACGACCCCCGTTGACGACTCTCCTCGCGAGTACGTCTCCCCGCGATTGGTCGAATTTACAAGGAATTTCAAAGTTATCGTAGACATCTAGAGACGGGTTGTTCGGAGGTCTCAAAGTTTCCAAAGAGAACGAAATTCGGCCAATCTAACTGCTCGGGTTACGTCGTTTGAATTAAAAAAAAAATCTGCACGTTCGATTTCCAGATAAATAAAATTTTTTGAATGCGATTCGCAGCGCGAAATTCGAGCAGCGGCTATTCGATACGACAATTGCACGATATAGAAGGGGTTTCTATCGCGCGCAATGCTTGCGTAGAATCTCGACGATAGGTACGCGGTATTTGTCGACTAACTATAAATATCGAACAGTTCGACTGGCTGCGCGAAGTAGCGAGTTTCCACGCGCGAGCAATAACGTTTACAATATATTTCACGTAACGGCAAATAGCGCTAATTGTACGCCAGCGTTTTGCCACAGCGATCGTGCGATAGTCAGTGGTACGCACGGCTCGTTCGTATTCACAATCGTGAAACTTAAATTCGGATCGCGCGAATGGCGAATCGAAACAGATTGAATGCCAGATTTCGGGGGGGAAAACGATCGATCGGAGGGTATTCTGACTAATTCTCGGACTAATTCTCCGACTGATTCTCGAACGATGCCGCTCGAACGTGGACGAACCGCGTTAATGGACGATCTAATTTGCAGTTATCTGTTAATCGGTTTAAAACGCTCTATATTTAACCGGGCATTCCATTATACTTGGCTGTTTCATTCGCTAATTTATCATTTCATCTCGGCTCAGCCGGCTCATCGTCGTTCCATCAGTCGCGTCGATCGAGCGAGCGGAATTTAAATTACCCGTATAATCCTCGAGCGGTATCGCGGCTCGTTAAAATTACACCGACAGATTTATTTGCCGCGCGTTTGGCGGATGGCATGCCGATCGACCCAGCGCGCTCGCATAATTCCAAATTCGAACATCTTGTCGCGTTTTCCACGTTACGTTGAGTCGTCGAGTACGTTACGTCGTGAAATTTGAAATGCGTGGAACGCGCGTATCGCGCGTCCACGTAAGATTTGTGTTTGCCAATCGTAGCCGAACTCGACAGCAAACGCGGCGCTTCGGCGAGAGAAGAAGGGAAAAGAGGATAAAAGGAGAAGAGCGGAAAGAAGAAAATGAAAAAGAAGGGGAGCAAAACGGTGGACGGTTGGGAAATAACAGGCGGCAGAAGCGTGGTCGGCGTCGATCGTCGAGGGTAAAGCGCGAACGGGCTGTCATATTCGCAACAAAGGGCGAAAGTCAAAGTGGATCTCGGTGCGGGGCGGCGCAGCTAAGCGTTCGGGTCTGAAAGCACGTTCCAGCCTTTTGATCGCCAGGCTATTTTCTTCCGTGCGGCCTCTTTCATCGTTCCACGCTACGGATTTTCAGCTGAATTTACGCCTGACATCAGCGGTTTCCTCGTTGGTTACTAGTTGGAGTCGTCTGATAGACGAGTAGGTGCGAGGGAGCGACCGGCAATTAACTTAGCAGTCGATTCTAGCCAGTTTCGAAGTTTCGTAACCCGGCACGTTGGATCCGGTCAATCTGTTAGATCCGTGGCAGCCGAGCCGTGGGGCAGACAGGAACGAAAGGCACGTCGACGGGGCTCTCCAGTAATTTCACCGATACGTTCGACCGTCGCGCGATTAAAATCCTCTCGGAGCCCGCCATACAGTTTCTGCTAGTGGCACGAGTGGCCAACTTTACGAGGGGATAACGCTACGTGATACGAAATCGCACGGCCGAAGCTTGCCGTATCCATTCCTTTTCTATTCCGCCCGTTCTGCCTTCTGCTCCCGATCTCCCGCTAATTCGCCTTGTTTCATCGGCCGTCTCCAGCGTGGATCGAGGGACATCGGTCCTTAAACTTTTCCCCACGCTGGACAAGGTTTTCTCCTTGATAAGTACCGATTCGTTTCTACTTCGTTCCGATGTTAGCGAAACGGCTCGTTCGTTCCAATAGCAATATTATTGAGCAGTAAAATTCTTCTGCGTGTAAAAGCGGATAAAACAATTTCCCCTAGTATTTGTTTGCAAATAACAGTTTTTAGCATTTCGTTAATAAATATTTCTTGGCAACAGCATCGTATGAAATATATTAGGTTGTCCGAAAAATGTCTTTTTTCGCAAACGTCGTTTTTACAATAAAGCACCTCCGTACAAACGTGAAACCAAATCTGTGAAATGTCTCGGTGTTTATCTCAATAGAACAAAATGGATCGTACGTAATGCGACAAAACGATATAAAGCAAATAACATTGTGCGTCTATTATTTCCTCATAAACAGAAAGAAACTTTTCGGATATCAATCAAACAACTCGTATAGCGTATCTCTTTGAAGAAAACTTGCAAAGGATCGGTTTAACGTCTTAGGTACGATTGAATTTTGTGCGGGGACGTTCCTTCGTAGGGCAGGGTTTGACGCGAACTACGCGTAAACGATACTGCACCGCAATATGTGGCGGATAATGCTGTTCTCTACGCAAGCACATTGGATAATTAAATGTTAATTTTTCTTAAAGGTACGATACATATACGTGAACTTTAATAATTTACTTTAATTATTAATAATACAATTGAGTGTGATATATTTTAAAGCAGGGCAAAGCACATACACCCACGTCACAATTTTCACATTCAAGCGAGCTAGTGCTTTTCAAATTGTTTTTCGTTTTCTATTTTCTAGCGACATTTTTAGGTTAAAAATTGTAAAATATTGTAAGGATGCGGATCGGAATATTAAAAAGAGCATCTAATAATGATATATTTATTTTAACGGAAAGCAATAATTGATATCTGACACTTGTGTATCAAAAATAGACTATATATTTTGCCTGTATGTATTGATAACACTGTTATAAAATATTGCGAGGACAAGAAAAGCGTGAAAAAAGACAAACGAAAACGTGCGTTTAGCTTAAACGGTGACCGAGTACCTCTCCAAGGTCGGTGCTGCTGATATTTAAAGGGGTCCTCTCTAAGGTCGGTGCAGCTGATATATAAAGGGGGTTCTCTCCAAGGTCGGTGCTGCTGATATTTAAAGGGGTCCTCTCTAAGGTCGGTGCAGCTGATATATAAAGGGGGTCCTCTCCAAGGTCGGTGCTGCTGGTATATAAAGGGGGGTCCGATTCCCGGCGGAGCCAGCACCATCCGACATAGACACGTAAACTAGGCAGATCAGTATAGTCGAACATTAACATTCGAAATTTTTTCCAAATCTAGTATACCATGGAGATTTTACAAAAGACAAACGATCGGTTCCGAGAAGGAGTTCCCGTCCGGGTGGTTCGAGTCGAGTCACTTACCACCATGTGGGTTCGTTTGGCTGGATGGCCGAAGATAACCCAAACACTCAATTTGAAGATGATGGAACATCCCGTGGAGTACTTGCCGAAGGCGAAAAGTTTAAGAACAGGCATGCTAGTCGCCGTGCTAGTAGATTTTAAGGAATCTAGCGCTTGGGAAAGAGCCATCCTTTTACAAAGGACCATGACTGGCTACATCGTCTTTCTAATCGATTGGGGGTTAGAGAGCGAGCAATGTCTCGATTCAATACGGCTGCTGCCCCGTAATTTGGCAAAAATGGCACCGTGGGCTAGAAAAATCGTTCTGCCAGGTGTACGAGAACAACCGATCCAAGGGAAGAGACATCGAGTGGCCCAATTCACCATGTTGAGACGGACAGGGAGCCTAGTCAACATCGATCCTTCTCCAGGAGAAGCAATAACTGCAAGGTTGCTGCTGGACCGAGAGCCGGGAGAATCCGCAAGAGATATGGCAGCATACTGGCTGGAGTTGGGATACCTCGATCCCGAATAATCGCTACTATTGCCAGACACTTTTTTTCTAAGTATAATAATTCTTGTATGTATGGTTTTGTATGTATGGTTGTATGTACAGTTTTATGTGGATATTTGTATTTTTTTTTATATATATTACTACTGAATTGTATATTCTTAGTCAAGTTTGGTTTTGTATGTCTGGTTTTGTATGTATGGTTTCGTATGTATGATTGTATGTACAGTTTTATGTGGATATTTGTATTTTTCTATATATATTAGTACTGAATTGTATATTCTTAGTCAAGACTGTAGGTGAATAAAAACTAATGAAAGCATAAAAACTTGTTAACTCTCTCTTATCCTTCCTCCTCATTCACACAAGTCCTACAATACTAAATTTAATGTTCAGCTGTACGAATTGCAAGGTACATAATAAAAAAAATAGAATAAAAAGTAAAATAAAATAAAAAAAGGAATAAAAGAAATAAAATAAAATAAAATAAAAAAAAGTTAAATTTAAGATATCTTTTAAACTAATCATTTTGCAAATCAAGTACTTGTATACTCCTCTGTAGAGAATCAAAAACTACGGACCGGATCGTCCATCCAGAAAACGAGAAACCCGAGGAAAAGGAATTGCCCGTGTTGGTGTTAGGTCGCGTCCTCGTCGCTTCGCTTATCGTTGGACACACGCTGATCGAACAACGACGCCTTTTCACGGATCCCTCGTGTTTTTCCTCCCTTTTGGTTTCGTGACCCACGGAGAAAGACGCCGAGCAACGCGAATCTCGACGCGTGGCATAACGTTGTTTCGTCGGCCCGGCCTTTGACGCTGGTCGCGGAAGCGAATCGATACCTCGTCGATCGACGCGTGGTGGCGATACGCGTTGCTCTCGTCCCCCTGAGACGCGCAATTAAGAACGACGATCGAAGAACGACGGAGTATCGACGGACGAGGGGGCGGATGAATTCGTTGGATATCGTGGAGCCGGCGATTATCGCTGCCCGATTAATAACTGCGACCCTCTTCTCCGGATTTCGTAGGTTACGACGTTTAGTCGCGATATTAACGTACCTCCAAAGATTACAGGCGTAAGCCTGCTTCGATCGCTTTATCGCGAATCTTCTTACGATCTCCATCGACCGCACCCCTGCGATATTTAATCGCACGGGGGACGAGGATCGTACGAGTGCTCCTCTTTCCCTTACTTCATGACCGATCTCCCTTGAGCGATACTCGACGTCGTTGGAGTCAAGTACCTTCGGCTTTGTATCAAAGTCGGCCTTCGCGTCGGTCCGTGTCGCGGCATTTTCCATTCTGAAGGGATTCTTCGTTTCACATCGTCACGTCCTACGAAGCGTTATATGGTCGTAAGAACGACGAAACCAAGATCCAACCTTTTTATACTTATTCGTATCTAGATCTCGAGTCGGTTATTAATCGTCCGGCGGCACACAGCGCTGTTATCTCCGAATCGAGAGAGCAACGTCGAAAGAAACGGCGCAGCCGGCCGTTCTCACTTTACTCGCTCGCTCCAAGAATCCCGTGGCTCTCTTTTTCGTCCGCGGTCACCCTTTGTCCGTGAATTGGCATTAAGCCGCACCCCGATCTGTGCGCAGATCGTTTTCCACTGCCAACACTGTAAAGGGCAATTGTACGTCGAGTCGTACGCGGAAGCCTTTATCCCGCGGGTTACATTATCGCAGCCCGTGGTTTCCGTATACTCGCCCTATAGCGAGCCGCGTTAATTCCAATTTATTCGCCCTTTCGAAACGTTGCTCGAAACTTGATCCGTCTTACGTTCGCCAGTCCGTATCCTCGATACGAGAGATCGATCGACGTATTCCACGTATTCGTCTCTTTTAAGCCGCCAAAGTAGCCCCGCCAAAGTAGCGCCAAAGCCCCGATCCCTTATCATTTAATGTATATCCTATGTTTTATCGTTCTTGCATTGTTTTGTTCCTCGACGTTGCACTAATCGGAGCAGGTGCAAAGTGTTGGATAATCGATTCGAGACAATGGGATCTCGAGCGACAGGCGTCGTAAACCCAAGGACAACCATGCCCGGACAGTGTTACGGTTACGAGCGCGAAGTCTTTTAATCGTCTTTCGCTCGTAATATGGGATCGTACGCGCGTATTACGCCGATCCCGACACCGATCTCGATCGATCGCGAGATCGCCAAATTAACGCTTAAAGCGACCTTCCAATCGCTACGTTCGGATCGCGTCGTCGGCGCAGATACCGCAGTCGAGGTTGACTCCTCCTCCTTCGCTCGGCTCGTCGTTTCTTGCTGGATCGCGAGAGAAAAGGGCTGATATCCTCTGAAACGCGCGACGCGAAATCGAGTTGGACCTCGTCGCGGTCTACGTATATCGACGATCCGTCAGAGAAGAACATCGGGAATCCTCGATCGCACTCTCTCGAGCCGTCAAGCCACTCACACCCGCTTTTCGCTCGACGCGCTACCCAGAGAAAAAAACGAAAATAGAGGTAACCGATCGAGCGCGTTTGCGCTTACGCCAACGAGGAGAACGAACGAATAAATTAACGTTTCGAAGACAACTGGACGAAGACAATGGAACGAAGAGAGTCATCGGGATGTTTGAAACGCTGCGAGGATCTCTGAACTATTTCGCTTCTAACGAGTGAAAGGAAAGGAGAAGAAGCTTGCGCGCTAACTAGACGAGAGAAACAATTGGAACTTTCACGCTAAATAGGAAACGATTTTGCCTAGAATCGCAAACGAACATCGTTTCGATCCTTTAACGGGGGTTGTATCGATCGCGCGACCTGACACCTGCGATTTCAATGGCGAGAAACGAGAAGAGTTGGCGCAACTGCTCCACGAAATTTTCATAATTCTCGTTTCCAGCGTCTAGATACGCGCGACGGTGCACAACGAAGCGTGCAGGAAGAGAGCCGACAGACGGAATCGCGCCCCCCTTCCGTTTCGAAATACAGCGGGGGCGGTAGAAACGTAACAGCGAGGCAGAAACTGTCGACGAACTCGCGAAAGATCGCATCTGAGTTTTTCGACGAGCGACGCCTCTCTCTCTCTCTTTCTTTCTCTTCGCTTGGATTTTACGATGCGCCCGCGCCCGCTTCTCTCTGTCTATCGAGAGAAGCGAGGGCAGAGAGACCGCGCTAAGTCACCTGTAATTTCCGGCCGAGAAGTAGCGGGTGGCGCCGTCCATCTTCCGCGAACGGCTTCTTAAGTCTTCTTGACCGTGGCGAGACTTTTCGGACCGCTGGTTGCTTATTTACGATGACTATCGAACTCGTTAACGCTCCGAGCACACCGTACACGCCACTCGAATTCCAAATGGCCGCTCTCCGCGGAGCAAGTTAAGCTTCATCGAGCCCGATTGAACTTTGTAGTCGCTCGTGCTCGTCTTTCGTAGCCTGTCTCTCGCATTGGGTAAATACCGCCCTTGCGATCTCTTTCCTTCTCCCGTGTACGCGGCTACGCGATAAATTTGATATTTCGTAGTAGAGCAGCGCCGATCGCGAACAGTAGCGAAGCTTTATCGCTTGCGAATGAACATCGTCTAATATTTCGGCGTAATACGGTGGCAAGATTTTTCGGCTTATGCGTTCGTAGTGGCGCTAATATTCGACGGAAGAAGGAGATGAGACGGATCTAGCACTTGCCAGCTTATTCGACCAATTCGAATCGTATCCGACAAAGGAGATGACCATCGCAATCGACTCCCCGAAAGATACGCAGATGGGAGAAGGCCGAACCCAGTTCTTTACGTTCTTTCGTCTTTAAACGAAAGTTGTCTGAAAGTGATTAGGTTTCTCGTCGTTTAAAGATTCGAGACCCCTCGCTAGAAAAACGAATTGAACGCGAATGACACCGTTCGAAAGATTCGTCTTTACGAGGCAAGAAACGCCTGGCGTCGGTTTACAAAGATATCGAACTGGGTCAATTATCGTCGGTGTGTCCAGAGGAGCGAAGGTATTTACCGGGCGAGCTGGGTCGATCGCTCGGTTCAATAAAATTGTCGTTAAGGGAGAGATAGCAAGGTGTAGGCGAGTCGGTGACGTGGCACATAGCCAGTCGGTGTGTTACTACGAAATTACGAAGCAATTTCGCAGGAAATATATTGGGAAATGATTTCGACGCCGACATCGAAAGTATCTATTACACGACTAACGTTACCGTTACACGAGACCAAGCTTGTACGGATTATAACGAAGAGGTTGATGTCGCGTTGAGCCTGTATCGTCGGACACCTGCCACGAGCAGATTGACGTAAGCAGGCCAACGTCGATTATAGGAGATTTTATTATCGGCGGTCACACAGATTTTCCTACGAATCGTCGGTCTCGTATTTGCGATTTCGTAGGTATCCTGCCGAGGAGGACAGCCAATTTAAGGACAAGCATATTGGCTTCGAATCGAGGCGAGAATTCGTTCGGCCCGAATTTGCTTCGAATTTGCTTCGAATTTGCTTCGAATTCGCTTCGACGATGATTTTCTATCAAATTATTCGTGTCGTTCGTATTCGAGTTCCTTTCCCGACGTTCCGCGCAGCGAAATTGAAAGGGACGATCTGAAAAAAGCAGAGTAAACTGGAGTAGCTTTGACCTGTATACCAGGTCCAAAAAGTAATTTAAACGTTTCGGTATAGTTACATGTTTAATTAAGGAACGGTTAACCGGAAAATCTTTGTAATTGAAAAGCATTGAATTCCGAGTAAAGTTGGCGAGCAGATTTCAGCTCGTTGATGGGTCTTAAACGAGGTCGAAAATTCCACTAACGGCTATCTTGGAACACTCGATGAAAAGGATCCGTGGAGTAATGATTTTCCACAAACTTTATTCGGCGTGTCCCTCGTACACGATGACGTAAAGCGACCAACCATAGTGATCAACTCAAATACGGCGGAAGAAGAGAAAGAAAAAGAAAAGTATCGTGAAGAAAAGGTAATACCATCGTAACCGTCGTAAATCGTTGGCAGTTGTCGCGTGTCGATGGTACGTTGATCGGGTCGGTTGTACGCGAAAGCTCTTTATCGACGAACTCGATAAAACTTTCACATCCGGCGATCGCTAAGCAATTTAAGTTTAGCGGAAAATCCATTTCTCTGGCGAAGAAAAGAGTGCGAGCTAGCGGCGCGTGGATAATATTAACTAATTTATATCCCGGGATTTAATAACCTGGCGACGTTGGGCCGGAGTACAGAGGCTCTCAATTACAGTCGGAACAGCGTCGTTAATACAAAAGGAGGCTCTTACGGTCGATAGATGGCGGCCCTTATCGTTGGCTCTCTGCCATCAGCAGGTTTCAGCGACGCTGCCTCGACATATCGATACAATCCCCCATTGGGTGAAACGACAGCGGGCTGGCTGCTGGTTTTTCGCTACGGTCGGACCCGCGCTCCCTGTCGCGAAATGCTTTTGCGTCACGATGGTTTCGCGTCGGTTGTTTGCGCGCCGTTTCGTTACATTCCTATGACTATAATGCTTGGTTACGAGTCGAAAATCGTTTCGTTTCCCGCTGATCTTTGCACGAGTACGAATTTTTCTATTTTTCGACAGTGGATTTTTTTTACAAGTTTCTATACGCGAACATTCGTTGATTTATGCATCGTCGTATACGTATTGTCGTTGCGTGGACGCTGGTTTGCTGAACAGCGCGACGTTTTTTCCATCGCGGGAATCGCACAGACGCGTAAAGCGAAGGCCACCTTGGTATTAGGTATTCTCTTTGAGAAACGTGCAAGCAGAATAGGAGAAAAACAGCACGAGACGCGTTGCAAGGCGCGCGTTGATATACTTGTACGTATAGCCAGAAGCGGAAGGAGATTTCGCGGAGACTCGAGTTTCCAAGACTGACCGTGGCACTCGTCGCGTATATTTCGCAGGATCGTTTTATTTTAGAAAAACCGGTCTCGCCGTTCTCTCCAGTCGGCGCCCGTAACTTTTCGTAAACTCTGTTGCCAAATTGCTGGCGAAGAGATGGAAACACGGGCGGCTGGATAGCGCGGTCCACGGGTAAATTTTGTAAGAAAGAAATTTATTAACAGGAGTCGGCCAGATTTCTTCCGCGCACCGATTCTGCGTCGCCAGTGCGAATTTCCGCGAAATTTTTCACGCGTGTGTATAAAAGGACGACACAGGATGAAACCGGGCCGCGTATTTCGCGTAACGTTATTTGCTCGCCGTAGGGTACTTGCAAACAAACGCGTATTTGCCCGTTCATTACATTCGTTTGGCAACAACGTTGCCGTTGCCGTTCTTTCCACCCCCCCCCCCACCCCATCATCAGCGCATGGTTTTTCACGTGTTTATCACTGGCGATTTACGTTCCGCGTTGATTAATTTTTCAGCAGAAATTCAGCGACCGTTCCGAGGCAGGCCGCTCGAATATTCGCTGGTTTAGCTCGGGCGGACGCCGAAGATTCGTTTCTGCCGAGCTGCAACGGCAAACAGGTCGTTAAGCCTTTAAGTTCAGGCCTCGAGTGTACAGAGCAAACTCACGGCTGTTCGCTCGCCGCGCGTTCCAATGGCAACGACGATCGGCAACGCAGCGATTAGGCATCGCGACAACGCGCGCCGAAACTTGGATCGGCCAGACCAACCACTGCGAAAGAAATTCTCTTTCCGTAGGATTCTCGAGAGGGGTCGGATTTCGATCGCAATCGCTATCCCAAATTGCGCGTCACTGGTTTACAAACGGTTCGAACGTAACAGCAGCTAGCTGTAAAATCGACGACTTGAAATCCGCTGGGGCGTCGAGGGGCATGCCTCGACGTCCCCAAAGGCTAATTAGTTTATTTTCGCACGACGGTGGGGCGATGCCCCGGTTAGCGAAACTCCCTTTCCGAATCGTTGATCAGTGTACGTAATATTATACGACGGGTTATTTACCGAGGTTACGACGCTCGCTCGATCGCAGTAGCTTCGGCGCACGCGAGCATCGCGACGCTCGGGGCTCGGGGCTCGTGGCTCGCGTGCCGCTCAAATTAATCAACAGTCAACCTTTTGATCTTTCTTCTCGCGTCCCGATGCATTCGCCGATATTAAAATCGGAAAATTTCCATTTCCATCCGCTTTCCGCGGCTCCACCAACTTTATTAATGTCTCGTGTTACAAACCGTTCGTCCGATTTGCTCTACCATCGAATCCCTCTTTCATCTATCTCTTCGAATTCGACGCTGAATTTGTATTTTCATGCGGATTACGCGGTCCAGGGAATTTTGGTCGTTCCGGTTTTTACTTATTAATTGGAATTTAGGAATGTTACGACGCCTAAAGCATCTGCTCGCCAGCCCGCGCGACCGGACAACAACCGACCTGCGTAACGGCACTTCGATCCTCAATAAACCTAAGGACCCACCATAACTTTCATTTCCCTGCATTGTTTCGCCATATGTCTTCAATCCGATTGTCTTGAAGAATTGCAAGCCAAAATATGCTCGAAACACAGTCGGTTTTAGAGGTGTCCTTGGGTTCATTAGTCGCCTTTAAAACACGGAGAAAGCGGGTATGCACCCATTAGGAAAACCCGAATAGCCCTGTAATAAAACAGGCTAGGTTTTCTCATACACACAGTCATTTACGCACCACGATGGTAGAAGACTCCCTACTCATCCCTTCGAGCAGTAGTGCAGCATGACCAATCGACACCGCGGTTCGTTACCCTCACTTTTCCTAACGAAAGTGGGACCAACGAATCCGCGTTCTTTATGCACAGGGGCACACCCACACCGAACTTTCTTCCGTATTAAACAAAAGAGCGACAAACGGTCTACCAGCTAACGCCTAACGCGACAGTCTCCCAACTAACGCCTAACGCGACGGTCTCCCAACTAACGCCTAACGCGACGGTCTACCAACTAACGCCTAACGCGGCAGTCTGCACATAGCGCGAAAGTCGCATTCTTCACGCAAATCTTTTGTAACTAAGTGCTTGGAAATATATACTTTATAATACTGTGAATCCCAGTGTTATACCAACTCAATCACCCCTCATTATCTCAAAGGAAATCAGGGGGTCGATCAATTCGTGGTGTCGATTGTTATAATCGTAACGGGGATTTACGACCCCCGTTGACGACTCTCCTCGCGAGTACGTCTCCCCGCGATTGGTCGAATTTACATGGTCCTTCGAGCCGGATCTCGTGCCACCAAAAAGTGCACTGACCAGTGACTATACAGTGTCGCGTGAGATCCAAGTTCCAACCACTTAGTCAACTGAGCAAGGGAACCGCCATCGGAGAGAAGCACCTCCGTCGCGCAGCATCTACACGAGCCCACGCCGCATCGTAACGATTAGCAACAGAATCCCAGATCAACGTCCATTTGATCAAGGTAAGGGCGTTCATTATCAAAATCAAACATGGCCCAAGCTGAATCAATCAGCACGTTACGGCGGAGACGAGGCGTCCTAGCCCGTCGACTTGCAACCATAAGGCGCGAACTCGATGAGTACGAAGCGTCTGGGAAGGCAAACAGAATCTTCCTAGCATCTTGCCGCAGCTCGTTCGATGAGCTTTGGAGGAGGATACTCGAGGTTCAAGAAGAGTTAGGTGTGGTAGATGAGGGGGAAGATGCGCGGGTAGATTCGTTATCGCAAGAGCATCGGGAGCTTGACATGCGGTTCCGAGAGCTCTTTGAGCAAATATCAGCAACAACCCCGTCGACTACAACAAGAGGTGAGACGTGCCGGAAACCAGAGCCGACCACCGTTCCAGAGGTCCGCGTGCCCCAATTCGACGGTGCCCTCGAGAATTGGACCTATTTCTACGACACGTTCACATCCATAGTGGACCTTAACGAAGGTTTGACGAATGTCCAAAAGTTCCAGCATCTACGCTCATCTATAACTGGACGGGCCGCACAGAGTATCCAGTCATTAGAACTCACAGAGGCCAACTATTCCATCGCGCTTGATACACTGAAGGACAAGTTCAATTGCCCCCTCCAAATCTGCATGCGCCATTGGAATCTGATGCGTAATTATCCGGAAATCAAAAGGGAAACTCCAGAGGCCCTAGAGGATTTGTTGGAAACCATCAGCGTAAATCTAAAGGCGCTCGAACATCTAAAGGAGCCCGTCACTTCAAACATAGCGATGATCGAATTGATCGCGTCGAAGTTGCCCGCGTCCAGCCTGCGTAAATGGCAACGCACACATTCCCCCGCCAAAAGGTGCCATCCTATCAGCATCTGATAGACTTTCTCAAAACACGGGCGAACGGGACTCAATTCCTCTCTAAAGAGAAGGAATCAAAAGGGTCAACACACAAACACCGCAGTCAGCGAACAACCATACCGCATGGGCGAACCCTTGCTACAACCAGCAGAACGGTGGTGTGTCCGACCTGCAACGGACATCACGAGATCAGACACTGCAAAATATTCAAGGCCAAATCAGCGACCAAACGTTTTCAAATCGTGAAGAAGGCATCGTTGTGCATAAATTGCCTAGGCACAGGACATTCGCCGACACAGTGTACATCGGGTTCGTGTCGTATCTGCGGTCACCGACACCATACGTATCTACACCGCGAAAAAACCCAGGTAGATTCATGGTCGTCGAGCGGTCGATCTTCGAGCGGTCGATCGTCGAGCGGTCGATCGTCGAGCGGTCGGTCGGCAAGCGGTTGGTCGCCGAGCAGTCGGTCGTCGGACAGTCGCGCATCGAGCGGTCGGTCGTCGGGCAGTCGCGCACCGAGCGGTCGATCGTCGGGCAGTCGTTCATCACACAAGCGAGCCTCCACCGAACAATCCCCATCGGGATCATCGAAGTCGCGGTCGTCCCACAAATCGAGGCGAACATCCGATACTTCACGGAAGCATACATCTTCGGTTCCAAGAGGTACGAAAGAGCATTCCTCGTACGAGTCACGCTCAGCCCGGATCCGGAACACCACCCCAACCTCTTCATCCAAGTCCCAACCGGGGCAAAACTGACTGTCCGAGACTACGACAGCAAGGGGGATCGGACTAACAAACACATCTCCCCACACCCCTCTGCATTATGATCTGTTGGCCACAGCACAGATCAAGGTTTTGAACAAACAGGCACAACCAATCCGAGCCCGAGCCTTACTCGACACTGGGTCGAGCATGAACTTCATGACCGACAGGCTCGCGAACTCCCTCGGTATAAGGCAAAGGAGATGTGCGATCCAGATCGGAGCCCTCGACAATTTGAGCACCACGGCAAAACGTTACACCACGGCCACCATCACGTCGACGGACGGCGAGTACAAGAAGACATTGAGATTTCTTGTTATCCCGGCCATATCGATCCTCGTACCAAGCGAGCCCATCGATCCCTCGAGTCTGGGATTACCCAGAAATATTCATCTAGCCGATCCACAATTCCATTGCCCAGCCCCGATCGATGTTTTACTTAGTACCGGATCAACATTCGCGTCGCTGTGTATCGGGCAGGTCAATCTGGCACAACCAGGCGAACCTGAACTACGTCTACAAAAAACACGCTTCGGCTGGGTAATCGGGGGGAGTCCCACGTCCCAAACCGCGATAAATACGTTCCACGCAACCACAACGGCTCTGCAAGAGGACCTCGCACGGTTTTGGGAGATCGACGAGGGACAGGCCACTACTCATCTTTCGGAATCGGAACGACTATGTGAAGAACATTTCCGAAACCATGTCCGACGAACCAAGGAAGGCAGATACATCGTTGCATTACCGTTCAACGAAAAGCTTTCCTCACTAGGGTCATCGAAGGCCACTGCAATGAGCAGGCTCGCCTCTCTTCATCGCCGATTCCAACGCGACAAACAATATGAAACCGCGTATAGTGCTGTGATTCAAGAATATTTAGACTTGGGTCACATGACAAAGATCAACACGGATCACGCCACCGACCACGGATATTATTTACCACATCACGGCGTGACCAAGGAATCGAGCGACACCACCAAGCTACGGGTTGTGTTCGACGGCTCAGCTTCAAGTACCACGGGAGTGTCTCTAAACGACGCCCTTCATACGGGTCCGAAATTACAAGAAGACCTGAGGAACATCCTATTGAGATTCCGGTCATTTCAATATGTCCTTACCGGCGACATCGAGAAGATGTACCGCCAATTCCTCCTACGTCCAGAAGATCGTCCCTACCAAAAGATTCTGTGGCGTGCCGACAACGGAGAGATCGAAACTTACCGACTCAACACCGTAACGTTCGGTCTATCCGCAGCCCCGTATCTGGCCATCCGATGTCTCAAACAGTTGGCAGAGGACGAGGGACCTCGATTTCCGAGAGCAGCGCAGATCCTACGGCGAGACTTCTATGTCGACGATGCGTTGACCGGAGCCGATACGAAGGACGAAGCCCTATCAATCAGGAATGATCTCACGAGATTACTTAAGCTAGCCGGTCTAAATATCCGCAAATGGGCCTCAAACGATCGGGATCTGCTGAGAGGGCTACCTGAGGAAGACACCAAGCAGAAATTACATCTCGGTGAGTCATCCACGTTAAAAACACTCGGCGTCTTTTGGGATTCAGCCGACGATACCATACTATATTCGGTCAAGACGAACAGTGACACTTCCCGAATCACAAAGCGATCAATCAGCTCAGTCATCGCACAAATATATGATCCACTAGGATTGCTCGCGCCGGTAATCGTTCGAGCAAAAATGATTTTGCAACAAGTCTGGACATTGAAGGTAGATTGGGACGAATCCCTTCCGTCAGACGTACACACAGCATGGATCAAATACCACACCCAATTGCCGTTGTTAAATGCGGTAAGGTTCCCTCGGAAGACCATCCTAGAATCCGCAACGAAAATTGAGCTCCACGGATTCTGTGACGCTAGCGAAAGGGCATATGGGGCGTGCGTCTACGTGCGGACGACTGACCGAAAGAACAATATTTGGACTCGACTCCTCACGGCGCGGTCGAAGGTAGCGCCGCTCAAATCGCTCTCCATACCACGTCTCGAATTAAGTGGGGCACTTATTTTGACGTCCTTGATTTCGTCAATACAACAGGCCCTGACGACCAAGATATCGCGGATAGTCTACTGGACTGACTCCACCATCGTACTCCATTGGATCAGGTCTTCGCCGCACACCTTGAAAACATTTGTGGCGAATCGAGTCGCTGAGATACAGACCAAGACCAATATCTCCGACTGGCGTCATGTGCCTACCGACGATAATCCAGCGGATCTCATCTCCCGAGGCCAGACGCCCAAGGAATTCCTATGTCCGTCCATTTGGAAAAACGGGCCAAGGTGGCTCCTGCAAAGCGAAAGCTATTGGCCGGTTTGGAGCCCGATACCGGTAGTCGACCTCCCGGAGCAAAAGAAGACGATCTGTCTGAGGACGAGTGTTAACGACAACACTCTCCTCCATCGCTACTCGTCTTGGCCAAGACTAATAAGAATCGTCGCCCGGTGTCTTCTATGGAGACATAAGCAACACCGAACTGCCCATCTCACCACAGACGAACTGACCGCAGCGCACAACAGGCTAATAAAAATCTTACAATCCCAGCATTTCGCGCCTGAAATTCGGATCCTCCAAAAAAATCGAAGCGAGGACGTTGGAGGGAAACTACAGCCATTAAACCCCTTCCTCGACGAAGATGGGCTACTCCGGGTAGGAGGGCGACTAACCAACTCCGCCATACCCTTCAGCCAAAAACACCCGATCATCCTACCGAAATCCCCGGTGACAGAGCTAATTATAGAACAAGAGCACCGGAACAATCATCACACAGGGACCCAAGCTACCCTATACGCGATGAGACTGCGCTATTGACCGATCGACGGCCGTAGCCAGGTATGGCGCACTCTCAGAAGGTGCGTCCGCTGCTGCAGAGCCAACCCTCCACCAGTGGAATACTTGATGGGTGATTTGCCAGAGGCGCGTATTACCGAATCGCGGCCGTTCAGGAACGTCGGAATCGACTACTGCGGCCCATTCTACATCAAGGAGAGGAGGGACCGCAACCGACGTAAAATCAAGACGTACGCCGCCATATTCGTTTGTCTGGCGACAAAGGCGGTCCACATAGAGTTAGTCAGCGACCTAACCACCGACGCCTTCTTGGCCGCGCTACGCCGTTTCATCTCGCGGCGAGGATACTGCGCAACGATCCTCACCGACAACGGCACCAATTTCGTCGGGGCTAATCGGGAGCTGCAAGAACTCCGGACCCTATTGCAGTCCGACGACCACCAGGATAGGGTACAGAATTTTCTCGCCGACCGACAAATACAATGGCGTTTTAATCCTCCGAACTCACCACATTTTGGCGGCTTATGGGAAGCCGCAGTTAAATCGTTCAAACGCCATCTCATCCGCGTGGTCGGCACGGAGCTCCTGACCTTTGAACACCTCAACACCCTTGTGATCGAAATTGAGGCCATTCTCAATTCACGCCCACTGACTCCCATCTCATCCGATCCGAAAGATCCCCCTGTCCTCACTCCCGGTCATTTTCTAATCGGTGATACCCTAACCAGTTTACGGGAGCGTGATTTCAGGACAGTTCCATCAGGACGGCTATCCAGTTGGCAGCGCATTCACCAGATTAAGCAGCACTTCTGGAGCCGATGGTATCGAGAATACCTAAACGAGTTAACCCGCCGCAGCAAATGGGACAAGGGCAAACACAACATTCATGAAGGCACCGTAGTAATCCTCAGGGAGGACAACGTGCCCTCTATGCAGTGGCCTTTGGGCCGCGTAATCAAGGTCCATCCAGGAGCCGACGGAATCATCCGGACCGCTACCGTGCAGACGGCAACAAGCATCCTGGACCGCGGCGTCAAAAGACTGGTCCCCTTACCCATCCACCCAGATCCAGACGAGGCCGAACGCCCACACGGAGCGAAGGAGGTCACCAACGACACACCAGACTCCACAGCCAGAATTTGATCGGTGCCCTCTCAACGGGGGGAGGATGTTACGACGCCTAAAACATCTGCTCGCCAGCCCGCGCGACCGGACAACAACCGACCTGCGTAACGGCACTTCGACCCTCAATAAACCTAAGGACCCACCATAACTTTCATTTCCCTGCATTGTTTCGCCATATGTCTTCAATCCGATTGTCTTGAAGAATTGCAAGCCAAAATATGCTCGAAACACAGTCGGTTTTAGAGGTGTCCTTGGGTTTATTAGTCGCCTTTAAAACGCGGAGAAAGCGGGTATGCACCCATTAGGAAAACCCGAATAGCCCTGTAATAAAACAGGCTAGGTTTTCTCATACACACAGTCATTTACGCACCACGATGGTAGAAGACTCCCTACTCATCCCTTCGAGCAGTAGTGCAGCATGACCAATCGACACCGCGGTTCGTTACCCTCACTTTTCCTAACGAAAGTGGGACCAACGAATCCGCGTTCTTTATGCACAGGGGCACACCCACACCGAACTTTCTTCCGTATTAAACAAAAGAGCGACAAACGGTCTACCAGCTAACGCCTAACGCGACAGTCTCCCAACTAACGCCTAACGCGACGGTCTCCCAACTAACGCCTAACGCGACGGTCTACCAACTAACGCCTAACGCGGCAGTCTGCACATAGCGCGAGAGTCGCATTCTTCACGCAAATCTTTTGTAACTAAGTGCTTGGAAATATATACTTTATAATACTGTGAATCCCAGTGTTATACCAACTCAATCACCCCTCATTTTCTCAAAGGAAATCAGGGGATCGATCAATTCGTGGTGTCGATTGTTATAATCGTAACGGGGATTTACGACCCCCGTTGACGACTCTCCTCGCGAGTACGTCTCCCCGCGATTGGTCGAATTTACAAGGAATTTCAAAGTTATCGTAGACATCTAGAGACGGGTTGTTCGGAGGTCTCAAAGTTTCCAAAGAGAACGAAATTCGGTCAATCTAACTGCTCGGGTTACGTCGTTTGAATTAAAAAAAAAAATCTGCACGTTCGATTTCCAGATAAATAAAATTTTTTGAATGCGATTCGCAGCGCGAAATTCGAGCAGCGGCTATTCGATACGACAATTGCACGATATAGAAGGGGTTTCTATCGCGCGCAATGCTTGCGTAGAATCTCGACGATAGGTACGCGGTATTTGTCGACTAACTATAAATATCGAACAGTTCGACTGGCTGCGCGAAGTAGCGAGTTTCCACGCGCGAGCAATAACGTTTACAATATATTTCACGTAACGGCAAATAGCGCTAATTGTACGCCAGCGTTTTGCCACAGCGATCGTGCGATAGTCAGTGGTACGCACGGCTCGTTCGTATTCACAATCGTGAAACTTAAATTCGGATCGCGCGAATGGCGAATCGAAACAGATTGAATGCCAGATTTCGGGGGGGGAAACGATCGATCGGAGGGTATTCTGACTAATTCTCGGACTAATTCTCCGACTGATTCTCGAACGATGCCGCTCGAACGTGGACGAACCGCGTTAATGGACGATCTAATTTGCAGTTATCTGTTAATCGGTTTAAAACGCTCTATATTTAACCGGGCATTCCATTATACTTGGCTGTTTCATTCGCTAATTTATCATTTCATCTCGGCTCAGCCGGCTCATCGTCGTTCCATCAGTCGCGTCGATCGAGCGAGCGGAATTTAAATTACCCGTATAATCCTCGAGCGGTATCGCGGCTCGTTAAAATTACACCGACAGATTTATTTGCCGCGCGTTTGGCGGATGGCATGCCGATCGACCCAGCGCGCTCGCATAATTCCAAATTCGAACATCTTGTCGCGTTTTCCACGTTACGTTGAGTCGTCGAGTACGTTACGTCGTGAAATTTGAAATGCGTGGAACGCGCGTATCGCGCGTCCACGTAAGATTTGTGTTTGCCAATCGTAGCCGAACTCGACAGCAAACGCGGCGCTTCGGCGAGAGAAGAAGGGAAAAGAGGATAAAAGGAGAAGAGCGGAAAGAAGAAAATGAAAAAGAAGGGGAGCAAAACGGTGGACGGTTGGGAAATAACAGGCGGCAGAAGCGTGGTCGGCGTCGATCGTCGAGGGTAAAGCGCGAACGGGCTGTCATATTCGCAACAAAGGGCGAAAGTCAAAGTGGATCTCGGTGCGGGGCGGCGCAGCTAAGCGTTCGGGTCTGAAAGCACGTTCCAGCCTTTTGATCGCCAGGCTATTTTCTTCCGTTCGGCCTCTTTCATCGTTCCACGCTACGGATTTTCAGCTGAATTTACGCCTGACATCAGCGGTTTCCTCGTTGGTTACTAGTTGGAGTCGCCTGATAGACGAGTAGGTGCGAGGGAGCGACCGGCAATTAACTTAGCAGTCGATTCTAGCCAGTTTCGAAGTTTCGTAACCCGGCACGTTGGATCCGGTCAATCTGTTAGATCCGTGGCAGCCGAGCCGTGGGGCAGACAGGAACGAAAGGCACGTCGACGGGGCTCTCCAGTAATTTCACCGATACGTTCGACCGTCGCGCGATTAAAATCCTCTCGGAGCCCGCCATACAGTTTCTGCTAGTGGCACGAGTGGCCAACTTTACGAGGGGATAACGCTACGTGATACGAAATCGCACGGCCGAAGCTTGCCGTATCCATTCCTTTTCTATTCCGCCCGTTCTGCCTTCTGCTCCCGATCTCCCGCTAATTCGCCTTGTTTCATCGGCCGTCTCCAGCGTGGATCGAGGGACATCGGTCCTTAAACTTTTCCCCACGCTGGACAAGGTTTTCTCCTTGATAAGTACCGATTCGTTTCTACTTCGTTCCGATGTTAGCGAAACGGCTCGTTCGTTCCAATAGCAATATTATTGAGCAGTAAAATTCTTCTGCGTGTAAAAGCGGATAAAACAATTTCCCCTAGTATTTGTTTGCAAATAACAGTTTTTAGCATTTCGTTAATAAATATTTCTTGGCAACAGCATCGTATGAAATATATTAGGTTGTCCGAAAAATGTCTTTTTTCGCAAACGTCGTTTTTACAATAAAGCACCTCCGTACAAACGTGAAACCAAGTCTGTGAAATGTCTCGGTGTTTATCTCAATAGAACAAAATGGATCGTACGTAATGCGACAAAACGATATAAAGCAAATAACATTGTGCGTCTATTATTTCCTCATAAACAGAAAGAAACTTTTCGGATATCAATCAAACAACTCGTATAGCGTATCTCTTTGAAGAAAACTTGCAAAGGATCGGTTTAACGTCTTAGGTACGATTGAATTTTGTGCGGGGACGTTCCTTCGTAGGGCAGGGTTTGACGCGAACTACGCGTAAACGATACTGCACCGCAATATGTGGCGGATAATGCTGTTCTCTACGCAAGCACATTGGATAATTAAATGTTAATTTTTCTTAAAGGTACGATACATATACGTGAACTTTAATAATTTACTTTAATTATTAATAATACAATTGAGTGTGATATATTTTAAAGCAGGGCAAAGCACATACACCCACGTCACAATTTTCACATTCAAGCGAGCTAGTGCTTTTCAAATTGTTTTTCGTTTTCTATTTTCTAGCGACATTTTTAGGTTAAAAATTGTAAAATATTGTAAGGATGCGG
The DNA here is from genome assembly GCF_024542735.1 of Bombus huntii. Lineage (NCBI taxonomy): Eukaryota > Metazoa > Arthropoda > Insecta > Hymenoptera > Apidae > Bombus > Bombus huntii. Next base: position 599,587 of record NW_026099327.1, on the reverse strand, counting down.
ATCGGAATATTAAAAAGAGCATCTAATAATGATATATTTATTTTAACGGAAAGCAATAATTGATATCTGACACTTGTGTATCAAAAATAGACTATATATTTTGCCTGTATGTATTGATAACACTGTTATAAAATATTGCGAGGACAAGAAAAGCGTGAAAAAAGACAAACGAAAACGTGCGTTTAGCTTAAACGGTGACCGAGTACCTCTCCAAGGTCGGTGCTGCTGATATTTAAAGGGGTCCTCTCTAAGGTCGGTGCAGCTGATATATAAAGGGGGTTCTCTCCAAGGTCGGTGCTGCTGATATTTAAAGGGGTCCTCTCTAAGGTCGGTGCAGCTGATATATAAAGGGGGTCCTCTCCAAGGTCGGTGCTGCTGGTATATAAAGGGGGGTCCGATTCCCGGCGGAGCCAGCACCATCCGACATAGACACGTAAACTAGGCAGATCAGTATAGTCGAACATTAACATTCGAAATTTTTTCCAAATCTAGTATACCATGGAGATTTTACAAAAGACAAACGATCGGTTCCGAGAAGGAGTTCCCGTCCGGGTGGTTCGAGTCGAGTCACTTACCACCATGTGGGTTCGTTTGGCTGGATGGCCGAAGATAACCCAAACACTCAATTTGAAGATGATGGAACATCCCGTGGAGTACTTGCCGAAGGCGAAAAGTTTAAGAACAGGCATGCTAGTCGCCGTGCTAGTAGATTTTAAGGAATCTAGCGCTTGGGAAAGAGCCATCCTTTTACAAAGGACCATGACTGGCTACATCGTCTTTCTAATCGATTGGGGGTTAGAGAGCGAGCAATGTCTCGATTCAATACGGCTGCTGCCCCGTAATTTGGCAAAAATGGCACCGTGGGCTAGAAAAATCGTTCTGCCAGGTGTACGAGAACAACCGATCCAAGGGAAGAGACATCGAGTGGCCCAATTCACCATGTTGAGACGGACAGGGAGCCTAGTCAACATCGATCCTTCTCCAGGAGAAGCAATAACTGCAAGGTTGCTGCTGGACCGAGAGCCGGGAGAATCCGCAAGAGATATGGCAGCATACTGGCTGGAGTTGGGATACCTCGATCCCGAATAATCGCTACTATTGCCAGACACTTTTTTTCTAAGTATAATAATTCTTGTATGTATGGTTTTGTATGTATGGTTGTATGTACAGTTTTATGTGGATATTTGTATTTTTTTTATATATATTACTACTGAATTGTATATTCTTAGTCAAGTTTGGTTTTGTATGTCTGGTTTTGTATGTATGGTTTCGTATGTATGATTGTATGTACAGTTTTATGTGGATATTTGTATTTTTCTATATATATTAGTACTGAATTGTATATTCTTAGTCAAGACTGTAGGTGAATAAAAACTAATGAAAGCTTAAAAACTTGTTAACTCTCTCTTATCCTTCCTCCTCATTCACACAAGTCCTACAATACTAAATTTAATGTTCAGCTGTACGAATTGCAAGGTACATAATAAAAAAAATAGAATAAAAAGTAAAATAAAATAAAAAAAGGAATAAAAGAAATAAAATAAAATAAAATAAAAAAAAGTTAAATTTAAGATATCTTTTAAACTAATCATTTTGCAAATCAAGTACTTGTATACTCCTCTGTAGAGAATCAAAAACTACGGACCGGATCGTCCATCCAGAAAACGAGAAACCCGAGGAAAAGGAATTGCCCGTGTTGGTGTTAGGTCGCGTCCTCGTCGCTTCGCTTATCGTTGGACACACGCTGATCGAACAACGACGCCTTTTCACGGATCCCTCGTGTTTTTCCTCCCTTTTGGTTTCGTGACCCACGGAGAAAGACGCCGAGCAACGCGAATCTCGACGCGTGGCATAACGTTGTTTCGTCGGCCCGGCCTTTGACGCTGGTCGCGGAAGCGAATCGATACCTCGTCGATCGACGCGTGGTGGCGATACGCGTTGCTCTCGTCCCCCTGAGACGCGCAATTAAGAACGACGATCGAAGAACGACGGAGTATCGACGGACGAGGGGGCGGATGAATTCGTTGGATATCGTGGAGCCGGCGATTATCGCTGCCCGATTAATAACTGCGACCCTCTTCTCCGGATTTCGTAGGTTACGACGTTTAGTCGCGATATTAACGTACCTCCAAAGATTACAGGCGTAAGCCTGCTTCGATCGCTTTATCGCGAATCTTCTTACGATCTCCATCGACCGCACCCCTGCGATATTTAATCGCACGGGGGACGAGGATCGTACGAGTGCTCCTCTTTCCCTTACTTCATGACCGATCTCCCTTGAGCGATACTCGACGTCGTTGGAGTCAAGTACCTTCGGCTTTGTATCAAAGTCGGCCTTCGCGTCGGTCCGTGTCGCGGCATTTTCCATTCTGAAGGGATTCTTCGTTTCACATCGTCACGTCCTACGAAGCGTTATATGGTCGTAAGAACGACGAAACCAAGATCCAACCTTTTTATACTTATTCGTATCTAGATCTCGAGTCGGTTATTAATCGTCCGGCGGCACACAGCGCTGTTATCTCCGAATCGAGAGAGCAACGTCGAAAGAAACGGCGCAGCCGGCCGTTCTCACTTTACTCGCTCGCTCCAAGAATCCCGTGGCTCTCTTTTTCGTCCGCGGTCACCCTTTGTCCGTGAATTGGCATTAAGCCGCACCCCGATCTGTGCGCAGATCGTTTTCCACTGCCAACACTGTAAAGGGCAATTGTACGTCGAGTCGTACGCGGAAGCCTTTATCCCGCGGGTTACATTATCGCAGCCCGTGGTTTCCGTATACTCGCCCTATAGCGAGCCGCGTTAATTCCAATTTATTCGCCCTTTCGAAACGTTGCTCGAAACTTGATCCGTCTTACGTTCGCCAGTCCGTATCCTCGATACGAGAGATCGATCGACGTATTCCACGTATTCGTCTCTTTTAAGCCGCCAAAGTAGCCCCGCCAAAGTAGCGCCAAAGCCCCGATCCCTTATCATTTAATGTATATCCTATGTTTTATCGTTCTTGCATTGTTTTGTTCCTCGACGTTGCACTAATCGGAGCAGGTGCAAAGTGTTGGATAATCGATTCGAGACAATGGGATCTCGAGCGACAGGCGTCGTAAACCCAAGGACAACCATGCCCGGACAGTGTTACGGTTACGAGCGCGAAGTCTTTTAATCGTCTTTCGCTCGTAATATGGGATCGTACGCGCGTATTACGCCGATCCCGACACCGATCTCGATCGATCGCGAGATCGCCAAATTAACGCTTAAAGCGACCTTCCAATCGCTACGTTCGGATCGCGTCGTCGGCGCAGATACCGCAGTCGAGGTTGACTCCTCCTCCTTCGCTCGGCTCGTCGTTTCTTGCTGGATCGCGAGAGAAAAGGGCTGATATCCTCTGAAACGCGCGACGCGAAATCGAGTTGGACCTCGTCGCGTTCTACGTATATCGACGATCCGTCAGAGAAGAACATCGGGAATCCTCGATCGCACTCTCTCGAGCCGTCAAGCCACTCACACCCGCTTTTCGCTCGACGCGCTACCCAGAGAAAAAAACGAAAATAGAGGTAACCGATCGAGCGCGTTTGCGCTTACGCCAACGAGGAGAACGAACGAATAAATTAACGTTTCGAAGACAACTGGACGAAGACAATGGAACGAAGAGAGTCATCGGGATGTTTGAAACGCTGCGAGGATCTCTGAACTATTTCGCTTCTAACGAGTGAAAGGAAAGGAGAAGAAGCTTGCGCGCTAACTAGACGAGAGAAACAATTGGAACTTTCACGCTAAATAGGAAACGATTTTGCCTAGAATCGCAAACGAACATCGTTTCGATCCTTTAACGGGGGTTGTATCGATCGCGCGACCTGACACCTGCGATTTCAATGGCGAGAAACGAGAAGAGTTGGCGCAACTGCTCCACGAAATTTTCATAATTCTCGTTTCCAGCGTCTAGATACGCGCGACGGTGCACAACGAAGCGTGCAGGAAGAGAGCCGACAGACGGAATCGCGCCCCCCTTCCGTTTCGAAATACAGCGGGGGCGGTAGAAACGTAACAGCGAGGCAGAAACTGTCGACGAACTCGCGAAAGATCGCATCTGAGTTTTTCGACGAGCGACGCCTCTCTCTCTCTCTTTCTTTCTCTTCGCTTGGATTTTACGATGCGCCCGCGCCCTCTTCTCTCTGTCTGTCGAGAGAAGCGAGGGCAGAGAGACCGCGCTAAGTCACCTGTAATTTCCGGCCGAGAAGTAGCGGGTGGCGCCGTCCATCTTCCGCGAACGGCTTCTTAAGCCTTCTTGACCGTGGCGAGATTTTTCGGACCGCTGATTGCTTATTTACGATGACGATCGAACTCGTTAACGCTCCGAGCACACCGTACACGCCACTCGAATTCCAAGTGGCCGCTCTCCGCGGAGCAAGTTAAGCTTCATCGAGCCCGATTGAACTTTGTAGTCGCTCGTGCTCGTCTTTCGTAGCCTGTCTCTCGCATTGGGTAAATACCGCCCTTGCGATCTCTTTCCTTCTCCCGTGTACGCGGCTACGCGATAAATTTGATATTTCGTAGTAGAGCAGCGCCGATCGCGAACAGTAGCGAAGCTTTATCGCTTGCGAATGAACATCGTCTAATATTTCGGCGTAATACGGTGGCAAGATTTTTCGGCTTATGCGTTCGTAGCGGCGCTAATATTCGACGGAAGAAGGAGATGAGACGGATCTAGCACTTGCCGACAAAGGAGATGACCATCGCAATCGACTCCCCGAAAGATACGCAGATGGGAGAAGGCCGAACCCAGTTCTTTACGTTCTTTCGTCTTTAAACGAAAGTTGTGTGAAAGTGATTAGGTTTCTCGTCGTTTAAAGATTCGAGACCCTTCGCTAGAAAAACGAATTGAACGCGAGTGACACCGTTCGAAAGATTCGTCTTTACGAGGCAAGAAACGCCTGGCGTCGGTTTACAAGGATATCGAACTGGGTCAATTATCGTCGGTGTGTCCAGAGGAGCGAAGGTATTTACCGGGCGAGCCGGATCGATCGCTCGGTTCAATAAAATTGTCGTTAAGGGAGAGATAGCGAGGTGTAGGCGAGTCGGTGACGTGGCACATAGCCAGTCGGTGTGTTACTACGAAATTACGAAGCAATTTCGCAGGAAATATATTGGGAAATGATTTCGACGCCGATATCTATTACACGACTAACGTTACCGTTACACGAGACCAAGCTTGTACGGATTATAACGAAGAGGTTGATGTCGCGTTGAGCCTGTATCGTCGGACACCTGCCACGAGCAGATTGACGTAAGCAGGCCAACGTCGATTATAGGAGATTTTATTACCGGCGGTCACACAGATTTTCCTACGAATCGTCGGTCTCGTATTTGCAATTTCGTAGGTATCCTGCCGAGGAGGACAGCCAATTTAAGGACAAGCATATTGGCTTCGAATCGAGGCGAGAATTCGTTCGGCCCGAATTTGCTTCGAATTTGCTTCGAATTTGCTTCGAATTCGCTTCGACGATGATTTTCTATCAAATTATTCGTGTCGTTCGTATTCGAGTTCCTATCCCGACGTTCCGCGCAGCGAAATTGAAAGGGACGTTCTGAAAAAAGCAGAGTAAACTGGAGTAGCTTTGACCTGTATACCAGGTTCAAAAGGTAATTTAAACGTTTCGGTATAGTTACATGTTTAATTAAGGAACGGTTAACCGGAAAATCTTTGTAATTGAAAAGCATTGAATTCCGAGTAAAGTTGGCGAGCAGATTTCAGCTCGTTGAAGGGTCTTAAACGAGGTCGAAAATTCCACTAACGGCTATCTTGGAACACTCGATGAAAAGGATCCGTGGAGTAATGATTTTCCACAAACTTTATTCGGCGTGTCCCTCGTACACGATGACGTAAAGCGACCAACCATAGTGATCAACTCAAATACGGCGGAAGAAGAGAAAGAAAAAGAAAAGTATCGTGAAGAAAAGGTAATACCATCGTAACCGTCGTAAATCGTTGGCAGTTGTCGCGTGTCGATGGTACGTTGATCGGGTCGGTTGTACGCGAAAGCTCTTTATCGACGAACTCGATAAAACTTTCACATCCGGCGATCGCTAAGCAATTTAAGTTTAGCGGAAAATCCATTTCTCTGGCGAAGAAAAGAGTGCGAGCTTGCGGCGCGTGGATAATATTAACTAATTTATATCCCGGGATTTAATAACCTGGCGACGTTGGGCCGGAGTACAGAGGCTCTCAATTACAGTCGGAACAGCGTCGTTAATACAAAAGGAGGCTCTTACGGTCGATAGATGGCGGTCCTTATCGTTGGCTCTCTGCCACCAGCAGGTTTCAGCGACGCTGCCTCGACATATCGATACAATCCCCCATTGGGTGAAACGACAGCGGGCTGGCTGCTGGTTTTTCGCTACGGCCGGACCCGCGCTCCCTGTCGCGAAATGCTTTTGCGTCACGATGGTTTCGCGTCGGTTGTTTGCGCGCCGCTTCGTTACATTCCTATGACTATAACGCTTGGTTACGAGTCGAAAATCGTTTCGTTTCCCGCTGATCTTTGCACGAGTACGAATTTTTCTATTTTTCGACAGTGGATTTTTTTTTACAAGTTTCTATACGCGAACATTCGTTGATTTATGCAACGTCGTATACGTATTGTCGTTGCTTGCACGCTGGTTTGCTGAACAGCGCGACGTTTTTTCCATCGCGGGAATCGCACAGACGCGTAAAGCGAACGCCACCTTGGTATTAGGTATTCTCTTTGAGAAACGTGCAAGCAGAATAGGAGAAAAACGGCACGAGACGCGTTGCAAGGCGCGCGTTGATATACTTGTACGTATAGCCAGAAGCGGAAGAAGTTTTCGCGGAGACTCGAGTTTCCAAGACTGACCGTGGCACTCGTCGCGTCTATTTCGCAGGATCGTTTTATTTTGGAAAAACCGGTCTCGCCGTTCTCTCCAGTCGGCGCCCGTAACTTTTCGCAAACTCTGTTGCCAAATTCCTGGCGAAGAGATGGAAACACGGGCGGCTGGATAGCGCGGTCCACGGGTAAATTTTGTAAGAAAGAAATTTGTTAACAGGAGTCGGCCAGATTTCTTCCGCGCACCGATTCTGCGTCGCCAGTGCGAATTTCCGCGAAATTTTTCACGCGTGTGTATAAAAGGACGACACAGGATGAAACCGGGCCGCGTATTTCGCGTAACGTTATTTGCTCGCCGTAGGGTACTTGCAAACAAACGCGTATTTGCCCGTTCATTACATTCGTTTGGCAACAACGTTGCCGTTGCCGTTCTTCCCCCCCCCCCCCCCCCCATCATCAGCGCATGGTTTTTCACGTGTTTATCACTGGCGATCTACGTTCCGCGTTGATTAATTTTTCAGCAGAAATTCAGCGACCGTTCCGAGGCAGGCCGCTCGAATATTCGCTGGTTTAGCTCGGGCGAACGCCGAAGATTCGTTTCTGCCGAGCTGCAACGGCAAACAGGTCCTTAAGCCTTTAAGTTCAGGCCTCGAGTGTACAGAACAAACTCACGGCTGTTCGCTCGCCGCGCGTTCCAATGGCAACGACGATCGGCAACGCAGCGATTAGGCATCGCGACAACGCGCGCCGAAACTTGGATCGGCCAGACCAACCACTGCGAAAGAAATTCTCTTTCCGTAGGATTCTCGAGAGGGGTCGGATTTCGATCGCAATCGCTATCCCAAATTGCGCGTCACTGGTTTACAAACGGTTCGAACGTAACAGCAGCTAGCTGTAAAATCGACGACTTGAAATCCGCTGGGGCGTCGAGGGGCATGCCTCGACGTCCCCAAAGGCTAATTAGTTTATTTTCGCACGACGGTGGGGCGATGCCCCGGTTAGCGAAACTCCCTTTCCGAATCGTTGATCAGTGTACGTAATATTATACGACGGGTTATTTACCGAGGTTACGACGCTCGCTCGATCGCAGTAGCTTCGGCGCACGCGAGTGTCACGTAATTTTTGGGTTGGTCGGTGAAAATAAAATATAGTTGAGTCGTAACACAACTATTTACTTGGTTTTAATCAACCTTTATTATGAATTCAGCAATCACAATGTAACACGCACTGAATTAACATAAATCACAATTCACTCCAACCACGTTATGTAAGACTTAGTTACAACAATACATTAACTACGCGACTTATAAGAGTAGAGACCGACATAGATATGTTGACTATTCTAAGGATACAGAATAAGTGCAGTTTTACTGACGATACTGTGTCTGAGGAAAGCTAGGGGTGGGTGTGTCTAAGGACACGGGACTATCGGATTTGTTGATGACAATTTTGGTTAAGGAAGTGAGGGCAGTAGACACCATCTCCGATTGGATAATAGGACGGTTGGTGGACCAGGAAGGGTTTTAGCCGCCCTCGCGAGAAAGTTGCCAACGGAACATACCAGATGTGGAGGAAACCAACTTTCTAAGCTAACACGTGGTAGACAATAAACGTAAAGGGAAATTTAAGACAGGAAATAATCGCTTGGTCCGAAGGACCTTAACTATAAAAATGCCAAGGACCCCTGGTGGGCACTTAAGACTATTGAGGGTGCGCGCCAAGGATATGCAGACATCTGGGTGCCATCCTGTCCGTGGTGTGTGGCCTGGTCTCTGATATGAATTGACGTTACATACCCCCCTTCTTAGATTGATTTTGGTCCTCCAAAATCTTAGTTTTTCTTCAAGATTGTTCTATGGACGGTCTTGAGAATGATTTACATCTTGAGGTTGTTTTTCGACGGGATTTTTCTTCTTCAAGTTTTCCTGTGATCGGTTTTCCTAAACTTCTCCATTTATTCTGTTCTTCTTTGAGTTTTGGTACCTGGCTATCCTTCTCTTTATAATATTTAATTTTATCAAAAAGCTCTCCTTCCGCCAATTGTTCTGTCGTACATTTCCTGTAGATAATAAAATTTGTATGTCTTCAATTTTTCCTTCCTCTGGTGGTGTTGGAGCTGTAAGTTCATCCGCTAAATCTCTTGCCGCTGCTTCCAAAATAGGTGAATATTCAATTGGGCGCTTGTAAACCTTTTTTTTTTTTTTTTTGCGAGTGATTCATCGAAAGCTGTCAGATCTTCCAAATTAATTTCTATCCATGATTGACCCAAATTATAATTACGTTTTAAAATATCTCTATATTTGTAATTGGAGTTTCCCTCGTGGAATCGTGTAATAAATTCCATAAACTTCTTCTTCGAATGTTGAAAATTAGTTCGCGTCTTATTAAATTCACCTATCGAGTAGTTATCGAAAAAGAATATTCCTGGGTCATCAAACCCTTCTATTATAACTTGATTTTTTTTTCTTTCTTTCGTTCTTTCTCTCTTTTTTTTCTAAAGTAAATCACATTTATCGTCTGGTATATTTTTTGCGGTAATTTCTGTCTGTACATTTTCTTCTTTTCCCTTACTCCCCTTTCTCTTTCTAATGAATTCTTTTTATTCCGTAAAATAGTTTTTGTATATTCAATTTTGTTAAATGCAGTCCTTATTTCTGATAACTTACTTTTATTAGATAATTCTTGTGAATCTTCTACTACATCTTCCATATCATTTTGAGTGCGGCTTCTACCTTCAGTAAATTTAATATCTTGAACCGTATCATTAATTTCAATAGCTCTTTCGGTATCAAGTAAATCGCACTTATTATTTAATATACCTTTTGAATTGACTTCTGTCTCTGCAGTTTCTTCTTTTGTATCTTCTTCGAGTTTTCTTTGTTCTGCTAATCCACCCTTCTCATTTTGTAGGATCTTCCTTGTATCTTCATCTTTTTTGACTTCGACTATATCCGATCTCCTAGGTCTGCCTCTATGTTTCGCTTCATCAGTTGCTATTACACCCGTTACTCCAATATCATTTTCTACAGTAACGTTTTTCGTCTCCAAGCTTTTGTTCAAACTATTAGAAACTAAACTATCCTGACAACTCCCACTAGTCGCTTCTTTAATAGTGGCCTTTGATACAGTTCTCGTTTGTATTCTTGCTAACTTATCGTTTATTCGTGCGATCTCTGCTTCGAATCGGTTAAATCGTTGCGTGGAAGTCTCGCGTTCCTTCTGCCATGCGTCTAACAAAGCCCTAACCGTTGGGTCTATCCCACTACTAGTTGAAGCGGCGTCGACCATTTCGGTATTACTTTCTTGTGGCGTTGTCATTGTTATACTACTTGTGCTGTCTGTGCTATTTGACAAAAGAGTTCAGCGTTCGCTCACCTTGATCGTTTAGCCCGTAGGAAAGGTGCCGTTGCGGTGTTCCTTTGTCGAAACGTCAGAGGTGTCTGCTCTGTTGCAGTGGTCCGTTGATCCTCAATCTTCGAAGTTGACCGTAGCCCGAAATGCGTAATTTCGTTTTCTCGAAGCTGATGGATCCTGGCACGGATCGCCAAAATGTCACGTAATTTTTGGGTTGGTCGGTGAAAATAAAATATAGTTGAGTCGTAACACAACTATTTACTTGGTTTTAATCAACCTTTATTATGAATTCAGCAATCACAATGTAACACGCACTGAATTAACATAAATCACAATTCACTCCAACCACGTTATGTAAGACTTAGTTACAACAATACATTAACTACGCGACTTATAAGAGTAGAGACCGACATAGATATGTTGACTATTCTAAGGATACAGAATAAGTGCAGTTTTACTGACGATACTGTGTCTGAGGAAAGCTAGGGGTGGGTGTGTCTAAGGACACGGGACTATCGGATTTGTTGATGACAATTTTGGTTAAGGAAGTGAGGGCAGTAGACACCATCTCCGATTGGATAATAGGACGGTTGGTGGACCAGGAAGGGTTTTAGCCGCCCTCGCGAGAAAGTTGCCAACGGAACATACCAGATGTGGAGGAAACCAACTTTCTAAGCTAACACGTGGTAGACAATAAACGTAAAGGGAAATTTAAGACAGGAAATAATCGCTTGGTCCGAAGGACCTTAACTATAAAAATGCCAAGGACCCCTGGTGGGCACTTAAGACTATTGAGGGTGCGCGCCAAGGATATGCAGACATCTGGGTGCCATCCTGTCCGTGGTGTGTGGCCTGGTCTCTGATATGAATTGACGTTACACGAGCATCGCGACGCTCGGGGCTCGGGGCTCGTGGCTCGCGTGCCGCTCAAATTAATCAACAGTCAACCTTTTGATCTTTCTTCTCGCGTCCCGATGCATTCGCCGATATTAAAATCGGAAAATTTCCATTTCCATCCGCTTTCCGCGGCTCCACCAACTTTATTAATGTCTCGTGTTACAAACCGTTCGTCCGATTTGCTCTACCATCGAATCCCTCTTTCATCTATCTCTTCGAATTCGACGCTGAATTTGTATTTTCATGCGGATTACGCGGTCCAGGGAATTTTGGTCGTTCCGGTTTTTACTTATTAATTGGAATTTAGGAATTTCAAAGTTATCGTAGACATCTAGAGACGGGTTGTTCGGAGGTCTCAAAGTTTCCAAAGAGAACGAAATTCGGCCAATCTAACTGCTCGGGTTAGGTCGTTTGAATTAAAAAAAAAATCTGCACGTTCGATTTCCAGAAAAATAAAATTTTTTGAATGCGATTCGCAGCGCGAAATTCGAGCAGCGGCTATTCGATACGACAATTGCACGATATAGAAGGGGTTTCTATCGCGCGCAATGCTTGCGTAGAATCTCGACGATAGGTACGCGGTATTTGTCGACTAACTATAAATATCGAACAGTTCGACTGGCTGCGCGAAGTAGCGAGTTTCCACGCGCGAGCAATAACGTTTACAATATATTTCACGTAACGGCAAATAGCGCTAATTGTACGCCAGCGTTTTGCCACAGCGATCGTGCGATAGTCAGTGGTACGTACGGCTCGTTCGTATTTACATTCGTGAAACTTAAATTCGGATCGCGCGAATGGCGAATCGAAACAGATTGAATGCGAGATTTCGGGGGGAAAAACGATCGATCGGAGGGTATTCTGACTAATTCTCGGACTAATTCTCCGACTAATTCTCGAACGATGCCGCTCGAACGTGGACGAACCGCGTTAATGGACGATCTAATTTGCAGTTATCTGTTAATCGGTTTAAAACGCTCTATATTTAACCGGGCATTCCATTATACTTGGCTGTTTCATTCGCTAATTTATCATTTCATCTCGGCTCAGCCGGCTCATCGTCGTTCCATCAGTCGCGTCGATCGAGCGAGCGGAATTTAAATTACCCGTATAATCCTCGAGCGGTATCGCGGCTCGTTAAAATTACACCGACAGATTTATTTGCCGCGCGTTTGGCGGATGGCATGCCGATCGACCCAGCGCGCTCGCATAATTCCAAATTCGAACATCTTGTCGCGTTTTCCACGTTACGTTGAGTCGTCGAGTACGTTACGTCGTGAAATTTGAAATGCGTGGAACGCGCGTATCGCGCGTCCACGTAAGATTTGTGTTTGCCAATCGTAGCCGAACTCGACAGCAAACGCGGCGCTTCGGCGAGAGAAGAAGGGAAAAGAGGATAAAAGGAGAAGAGCGGAAAGAAGAAAATGAAAAAGAAGGGGAGCAAAACGGTGGACGGTTGGGAAATAACAGGCGGCAGAAGCGTGGTCGGCGTCGATCGTCGAGGGTAAAGCGCGAACGGGCTGTCATATTCGCAACAAAGGGCGAAAGTCAAAGTGGATCTCGGTGCGGGGCGGCGCAGCTAAGCGTTCGGGTCTGAAAGCACGTTCCAGCCTTTTGATCGCCAGGCTATTTTCTTCCGTGCGGCCTCTTTCATCGTTCCACGCTACGGATTTTCAGCTGAATTTACGCCTGACATCAGCGGTTTCCTCGTTGGTTACTAGTTGGAGTCGCCTGATAGACGAGTAGGTGCGAGGGAGCGACCGGCAATTAACTTAGCAGTCGATTCTAGCCAGTTTCGAAGTTTCGTAACCCGGCACGTTGGATCCGGTCAATCTGTTAGATCCGTGGCAGCCGAGCCGTGGGGCAGACAGGAACGAAAGGCACGTCGACGGGGCTCTCCAGTAATTTCACCGATACGTTCGACCGTCGCGCGATTAAAATCCTCTCGGAGCCCGCCATACAGTTTCTGCTAGTGGCACGAGTGGCCAACTTTACGAGGGGATAACGCTACGTGATACGAAATCGCACGGCCGAAGCTTGCCGTATCCATTCCTTTTCTATTCCGCCCGTTCTGCCTTCTGCTCCCGATCTCCCGCTAATTCGCCTTGTTTCATCGGCCGTCTCCAGCGTGGATCGAGGGACATCGGTCCTTAAACTTTTCCCCACGCTGGACAAGGTTTTCTCCTTGATAAGTACCGATTCGTTTCTACTTCGTTCCGATGTTAGCGAAACGGCTCGTTCGTTCCAATAGCAATATTATTGAGCAGTAAAATTCTTCTGCGTGTAAAAGCGGATAAAACAATTTCCCCTAGTATTTGTTTGCAACTAACAGTTTTTAGCATTTCGTTAATAAATATTTCTTGGCAACAGCATCGTATGAAATATATTAGGTTGTCCGAAAAATGTCTTTTTTCGCAAACGTCGTTTTTACATTAAAGCACCTCTGTACAAACGTGAAACCAAGTCTGTGAAATGTCTCGGTGTTTATCTCAATAGAACAAAATGGATCGTACGTAATGCGACAAAACGATATAAAGCAAATAACATTGTGCGTCTATTATTTCCTCATAAACAGAAAGAAACTTTTCGGATATCAATCAAACAACTCGTATAGCGTATCTCTTTGAAGAAAACTTGCAAAGGATCGGTTTAACGTCTTAGGTACGATTGAATTTTGTGCGGGGACGTTCCTTCGTAGGGCAGGGTTTGACGCGAACTACGCGTAAACGATACTGCACCGCAATATGTGGCGGATAATGCTGTTCTCTACGCAAGCACATTGGATAATTAAATGTTAATTTTTCTTAAAGGTACGATACATATACGTGAACTTTAATAATTTACTTTAATTATTAATAATACAATTGAGTGTGATATATTTTAAAGCAGGGCAAAGCACATACACCCACGTCACAATTTTCACATTCAAGCGAGCTAGTGCTTTTCAAATTGTTTTTCGTTTTCTATTTTCTAGCGACATTTTTAGGTTAAAAATTGTAAAATATTGTAAGGATGCGGATCGGAATATTAAAAAGAGCATCTAATAATGATATATTTATTTTAACGGAAAGCAATAATTGATATCTGACACTTGTGTATCAAAAATAGACTATATATTTTGCCTGTATGTATTGATAACACTGTTATAAAATATTGCGAGGACAAGAAAAGTGTGAAAAAAGACAAACGAAAACGTGCGTTTAGCTTAAACGGTGACCGAGTACCTCTCCAAGGTCGGTGCTGCTGATATTTAAAGGGGTCCTCTCTAAGGTCGGTGCAGCTGATATATAAAGGGGGTTCTCTCCAAGGTCGGTGCTGCTGATATTTAAAGGGGTCCTCTCTAAGGTCGGTGCAGCTGATATATAAAGGGGGTCCTCTCCAAGGTCGGTGCTGCTGGTATATAAAGGGGGGTCCGATTCCCGGCGGAGCCAGCACCATCCGACATAGACACGTAAACTAGGCAGATCAGTATAGTCGAACATTAACATTCGAAATTTTTTCCAAATCTAGTATACCATGGAGATTTTACAAAAGACAAACGATCGGTTCCGAGAAGGAGTTCCCGTCCGGGTGGTTCGAGTCGAGTCACTTACCACCATGTGGGTTCGTTTGGCTGGATGGCCGAAGATAACCCAAACACTCAATTTGAAGATGATGGAACATCCCGTGGAGTACTTGCCGAAGGCGAAAAGTTTAAGAACAGGCATGCTAGTCGCCGTGCTAGTAGATTTTAAGGAATCTAGCGCTTGGGAAAGAGCCATCCTTTTACAAAGGACCATGACTGGCTACATCGTCTTTCTAATCGATTGGGGGTTAGAGAGCGAGCAATGTCTCGATTCAATACGGCTGCTGCCCCGTAATTTGGCAAAAATGGCACCGTGGGCTAGAAAAATCGTTCTGCCAGGTGTACGAGAACAACCGATCCAAGGGAAGAGACATCGAGTGGCCCAATTCACCATGTTGAGACGGACAGGGAGCCTAGTCAACATCGATCCTTCTCCAGGAGAAGCAATAACTGCAAGGTTGCTGCTGGACCGAGAGCCGGGAGAATCCGCAAGAGATATGGCAGCATACTGGCTGGAGTTGGGATACCTCGATCCCGAATAATCGCTACTATTGCCAGACACTTTTTTTCTAAGTATAATAATTCTTGTATGTATGGTTTTGTATGTATGGTTGTATGTACAGTTTTATGTGGATATTTGTATTTTTTTTATATATATTACTACTGAATTGTATATTCTTAGTCAAGTTTGGTTTTGTATGTCTGGTTTTGTATGTATGGTTTCGTATGTATGATTGTATGTACAGTTTTATGTGGATATTTGTATTTTTCTATATATATTAGTACTGAATTGTATATTCTTAGTCAAGACTGTAGGTGAATAAAAACTAATGAAAGCTTAAAAACTTGTTAACTCTCTCTTATCCTTCCTCCTCATTCACACAAGTCCTACAATACTAAATTTAATGTTCAGCTGTACGAATTGCAAGGTACATAATAAAAAAAATAGAATAAAAAGTAAAATAAAATAAAAAAAGGAATAAAAGAAATAAAATAAAATAAAATAAAAAAAAGTTAAATTTAAGATATCTTTTAAACTAATCATTTTGCAAATCAAGTACTTGTATACTCCTCTGTAGAGAATCAAAAACTACGGACCGGATCGTCCATCCAGAAAACGAGAAACCCGAGGAAAAGGAATTGCCCGTGTTGGTGTTAGGTCGCGTCCTCGTCGCTTCGCTTATCGTTGGACACACGCTGATCGAACAACGACGCCTTTTCACGGATCCCTCGTGTTTTTCCTCCCTTTTGGTTTCGTGACCCACGGAGAAAGACGCCGAGCAACGCGAATCTCGACGCGTGGCATAACGTTGTTTCGTCGGCCCGGCCTTTGACGCTGGTCGCGGAAGCGAATCGATACCTCGTCGATCGACGCGTGGTGGCGATACGCGTTGCTCTCGTCCCCCTGAGACGCGCAATTAAGAACGACGATCGAAGAACGACGGAGTATCGACGGACGAGGGGGCGGATGAATTCGTTGGATATCGTGGAGCCGGCGATTATCGCTGCCCGATTAATAACTGCGACCCTCTTCTCCGGATTTCGTAGGTTACGACGTTTAGTCGCGATATTAACGTACCTCCAAAGATTACAGGCGTAAGCCTGCTTCGATCGCTTTATCGCGAATCTTCTTACGATCTCCATCGACCGCACCCCTGCGATATTTAATCGCACGGGGGACGAGGATCGTACGAGTGCTCCTCTTTCCCTTACTTCATGACCGATCTCCCTTGAGCGATACTCGACGTCGTTGGAGTCAAGTACCTTCGGCTTTGTATCAAAGTCGGCCTTCGCGTCGGTCCGTGTCGCGGCATTTTCCATTCTGAAGGGATTCTTCGTTTCACATCGTCACGTCCTACGAAGCGTTATATGGTCGTAAGAACGACGAAACCAAGATCCAACCTTTTTATACTTATTCGTATCTAGATCTCGAGTCGGTTATTAATCGTCCGGCGGCACACAGCGCTGTTATCTCCGAATCGAGAGAGCAACGTCGAAAGAAACGGCGCAGCCGGCCGTTCTCACTTTACTCGCTCGCTCCAAGAATCCCGTGGCTCTCTTTTTCGTCCGCGGTCACCCTTTGTCCGTGAATTGGCATTAAGCCGCACCCCGATCTGTGCGCAGATCGTTTTCCACTGCCAACACTGTAAAGGGCAATTGTACGTCGAGTCGTACGCGGAAGCCTTTATCCCGCGGGTTACATTATCGCAGCCCGTGGTTTCCGTATACTCGCCCTATAGCGAGCCGCGTTAATTCCAATTTATTCGCCCTTTCGAAACGTTGCTCGAAACTTGATCCGTCTTACGTTCGCCAGTCCGTATCCTCGATACGAGAGATCGATCGACGTATTCCACGTATTCGTCTCTTTTAAGCCGCCAAAGTAGCCCCGCCAAAGTAGCGCCAAAGCCCCGATCCCTTATCATTTAATGTATATCCTATGTTTTATCGTTCTTGCATTGTTTTGTTCCTCGACGTTGCACTAATCGGAGCAGGTGCAAAGTGTTGGATAATCGATTCGAGACAATGGGATCTCGAGCGACAGGCGTCGTAAACCCAAGGACAACCATGCCCGGACAGTGTTACGGTTACGAGCGCGAAGTCTTTTAATCGTCTTTCGCTCGTAATATGGGATCGTACGCGCGTATTACGCCGATCCCGACACCGATCTCGATCGATCGCGAGATCGCCAAATTAACGCTTAAAGCGACCTTCCAATCGCTACGTTCGGATCGCGTCGTCGGCGCAGATACCGCAGTCGAGGTTGACTCCTCCTCCTTCGCTCGGCTCGTCGTTTCTTGCTGGATCGCGAGAGAAAAGGGCTGATATCCTCTGAAACGCGCGACGCGAAATCGAGTTGGACCTCGTCGCGTTCTACGTATATCGACGATCCGTCAGAGAAGAACATCGGGAATCCTCGATCGCACTCTCTCGAGCCGTCAAGCCACTCACACCCGCTTTTCGCTCGACGCGCTACCCAGAGAAAAAAAACGAAAATAGAGGTAACCGATCGAGCGCGTTTGCGCTTACGCCAACGAGGAGAACGAACGAATAAATTAACGTTTCGAAGACAACTGGACGAAGACAATGGAACGAAGAGAGTCATCGGGATGTTTGAAACGCTGCGAGGATCTCTGAACTATTTCGCTTCTAACGAGTGAAAGGAAAGGAGAAGAAGCTTGCGCGCTAATTAGACGAGAGAAACAATTGGAACTTTCACGCTAAATAGGAAACGATTTTGCCTAGAATCGCAAACGAACATCGTTTCGATCCTTTAACGGGGGTTGTATCGATCGCGCGACCTGACACCTGCGATTTCAATGGCGAGAAACGAGAAGAGTTGGCGCAACTGCTCCACGAAATTTTCATAATTCTCGTTTCCAGCGTCTAGATACGCGCGACGGTGCACAACGAAGCGTGCAGGAAGAGAGCCGACAGACGGAATCGCGCCCCCCTTCCGTTTCGAAATACAGCGGGGGCGGTAGAAACGTAACAGCGAGGCAGAAACTGTCGACGAACTCGCGAAAGATCGCATCTGAGTTTTTCGACGAGCGACGCCTCTCTCTCTCTCTTTCTTTCTCTTCGCTTGGATTTTACGATGCGCCCGCGCCCGCTTCTCTCTGTCTATCGAGAGAAGCGAGGGCAGAGAGACCGCGCTAAGTCAACTGTAATTTCCGGCCGAGAAGTAGCGGGTGGCGCCGTCCATCTTCCGCGAACGGCTTCTTAAGTCTTCTTGACCGTGGCGAGACTTTTCGGACCGCTGGTTGCTTATTTACGATGACGATCGAACTCGTTAACGCTCCGAGCACACCGTACACGCCACTCGAATTCCAAATGGCCGCTCTCCGCGGAGCAAGTTAAGCTTCATCGAGCCCGATTGAACTTTGTAGTCGCTCGTGCTCGTCTTTCGTAGCCTGTCTCTCGCATTGGGTAAATACCGCCCTTGCGATCTCTTTCCTTCTCCCGTGTACGCGGCTACGCGATAAATTTGATATTTCGTAGTAGAGCAGCGCCGATCGCGAACAGTAGCGAAGCTTTATCGCTTGCGAATGAACATCGTCTAATATTTCGGCGTAATACGGTGGCAAGATTTTTCGGCTTATGCGTTCGTAGCGGCGCTAATATTCGACGGAAGAAGGAGATGAGACGGATCTAGCACTTGCCGACAAAGGAGATGACCATCGCAATCGACTCCCCGAAAGATACGCAGATGGGAGAAGGCCGAACCCAGTTCTTTACGTTCTTTCGTCTTTAAACGAAAGTTGTCTGAAAGTGATTAGGTTTCTCGTCGTTTAAAGATTCGAGACCCCTCGCTAGAAAAACGAATTGAACGCGAATGACACCGTTCGAAAGATTCGTCTTTACGAGGCAAGAAACGCCTGGCGTCGGTTTACAAGGATATCGAACTGGGTCAATTATCGTCGGTGTGTCCAGAGGAGCGAAGGTATTTACCGGGCGAGCTGGGTCGATCGCTCGGTTCAATAAAATTGTCGTTAAGGGAGAGATAGCGAGGTGTAGGCGAGTCGGTGACGTGGCACATAGCCAGTCGGTGTGTTACTACGAAATTACGAAGCAATTTCGCAGGAAATATATTGGGAAATGATTTCGACGCCGATATCTATTACACGACTAACGTTACCGTTACACGAGACCAAGCTTGTACGGATTATAACGAAGAGGTTGATGTCGCGTTGAGCCTGTATCGTCGGACACCTGCCACGAGCAGATTGACGTAAGCAGGCCAACGTCGATTATAGGAGATTTTATTACCGGCGGTCACACAGATTTTCCTACGAATCGTCGGTCTCGTATTTGCGATTTCGTAGGTATCCTGCCGAGGAGGACAGCCAATTTAAGGACAAGCATATTGGCTTCGAATCGAGGCGAGAATTCGTTCGGCCCGAATTTGCTTCGAATTTGCTTCGAATTTGCTTCGAATTCGCTTCGACGATGATTTTCTATCAAATTATTCGTGTCGTTCGTATTCGAGTTCCTTTCCCGACGTTCCGCGCAGCGAAATTGAAAGGGACGATCTGAAAAAAGCAGAGTAAACTGGAGTAGCTTTGACCTGTATACCAGGTTCAAAAGGTAATTTAAACGTTTCGGTATAGTTACATGTTTAATTAAGGAACGGTTAACCGGAAAATCTTTGTAATTGAAAAGCATTGAATTCCGAGTAAAGTTGGCGAGCAGATTTCAGCTCGTTGATGGGTCTTAAACGAGGTCGAAAATTCCACTAACGGCTATCTTGGAACACTCGATGAAAAGGATCCGTGGAGTAATGATTTTCCACAAACTTTATTCGGCGTGTCCCTCGTACACGATGACGTAAAGCGACCAACCATAGTGATCAACTCAAATACGGCGGAAGAAGAGAAAGAAAAAGAAAAGTATCGTGAAGAAAAGGTAAAACCATCGTAACCGTCGTAAATCGTTGGCAGTTGTCGCGTGTCGATGGTACGTTGATCGGGTCGGTTGTACGCGAAAGCTCTTTATCGACGAACTCGATAAAACTTTCACATCCGGCGATCGCTAAGCAATTTAAGTTTAGCGGAAAATCCATTTCTCTGGCGAAGAAAAGAGTGAGAGCTAGCGGCGCGTGGATAATATTAACTAATTTATATCCCGGGATTTAATAACCTGGCGACGTTGGGCCGGAGTACAGAGGCTCTCAATTACAGTCGGAACAGCGTCGTTAATACAAAAGGAGGCTCTTACGGTCGATAGATGGCGGCCCTTATCGTTGGCTCTCTGCCACCAGCAGGTTTCAGCGACGCTGCCTCGACATATCGATACAACACCCCCATTGGGTGAAACGACAGCGGGCTGGCTGCTGTTTTTTCGCTACGTTCGGACCCGCGCTCCCTGTCGCGAAATGCTTTTACGTCACGATGGTTTCGCGTCGGTTGTTTGCGCGCCGTTTCGTTACATTCCTATGACTATAACGCTTGGTGACGAGTCGAAAATCGTTTCGTTTCCCGCTGATCTTTGCACGAGTACGAATTTTTCTATTTTTCGACAGTGGATTTTTTTTACAAGTTTCTATACGCGAACATTCGTTGATTTATGCATCGTCGTATACGTATTGTCGTTGCGTGGACGCTGGTTTGCTGAACAGCGCGACGTTTTTTCCATCGCGGGAATCGCACAGACGCGTAAAGCGAAGACCACCTTGGTATTAGGTATTCTCTTTGAGAAACGTGCAAGCAGAATAGGAGAAAAACGGCACGAGACGCGTTGCAAGGCGCGCGTTGATATACTTGTCCGTATAGCCAGAAGCGGAAGCAGTTTTCGCGGAGACTCGAGTTTCCAAGACTGACCGTGGCACTCGTCGCGTCTATTTCGCAGGATCGTTTTATTTTAGAAAAACCGGTCTCGCCGTTCTCTCCAGTCGGCGCCCGTAACTTTTCGCAAACTCTGTTGCCAAATTCCTGGCGAGGAGATGGAAACACGGGAGGCTGGATAGCGCGAACCACGGGGAAAATTTTGTAAGAAAGAAATTTATTAACAGGAGTCGGCCAGATTTCTTCCGCGCACCGATTCTGCGTCGCCAGTGCGAATTTCCGCGAAATTTTTCACGCGTTTGTATAAAAGGAAGACACAGGATGAAACTGGGCCGCGTATTTCGCGTAACGTTATTTGCTCGCCGTAGGGTACTTGCAAACAAACGCGTATTTGCCCGTTCATTACATTCGTTTGGCAACAACGTTGCCGTTGCCGTTCTTCCCCCCCCCCCATCATCAGCGCATGGTTTTTCACGTGTTTATCACTGGCGATCTACGTTCCGCGTTGATTAATTTTTCAGCAGAAATTCAGCGACCGTTCCGAGGCAGGCCGCTCGAATATTCGCTGGTTTAGCTCTGGCGAACGCCGAAGATTCGTTTCTGCCGAGCTGCAACGGCAAACAGGTCCTTAAGCCTTTAAGTTCAGGCCTCGAGTGTACAGAGCAAACTCACGGCTGTTCGCTCGCCGCGCGTTCGAATGGCAACGACGATCGGCAACGCAGCGATTAGGCATCGCGACAACGCGCGCCGAAACTTGGATCGGCCAGACCAACCACTGCGAAAGAAATTCTCTTTCCGTAGGATTCTCGAGAGGGGTCGGATTTCGATCGCAATCGCTATCCCAAATTGCGCGTCACTGGTTTACAAACGGTTCGAACGTAACAGCAGCTAGCTGTAAAATCGACGACTTGAAATCCGCTGGGGCGTCGAGGGGCATGCCTCGACGTCCCCAAAGGCTAATTAGTTTATTTTCGCACGACGGTGGGGCGATGCCCCGGTTAGCGAATACTCCCTTTCCGAATCGTTGATCAGTGTACGTAATATTATACGACGGGTTATTTACCGAGGTTACGACGCTCGCTCGATCGCAGTAGCTTCGGCGCACGCGAGCATCGCGACGCTCGGGGCTCGGGGCTCGTGGCTCGCGTGCCGCTCAAATTAATCAACAGTCAACCTTTTGATCTTTCTTCTCGATGCATTCACCGATATTAAAATCGGAAAATTTCCATTTCCATCCGCTTTCCGCGGCTCCACCAACTTTATTAATGTCTCGTGTTACAAACCGTTCGTCCGATTTGCTCTACCATCGGTCGCGTCGATCGAGCGAGCGGAATTTAAATTACCCGTATAATCCTCGAGCGGTATCGCGGCTCGTTAAAATTACACCGACAGATTTATTTGCCGCGCGTTTGGCGGATGGCATGCCGATCGACCCAGCGCGCTCGCATAATTCCAAATTCGAACATCTTGTCGCGTTTTCCACGTTACGTTGAGTCGTCGAGTACGTTTCGTCGTGAAATTTGAAATGCGTGGAACGCGCGTATCGCGCGTCCACGTAAGATTTGTGTTTGCCAATCGTAGCCGAACTCGACAGCAAACGCGGCGCTTCGGCGAGAGAAGAAGGGAAAAGAGGATAAAAGGAGAAGCGCGGAAAGAAGAAAATGAAAAAGAATGGGAGCAAAACGGTGGACGGTTGGGAAATAACAGGCGGCAGAAGCGTGGTCGGCGTCGATCGTCGAGGGCAAAGCGCGAACGGGCTGTCATATTCGCAGCAAAGGGCGAAAGTCAGAGTGGATCTCGGTGCGGGGCGGCGCAGCTAAGCGTCCGGGTCTGAAAGCACGTTCCAGCCTTTTGATCGCCAGGCTATTTTCTTCCGTGCGGCCTCTTTCATCGTTCCACGTTACGGATTTTCAGCTGAATTTACGCCTGAAATCAGCGGTTTCCTCGTTGGTTACTAGTTGGAGTCGCCTGATAGACGAGTACGTGCGGGGGAGCGACCGGCAATTAACTTAGCCAGTTTCGAAGTTTCGTAACCCGGCACGTTGTATCCGGTAAATCTGTTAGATCCGTGGCAGCCGAGCCGTGGGGCAGACAGGACCGAAAGGCACGTCGACGGGGCTCTCCAGTAATTTCACCGATACGTTCGTCCGTCGCGCGATTAAAACCCTCTCGGAGCCCGCCATACAGTTTCTGCTAGTGGCACGAGTGGCCAACTTTACGAGGGGATAACGCTATGTGATACGAAACCGAAATCGCACGGCCGATGCTTGCCGTATCCATTCCTTTTCTATTCCGCCCGTTCTGCCTTCTTCTCCCGATCTCCCGCTAATTCGCCTTGTTTCTTCGGCCCTCTCCAGCGTGGATCGAGGGATATCGGTCCTTAATCTTTTCCCCACGCTGGACAATGTTTTCTCCTTGATAAGTACCGATTCGTTTCTACTTTGTTCCGATGTTAGTGAAACAGCTCGTTCGTTCCACGGAATACACCAAATCTACCTTTCGTTTCAGCCAGCGCAGTTCTGAAGCTGCAATTAACCGCGTCTACCTGTTTCTCCAGGATCGTCGTTCGAATCGAAACGTCGGACGGGTAAAAATTTCACGACGCGAGGCGCCTGTTCGACCGTGCATTCCGCGTAGAATCCGCCAATTTCCGACAAGTCGACCGATTAAAACGAATTCATCGGATTACTGAGTGCCACGTCTGTCTGCAAAGAGAATTAACTCGGACAAGATGGATCGTAATTCCGTGAAAGCGGCGCGTCCCTCGGAGACGAGGAAAACATGGCCACGCGTGTGTGTGGACCAGGACGAGAGGAGACGCAGCGGGGTTAGCTGAGTCGTAAAGCTGCGCGTATCCGGTCCCCAGTGCACACGAACGTCCTTCTAGCGTGTAGCTACATCGGATTACGAGTGGAGTTGCGATGCGTTCGGTGTCAGGATTTTTTGAAGTCTCGCCAACACACGGATTCGACCGACGGGGTTCTAATACAGCGCGCATATCGGCAGGTTTCACGGGTCGGCTGTCAAACCATAGCCCAGGGGTTTCCTTTATCCCGTTTCCTATTTCTCTCGGTGGTCACCGTTGTTACGTCTGTTGGGCCGACACGGCTGCAGTGCTTCGATTCTACGACGACCGTGTCGCGGTTCGTCGTCCTTTCTTCGCGGTTTCTGGTACTCTCCTACCTATACGGTCTGTTGGTTAACGACTCGATCCCCAAGGCTTTCCGTATCGTGTCCCTGTCGCTTCGAAGCAAATGGCAACGATACTTTAAGTAAGACGTTTCCGTCGCGGATCGCTCCAACTCGTGCACGATTTGTTTCGTGGCCATTTTTCGATAGGCCGACCACGTGTTTCGCACGATGGAATTACGAGGGACTATTTATCGTTTCTTCGATAGACCAACGAAAGCAGTAATTCTTCTTGCGCGACGCGCGATCCTTGGTTTCTCACAGTTCGGGCACGAGGTATTATCGTTTTCTAGTTTTCTAGTGGACGTCGATGCGTTCGAAACGCATCTGACTGGCGACACCGCGAGACACGTTGTAACCATGTTCGCTGAAAAGTTAACGTCGGTTCTGCAAGCGTGGTTTCCGTCGTTCGAAAGGAGTTAAAGCGGAGCAAAATCACGACCATTTAAAGAGACGTCAAGAGGATAACGTTTCAACAGCGAGTTCCACTTTCTACCGGAAACCGAAACCGAAACCGAAAGCGAAACTGAAACTGAACTTGCTTACCGATCCGGTGGCGAAAGCGTGTACGGGGAGGAACGGAACGTGACTCGATCGTTCGTTTCGAAACGTTTTTCCGAAATACAAAGTTGCAAAGAGAGGAGAGTTTGTATCTCTTATAATCTCTTCCTGTTGCTGTAATAATCCTGTTTGCTGGATTTATCGAACACGAGCCAGGCATTTTTAAAGCGATCCCGATCCCGTCGATAATTCGCACGCGATACAACCGCGACTAACGGATGTCTCTGCTGCCGCGTACCGTCTGCTTTTCAGTTTCGCCGTGCAAAGTGTCACCACGTTTCACCCGGAAACGAACGAACGCATCGTCGTCGGCTAATTTTCATTTCGTGCTCGTGATAATTAAGCCGTTGCGCGACGCTCCACCCTCGCGAGTCGACGATTTTCTAGGAGACCGCTCTGGTCCGTGGCAACCGAGCCGGGAAACGTCAACCAGCTGTAACTAGCGAGCATCGTTACAAGCAAATTAACCAGCCAGCTCTGCCCTGTTTTGTACCGTGTTTCCTCCTTTCTTCTCTTTTCCCTCCTTTCGTATGCTTCGCAAGCGTCACCCACGCAACGAGATTCGTCGCTTTCTTTCAAACGAGCGAATAAAAATAATATTTCTACGAAATATGGCTTTCGCGAATACGAAGGCTCCCACGAACCAGCGGTTCCAACGTCTTTCGGTTTTTTTCGTGATTTTCTTTTCCACGCAATTTTTCCTCGATCAGTTCGGTTTATATGTAGATGTAAACAAACTAGCAGCAGCCAGTTACTTTTAATACGAAAAAGTAAATTGAAAATGCAGATAAAAGCTCGCGGCGTTTGGAATCGTGCCCAGGTAATACCGGGTCTACGCGTTCAAGAACGTCAGCAACTTTCCGATACTCTTTCCGTTTCATTCTGAAAAGCATCGCGTTAATAGGTTCCGCGCCACGTAAGATCGAACTCGAAACATCGATGACGATACGAGTACATGTAAATTAAATCGAAACGTTTCCATTATGAAATTGCCGGGAATTTACTCAAAATCGCGCTTTTTCCACGTTTGTTTCACTTTCGAAGAATAGAAATTTCAAATCGCCGAACTTGTTGCGTTGTCAAGAGTCATCGGGCTGTACGCCGCGTGTAGAGAAATTTCTTTTTTTCCTGGCATTTTTTCATCGCGACAAACTTGCAACATTGCGTATCCGGTGAGCGATTACGGTTAAAAAAATTGACCCTACCAAAGGTTTTCTCGTATTTTTCGCCGGGAACAAATACGCGGTGTCGGGCGTTTCATAGGTCGGTGAAAATTCGCCCGTTTATTTCGATCGCAATGGGGGTTTCATCGACGCCAAGAGCAGCATCGACGAATACGAATACGCGTTTTTCTCCTTGTTTTTGCCCTGCCACGTTAATACTTGGACTGCATCGAAAGTTTATGAGAGCGTTAGAAAATAGCGAGCGGCGTGCATGTACGCCGTCGGCTTTCCCAAACTTTCCAAAGCGTACGAATTGCGAACAGTAGCTGGAAACCAGAGCTGTCCGTACGTATATTTTTGAAACAGCTTACTCGACTGCCTCGTTCGGTGTTTGTCGTGGAAATTTATCCTGATATTCCTCGCCAATCCCCCCGCCTCTCTCTCCTTTCCGCCTGTCCTCTTTCATCCTTCCTGTTTTCCTCCTATTTATAAAGCGTAAACACGCGATATGTACCTCTGTTTGCCGCGTTTTATAAATATTCTCGAGATTGGAGAAATTACTTTTCCGTTTCTCTGTTTGTTAACGTCGTGAGGAAAGTTTGCGCTGCGTCAGCTTCGCAGAATCGTTCGCTTCTTTTCCTCGCATTCCGGTTCGACGGAATCGCCACTCCCTTATCTACACGCGTTTCCTCCAAAACTGTTTCTCATCGCGAAGCCAAGTCTCGAACGAGCGTTCGTCGCATCGACAAAGTATCGCGACATCGTTGATTTTATCGTTAATAAGCTGGCGATACCGAGGCTGCGACGGCTTTATCCGTCTGTATTTATTCACCGTCTAACGTTGCATTATTCAGTGGAACGCTCCATTTTCGGTCATTGCTTTTCTTACTGCCGTTCCATTTACTCTGCGGATTTAAGAACAAGCGAGAAGCACTTGGATCTTTCCTTTCTGCCGGGATTATGCTTTTTCCTCTCCACTTTTACGTTGTATCCTTCGAGCTTGGATGCTCGATCATAGTTGCGCGAGGGAAACCTTTTTCTCCATAGACACGCACAAAACCTACGCTTTCAGGTTTACATCCCCCTGGAGCCCCGTAGTCCATATTTTTTGATAATTCCTACAATAATATTTTATAATTAGACCTACAATATATTTAAAAAAATAAAATCCCGATAAAAGACAAAAGGGTGGACAATTGCATTACCTATTAAGTATTATAGAAAAATATTAAAGGAAGCATATATATTTCGTCGTATTACGTGCAAATTTTCCACAAATGCGTAAAAAACCGCGGTCTATTTACATAATAAAATAAATAATTCTTATGTGTCATAAGTCAAATTTTCTTTACCATTCTCTCCAAAACTTCTTGTCCCCTCAGAATATTGCCTAACGTTGTGTCTAAAGATGTAATCGCATCTCAACAGAGATAAAAATTTGTCAAAAGAGGAAACTAATTATCCTGCTAATGATACGTCGAACGACGTCGTAGACCAAGAAAACGAGATCGATGCTGGAGGATTGGAATCCGGAAAGATGGAAGAAGAACGTTGGTAAAGAGCCATTTACTCGCAACGCCAACGCCCTGGCCGGGCTGAATGCACTCGTTCCCGTCAAATCACGAAAGTTAAGCAGCGCCGGGCACGGGTAGTACTCGGATGGGTGAACGCCTGGGACCTCCGTGTGGCGTTGGCGAAGCGTGCTGGCCCCCCCTCCGTGGGGTTCGGGCCTTGGGCGCTTGGCGGCTCAGCGCCTCGGGGCCGCCAAGCAGTCCGGTAGGGGAACCGGGCTGCCTGGCATGGCGACGAGGCGGTCTAACAATGGTCACACACCGCTCCATCAGCCGTGGTATTAAGATGTCGATGCGTCTCCGCAGTACATGTTCGGCTAGCCCGAGGGCCCGTTATAAATCTTAAGGTTTAGTTAACTAAAGTCCTTCAAACAGACAAACAGCCTTTGTCCCAACTACGGGAAGATAGGGGAGACGTATTTTTCAACGAGCGGCGTCTCCCACTAGCAACTTTCCCTCGAGGGCGGCTAGCATCCTTCTCTAACCACCGATATGGAGATTGACCAATTAGCAGCAACGTCAATTTCCCTTACTTTCTGAACGAAGGCTTTTCTCGACGAATCCGATGATCTCGTATCCTTAGACACACCCCGTTATAGTTTTCCTCTGTGGCATCATCGGGACGGGAAAGGCATTCTCGCTCGCGATCTCATCGATTAAGGAGTAACCCTTTACGGCCAGTGAATATTACGCATCCGACTTGGATTTTGTGAGTACGTTCATCTATCATCCCGTCGACCGCGGATTCGTTATTGAACCTAGGATCATTGTCATTAGTTTCTCGAGTACCTAACTACCACGGTTACTTGTCCGGTTCTATAATAATCGTATTTGCGCTAGTCAATGTCTTCTCTATTGCATAACGACAACGTGTAACCCAAACGAGGATTCGTTTCACGCCCCTAACCCTAATTCTAATGTAAACCCGACATATTTATTAGACAATTATTACAAGGATTATAAATGTGCGTTCTGGAATGTAGACAGTTGGCTAGTTATTCACAGACTGACTGGCTTAGTGACCCATGGCCCTTGAAAAGGTTTAGAGCCCCACTCTCTATGCAGTAATGATTGTGACCTGTGTGGGTGTCTGTGTGGCGTCACATGTGGCACAGAACCTTCTAGTAGCTTCTCGACGTGCCCATCTAGAATGTTCCATCCATATCCTGACACTTCTTCCGGCGAATTTTCGAAAGAGCCTGCACGTGCTAGCCGCCGTGGTGCATCTCACGAACGCACGCTAGTGGGGATGGCGCTGGGCAGCGAAGGGAAGAATCCGTACGATCAATTACCTTATCTGCATGCGGTTGATATCGTCGTATTCCAACAGATATGTTAGGCAAAGGTACTGATACGTGGCGGTACGGCGTAGCCATGCTGTATTATGCGTCGGCGCTTTATATTTTTCGTGTATAATACAATTTTTGGGTTTAAGCCGCTGAGGAGCGGAGCTTTTTTATGAATTTTTTTTATTTTTTTCTGTCCTGAAAACTTTGTCGCAAAACAGGACGCTTCGGTAGCCTGCTTTTTGGGTGCTGTGTAACTTTGGGGAGAGGTGGGATGAGAGGGAGGGGGCGGGGTTGGGGTGGGATGAGAGGGGGTGGGGGAGGGAGAATAATGAATAATATATATCTAATAGTGCGAGATCAGAATGTTTAGCATCAAATAAGAATTATGGAACTATACTTTGTACAGGACGACGGTGGCTATGTGGTTACTGTAGCAGACTGCAAACACATAGGTTGGCGGTTCGAATCCATTCCCTCCTGGATTTTGATATAAGTGAGTTCAGGATCAGAAGTGAAATGTGATGTGTGTGAGAATCCGTACTTGGGCGACGCAGCTTCTACGTCTTAGGTGTCTCTCTACGAGAAATTACCTCCCGAGATGTGAAAAATAAAAATAAAATAAAAAATAAAATAAAAAAAGTAAAAAAAAGAATACCTATGAAAACAACATAGAAAAAACAAAAAAAAAAGAAAAGAGGAAAAAAAATTCTTCCTCCTGATATTCGTAATACTTGTAACACAGCAACATTGATACTAACCCCGAACAACGAAACGATCGTCACCTGTCATCAAAATGTGGTAGTGAAGAAGAGTAATTGTGTTGTGTATACAGAAGAACAGTTGTGTTGTGAATATCCGTACTGCCATTGCCTTAGTGTAGTAGTCCAGCTACAGATTCCAGGTTTACATCCACCTGGGGCCCCGTAGTCCATATTTTTTGATAATTCCTACAATTATTTTTTAATTAGGCCGTTAGGGGAATTGGGCTGCCTGGGTCGGTGGCTCCGGCGACGAGGCGGTGTGACAATGGTCACACACCGCTCCATCAGCCGTGGTATTAAGCGCGCGGGGGAGGCCCCGTTGCAACGCTCACATCGGTTCCCGGGCCTCTCTCGATCGCAGCCGGGACGGTTATCGTGGAGGTTTTAGTCGGTTGGAATCCGACACTACCACGCCGCTTTCCCCAGAAGCGGCCTGGCGTCCGTGCGGATTTCCTCCACGTAAAATATAAAAAAAAAATTTACTCGCAACTGCGACGAATCATTCACAAAGCTCGTAAGCGACTCAAAAGTTCCAGGATCTGGCTTTTTCCTCATCGCAAACGATTCGGCGATGAAAACAAAACACGAGTTACCTAAACACGACCTAAGGTCATTATGCCCGCGTTCCTTGTCGTTTGATCTTCCGCCTCTGATCTGCTTTCATCTGATGGATACTTTTCGTGGTCTCTGATCGCCCGCGGAGCAGTTAACAAAATTGCAATTGTTGATTGCACCAAGCGAAGGAGCCTCGAGCCCTCTCCGCGCTTCCGAGTCGGCCAAATCGATCAAATACCGCGACGAAAAATTTGCGAATAACCAACGCGGAGTGTCGAATGCGAAAACCACCGGGTCCGACTTAAGTACCAGGAATTCGACAAAGCGGTCTCGTCTCGCTCGTAATTTAGGGATTGTACGCGAAACGGCGGAGAATTAACTGGTTCGCTGGTGGCTGCGCGTCGAACGCAAAACGCGCTCAACAACCCTCGCTCGTGCTTTCTTGGCCCTCGTGTATATGTTCTTCGCGAACGAGCGTCATCCTCTCCGGGCGTAGACGCGTTTACGCGACTCCTTCCAGATGCTGGTTAACTCCGCGCACGGAAATAGACTCGCTCGCCCCCTGCCCCTCGAACTTTTCGAACGAGGCTGGTGCTGCCCGGCACGAGCGAATCACAGAAGGAAATCACGCTGACGATAGCACGTTGTAAGATTTTTCCTGGATAATTTGTTCTACGATAAGAAATAATCGATAATCGAGGGCAAGTTGCGAAGGAAAATACAGAATGACGTGAAATTTATCTAAAATTTTCTATCGCTCGTTTGATCGCCGTTTTCGACGACGAATGCGGAGAATACTAGAAGAAGCGCAACGATTCGAGAGTCGGTAAATATTCGAAAAAACGAGGCCACCTTCGATCTCGATGCTTTCGAAATACGTTGCGAAGCTCGACGTTTCGAACGGTTTTGTCCTACACGCACGGTCGGCGCTCGGCCTTCAATCACGAATTACACGGGAAAATATTACACGTAGCTCGGCCCGAGTTTCCAAGCTGGGTCGGGTTATAGTATTTAGCAATATTCACGGCTTACCCTTATCGGTGTAAACATAAAAAATGCCACGGCGGTGAACGGATTAATATTAGATACTGCTACCTACATCGAGCTTCGAAAACCAAGGCTTTCCCGCATAACCGCAACACTAAGACCAAACGCCGCATCGGTTGTACGTATGCGCAGGAAAAAGTTGTTTAAAACGTCTTTAGCGTTTAGCGATATATCGGAAAAGCGTGAAAATCCAAAGTGCCCTTTTCTCGATATTCGACCGATATACGCATATACGAAAATACGCATACGAAAAGTTTCGCATTGTTGCGATAATAGGATACGTTAATAGCCAATAGTCACGGTGCGTTTAAGCGGCTTTGTAAAACGTATTGCCGCGTTTTACCAACGTAAAAACCGTGGTGACCGTCTCGACGCTGTCTCTGCGAATAGAAGACTCGATCGGCGAATCAGCGCGTAAGGAACGAGGAAAAAGAGAATTAATGTTGCGGAAAGGTTCCGTCGTTAAACGGATGCACTCGAGTTTACCAGGAGAGGAGTGACGTCGGCGAGAGAGAGGAAAGGTTTCGGTGGCTGGATAACAGATAGGTATTTGCTTTGCACGACGTTCGGAGACGCGAGTTAGAATGGGCGGTGATTCTCGCGAGAGCGAGCTTCCAACGTATTAAAACGATCGCGCGACGCACAGAACGGCTTTCGAGAGATCGGTTTATAACGCACGGTCGTTGGCGCGTCGTTCGATCCGCGTGACGGGCGCCGTTCCAGCAATATCGAACCTTTTCGTCCATTCTCTCGCGTTGATTCCGCGGCTAAGGGTGAACGATCGTTCGGGCACGTTCCGCCGAACGTCGCGTCTTGTTTTCGGCGCTCTGCGTATCGACAGATTCGACAGGGCACGGTTACTCGCGTTCACGGGCAAACGCCAGAAAAAAGCGGCCGATCGACGACGACTCGATTGAAAGCTGTCTGCGCGATGGCTGAATATTTACAGGTGGTGTTTGATGCTTTGAAACGCGGCTCTCGCAGTTTTTAGAAGTTTTTCGTGTTGCTTCGATGAACTTGCCTGTTTATTCGTTTACACGTTCCGTTTACGTTTTCTCGTTTTTACAGCGGCGACGATCGTAAGACGTTGTCGAGGCAAAGAATCGAGATTTTCCAGCATCGTTGTCAGCAAACGTAGGCGGCGAAGCGTTTCTACCGAGCGAGATATTGCTGGCGAGAGAAAGTGTCAGCGGTATTTGTAACGCTCGTATCGCAACAGATGCACATATCCCGCGGCTGTTTGAAAATTATTCCGTTCAAGGACGGGACAATAACGCATAAACAGATTGCCTGCGAGACGTACGTCCCGCATGATGTTTGAATATGCTACCTGTGACATCCGTGTGATCTTCCGCCAGACTGATCCTTCTGTGCGAGACTTTGATACGTTTCCTAGTACGATGACGTGCGTGTAACCATCGAATCTCTGTCCGTTTCATACGTTGGTGCGCGAAAAGAGCGTGAAAACGGAACGAGAACGAGAACGAGAACGGAACGAACTGAAAATTCGTAACAATTTAGTTAGTAGCTGATCTATAGGACAATATCGAGGAAACGGTTACAGTTTGCGAATCGCTGAAATACGTTCGACGCGTCGTTGTTCTCAAACTTTGCAAAACACACGCGCGTTGATTTCGACGCGTCGGGCAAAAGAAAACAGACACCTACTTACCTTCGTATTGGTAATTCCAGCTCTCGTCGTCACACGTATTTAGTCCGTTGGACGTCGAAACGATCGTCATCGATCGAATACCGAGCTCCGAAAGGGAGGAGCTGCTCCCTCGTTCCTTTATCTTGCGTTTCAAGTAGATATCGGTATCGCGATACCGTCTCTTCGCTCGTTCGTTCCAGCCTGTATGTTATAACGCGCGTTCACGACTCTCCATATACATTTTCGGAATAAGATTACCTGCACGCTCGTAGGAGGCGTAAGAAGAGGAGCGAAAAGTTGTGCTGGCGAACGCTCGATCGAGAACGCTCGATTTCGCTGGTCCGACAGGTCTAACTACGAACGATCAGGGGGACAAACGTTTCCGTTTGCGTCGTTGTACGTATAGACATTGACGCGATCGTGATTTGTTTGCCATTGTTCCTCCTGTCTAATAAGATCGATACGTAGCACCTGTCGCTGGCGGTCTATCGACGTGGCAAGATATACCAATCACGAGCACAAGGATACGATTAGGTTTGTAGCGAGTAGGTTGCCGTTTACTCGGACGGAATTGCGGCTATCGCCGATGGATTCTCATCGCCGTAGACGATCTCGTTAACAGCTTTTTATTTTACCTTTGGCCGCCGTATCCCATTGGAAACGACTAACAACGAACAACTGGAAGCCGCCACGTTTCGTCCGAGTTTAGCTACGATCGTTCGAGCACGACGTGACAAATTTCCAGCACTTTGCTCGAGCGCGTCACGACAGAACGCGTTACGACAGCGGCTCTGTTTATCGATAAACGACGGTGTTCGTTTTATCCGTCCAATGTTCCGCGTATCGTACCGTCTTCTGCCAGATCCAAGCGACGTTCCGGGTGTCGAGCTCGTAACCGTTTGCTAGTTCTTTTTATCGGCACGCCGCGTCGGACTCGCAGAAATAATACGGTTTCGTTAAGCCTTTGTCGTTCGACGCGATCAGCGAGCATCCGCAAGTTTAGCGAACGGATACATAAATTATCGTCCGGTTCAGCGACACCCCGTGTTCCACGGTTTCTTCCTTTTCTTTTTCATCCCCCCCCCCGCCCCCCATCCTCGTGGAAACCGACATATTTTTGCGTCACTCGTTCGCGAATGCCTGCTGCCGAGTGGAATTTCTTTTTTCCTACGGTAATTCAGACTGTGCGAGGTTTCGTGCCGATGTTGTTGCGGTATATTTCGTAACGCTGTAAAACTGGTCCTCGAAATTTGTAACGTCCTGCGGGAGCCGTTGCGCAGATTTCTTTGTAACGGCTAACTTTAGAGTAAAATGTTTCAACGTCGCTTTTATATCCACTTTGTTGAGCATGTATTAAGCATAAAACGATATATTTAGCACCTCCGCGAGCGCTTTAAAAAGATTGGTTGAAAAACAAAAGGTATCTAAATAAATAAAAAAGAAATTAAAAAAAGAGAGAAAAAAGGAGAAAGGAAGGAGATGGAAGGGGACAAGAGAGTTAATAACTCAAACGCGTCGACAAGTGCGCGAGGTACCGTTAAAAAAAAAGGAATAGAAAGAAGCGACGCAAAAAAGAAACACGTAGCAGATTATACGACGTTAAATCACTCGGGGCGAAGCAATCTCTTCGAAATACGGCATTACCTCGGTTTTGCCACTCGGGCTACTCCCGCCCTTAATTGATATTCGAGCAGCGTCGATTAAAAGCTGCTTCGCGTAATTCACCGTTAATCCGTCTAGCAGCACGTTTGATCGTCGTTCTGGCGAACGGAACCTGCGACGCCTTGGCCGAAAATATCCTTGGATCGACGTTAAATTTTTGGATTTTTCGACGTTGATTAATTTATTGTTCGCTAGTCGATTAAGAAAATTAATTACTCTGCGCGATGGGCTTGCCTCGAAGAACTCGGAGCTATTCTTAGGCTTGCAACGATCTTCCGGGTAAATTGATCAGCGCCGTTAAATATATCTCGCTCTATTGCGCCGCAAAACGCTCAACTCGCAATTTCGATTTTCCTTTTAGCTGTTCCAGTTTCACTGCGTTCCGTATATCACAGCTATCGTACACGGTGCAGCGAATACGAAACGGAGAAGGTCGGAGCATGTACCCGTCTAGCCACCTTCGTTTCAATTCTTCGTTCGAGTTTTCTGTTTCGATCCTCCCGTATTAGGTGTAATCTTTCGAGAATATGCCCGTATCGTTGGACGTTCTGACAACCAACGACGAACGCGGCCGAGTTTGTAAATTTTGCGCGCCAAGTTTCGATAGGTCAGGAATAAAGTCTGACGTTTCGCTGGAAGTTTCCGCGATGAGGAGCGGATCGCCCTCACCTCGTCCAACTATCAAGCTCGTCCACCGTCCAACCTTCTCGCGCAATTTCCAATAACGTTCAGACTTGCAACTCCTTTATCGAGAGAAACTCGTCGAACGAGGTGTTTCATCGGTATTTCGCTTTAATTAACTTTTTAACTTTATCGATAAACGTTCGCGAAACATCAACGAACGCATACGTGTGAGAGCCCTTGACCAGAAAGTCGGGCAACTGACTCAAGATTAAACGGCGGCTTTAAACTACGTCGCGCAAGAGTCGGATCTTTTTGTCCGAAATAAAACCAGTTGCTTTCTAAATCGTTTAACGGATGGATTCCTTCCGCAACCGTGAATGTCAGCGTTCCGCCTCTAACGTAATATCAACGCGGAAACATCGCGGCGAACTCGTATTTTCTTTGCGTTTATAACCGCCTTTGTCTTTTTTCTCTCTTCTTGCCTCTTCTCCTTAAAAACATCCCTTCCAAGCGGCTTGCTGTCTCGCGGTAGTTACGTCGCGGCTCGGTCGGACGTCGTAACGTCCTAACGTCGTAACGTCGTACCGTCGTGACGTCGTGACGGGCGAATAAAACTGTCGCCGTCGCGTTCTCACCTTTTAGCCGCTCTTTTTGCACAAACGCTCCCTCGAGGTGGCGTTTTCGTCGCGAAACAACATGCTGGGATATGCGTTGAAAGCGAGCCGCTGATCGAGCTCGACGACCGAGCAAAAATTCCGATTGATTGCGCTGGCTGCTCGCCGATCAATGTCAAACGTCTCAATTCCTTGGACGTAACAGCGTTGAAGGCAAAGTGAACTTTATGGCGGGCCGTGACGATTCCGGTATAGGCGAACGTAGTCCGCTATAGGGACAATTTGCAGGATCGACGAACGATCGGTCATCGTTGCTTTCGTCCGGAGCCTGGCGATTAAGAAAGGGAAGAAGTTAATTTTGTTATTTACGTCGGGTGTCGTGGGGCGGCCTGTGACTCGGTACACCGGCCAGCTGTTAATCACGGTCTACGTAGAACCGTACTTTAATTACCGTAGTTAACGTCGTAATATCTTGGGAACTGCGGCTGAAACGCAGCAAAAGGAAGCAAGGGGGCTGTAAGCGCGCGTGTTCAACGGAAAGTTCGTAATAACGAAACACGGTGCGGGACTTTGATTCTTCGTTTGGTCGCTGAGCTTGGAAGGCGATCGCCGCAATGCGCGATACGTCCATGTCCATCGAACTTTATCGACAAGAAAGCCAAGTTTAACGGTAAAGTTTAATTTCGCGCAGCGCGTGTAAGAGCCGATTCGCCAAAGAAAATACAACTGTACGGCCTGAGAAGTGGTAATTAAAGTGGAAGAAGAAAACTTGGCCGAGATAATTGGATCGTCTACCATGGAATCGCAAATAACGTGCTAACGTTAGAAGCTTGTAAACGGTAGCGAAAATCAAGGTGGCGGCAACCGTTTCCTCCAAATTGGAAATTTCGCGTCGTATTTTCTACTCCGGCAAATTAGCGGCTATAAGTCATCGTCGGCAGCATCAATACGGTTACTCGATATCCCTGGCAAAGACTGACCGTCGCTCGATCTCGGTTCAGAAGCAATCCGCTGTTCTCGTATACTCGGTCTGCTGCGTTCTTGCCCCTGCACGCCCTGCTTGTCAGATCCAGCCTCGCATTAATCACTCGCTCCACTCGCTCAAACCAGAGAACCCTTCTATCTTAAATCCTCTGTGCGGCATTCACCGGTGGAATTCTTACACGAAAGGATGTCCCGAAGCAACGGGTTTGCAGCGGGTCGTGTATTTTCCAAGGGGTGGCGACAACCCGGTAACGAAAGGGCGTGCGACGGTAGGCCGTGATGAAGAACGCTGTCACCGGACGGCAATCGAAGACAAAAGGGGAACACGGTACGCGGTTCGTAGCGGCACGACATGGCGCGGTGTTGCGCGGCGTGGCGCAGCGGTGAAAAAGGGGGCCGTGAATCTCCGTCGCTTTCGGCTCTGCAATTATTTTTTACCGGCCTGGTATAAAGGGAGGTGGCGACCGAACGAGGAGAGGGGTGAATCGCTCGGGATGAAACAAAAGGGATCAGCGCGAGGTGCTCTTTATTTCCGGCGACGGGTTGGCGCGTTATTATCGGAATGGGGCGGCATCGAACGGAGACACGGATCGACTGGAGCTTGGAACGACGGGGCAGGAGGGTTTAACCGGCTGAGAAGGGAATTAGGGACAGCGACGAGGAGGGAGCGGGAGGCGGCAGACGGGAGGCGCGAGGCAGGCCTCGGTGAAAAACTAGAAAGAACGCGGCGAAGAAGAGAGGAGAGGCTGGATTAAATAAGAGAAAGCGTGACAAGCGAAGGAGAAAAAGGAAGCGGGCAGGAAACAGGGGAAGGCAGCCTGAGAAACAGGCTAGAGGTAGAGATACGACGGAACAATTGGAACGGCGAAGAATGGAGGAAAAGCGTGGAAAGTGGTAAGAGGGGGATGAAAGAGGAAACGTAGGAAAAGGGCGGATGATATAATATAATAAAATCGGGGTCAGGCCAGTCTCTACTGGACGGGGCAGCAGCGGATGAAATTATAGAAACGACGACAAATGAGGAAGAATTATCGTCGTATGGATGCACGCCCACTATCCGCGAAACTACCGTCGCCTTTGTTCGGTTCGGTTGGCACGAAAGAAACGAAAACCGGAGAAACGGAGGATCGCCCCGGGGCAATCGGTACATCCAGGTATCCAACGCGTTATAATCGTTGTATCTATTCTATTATATTATACGTATTATTCTACTATACTATTCTATTATACGGATAGAAAACCGCGGTGGAGAACGCGGTGCGAGAAAATCGGCCGACGGAGACGCGAAACAGGCCAGGACGATAAGAGTCGGTGGAAGATTCCTCGAAATTATTCGATTCGGTCGATTGACGACGGCTAAGTTGATCGGCGATTAACGTTAAACACGCTCGCCGAACGGCAATTTTTTCCAAAGAAAGTGCCGGCGCTACGCGGCAGAAACGATACCTACAACTTTTCTCCTCTCTTTCCATGGTTCGCGTCTCCTCGAAGATGGAAATCTTATCTGAAATCGGAATAGGTCGAGGTTAGGTTGCGCTCGTAGAAATTCATATCTAAGAAACCGTGTTATACGCTCAGCTGATCAGATACTTTCTTCACGATCCTGGAAAATCGACTCGCGTCAACGATAAGATCCGAGCCCTTGCGAATCATTTCTCCCGGCACCGTGAAATTTCGCGGAAACGAAATTCGAGATACGTACGTACGTCTGTCGTGTTGCCCATAGAGCTAATAAAATACGACGAATCGTACGACGTTTCTACAAATTTCTCGACTTTTCCGCGAAAATTCGCTTGAAATTTTCCGAAAGGAGGACGTCGTCGCGCGGCTAAATTCATCTCAATATCCAGTACTCGTCCGCAGCTTCGCCGGGAAATCTCGCACCGTCGATTCCCTCCCGTTTTTAATCATCAGGCTCGGTGAAATCAGCCCGCTGCGATCGGGTTGCTTTCGTTGCGTATCGCGCGGCGAAGGACCGGCGCGTTTTCATCGCCGATACCGGATATCGATCTTGGTATTTTGGCGGAGAAACGGAGTCGAGAGAAGTACGTCGCCTCGTCCGGCTTCGTTAAAAGCTTCTCGCTAACAACCGCACCGGCGACAACTCGACGCGACCGGTGACATTGTTAATTATAAGTGCGCGCGCAGTGGCGACCAGCGAGAAACGAGCAGCGGAAGAAACTGCCGTGGTACGAGCTTTTTAAAAAGGCACGCTTCGACGCACGGCCACCGATAAAACAGCGATAAAACTAGGGTCGCGTAAATCGGCCGATGGAGAGAGGAACGGAAGCAGAGGGACGAGCTTTTCCGATTACCGACCGATAGAAAACGCTTCTAGGTGAACAGTGACTTAACGAACGAAACACCACGCCTTCTATACGACTCGGAAACTGCTGCTAATCGCTGCTAGTCACTCGTTAGAGTTTCAACTTTTTCAATCGCGTTAAAACGTTTGCTCGTGGCCCGAGCACGAGGCGGGAAACTTTTTTCCTCTCGAGCATCCGTTCCAGGAGAGAAAAAAGGAAGAAAGCCTCCGTGTTGACTCGTCCCGGTTGTTTTAACGACGTGGAATATCGCCGGCCGACGACGTCGTTACGAAGAACAACGACGAGCTTTCGAGGTTATCGAGAGAACCGAAAAACGAGGTACGCGCATTGAGCCGACTCATGCTTTGTTCCGGCCCCTCTCCGCCTTCATTCTTTCCTTTGTTCCCCGTTTTCGTCGTTTTCGTTCTTCTTGCGCGACATCCGCCGCGCAAACTGTCGGACAACCCGATATTATTTGCACAAGGAGCTAATTACGTTCGAGCTGTATCGCCCTAATAACGCGACGAATAACGACACTTAATAGCGATGCTTTTAATCACGAAGGAGTTACGGGGTTAAGCTGTTTGATAACGAGTGCTTTAACTGCCGCGTCTTCTTCGTTAACGGTTAGCTGAAGCAGGTAGAGGCTGAAACTAGCGTAAAACTGTTATTACCACTTATCACCCCGATAATTACTATCTGCACGGAGAAGCAGCTAATTTATCTGTGTACAGAATCTTTAATGTAATTAACTCGGTGCCCTGTACCGATACGTTTCCTCTGTCGTCCTTCCTTCCCTTTCCCTGTTCATCGGAATCTTCGACGCGAATAATTCGCGAAAGGCTGCTGCCAGACGAAATCGTAAACCGGTTACTCCTTCCCCGAAATTTATACAAACCGTCCGTTTGGATATCAGCACGTTCCCGGAAAACGGCGAGCTCGGTGCAAAATCGACCTTGCCTTTATTTCCTTGGTAAATGAATTGTAACGCACGTTCTGATTTTTCCCGAAGAAAGTTTCGTTCTAAACACCGATCGCGCACTTTGGTCGCACAACCGAGAGCAGAAAGATACACGAAACTCGTATAAAAGAGTGTTTGCACGATATACGGGGCACGTCTATCAAACACTTTCGAATCGAAGATTCTGCCGGGTTTCGAGAATCGCTAAACTCCGTGTTACCGAGGATCGAACGTTCCGAGAATGGAACGTATGAGAATCCACCATCTCCGGGCTCAAACATTTCTGAACCGATCGTCAGCGAATAAAACATTTCGGAATCGAACGTTACCCAAATCGAATGTTCCCGAGTCAACATTTCCAAATCGAACGTTGCCGGAAGCGACGGTGAATAGAACAATGGGTTGGTAAACATACTGAAAAACGAAGGAGGGGAAAAATGTCTATTTATTTTGCTCGACAAAAAGGTCCTCCTCCGGCAATTGTCGATTCCGACGGCGGAAAGCTCGCTGAAACGTGGATCGAACCGTGTCGATTTCCACGAGATGCGAATCCCTTTTCTATCTTCGTTCTTATCCCCTCTCCTTCTTTCTTTCTCCCTTTTTCCCAGCTAGCGATACATTAATCGCGTTTAAGGGAGAACCGGTGTTACGTCGCGTAACAGTCTACCTAGCCCAGGCCACACACCGCGGGCAATATGGCAACCAGATGTCTTCGGATACTCGCAGCGTAACCTCCATAGTTTCAAGTACCTTCCATAAATCTCATAGATTTCCTAGAAAAGGTCCTTCAAACCAAACAAACGTCTGTTTCCGAAGAATTTCCAAAGACTATTGTCTACCACGGCTTAACTAGGGAAAGTTAGTTTTTCTCACGTACGCTGCAACTTTCCTCCCACTAACCACTTTCTCTCGAGGGCGGTTAAGACCCTTCGTTTAACCAATTAACAACGAAGCCTATTTCCCTCACTCTCTTAACTAACATCGGCACCAACAAATCCGATGGTCCCGTGCGCTAGACACACCCATCCTTAGCTTTCCTCCGACACAGCATCGTCTCCCAAGACAGTACCGAGTTTACATCCTTCGAACGGTCAACATCCTTTAACCGGGTATACACACACGTAGATCAGTCACTCATTCATCTCGTACATACGCACCAGCGAAACTATCCTCGTTATAAGTTGTTGGAATAAACGGTGAAATATAACTTACTACTGTGTCATATTCATTCAACCACCTCTGTTATCCTAACCGAAACAGGGGAACGACTACTTCGCGGCGTCGATTCACCGAATCGTAGCGAGAATTTACGCCTCTCGCTGACGCGTTTTCCTCGCGACCGCGTCTCTCCGCGAACGGTCGTAACGACCGGCGTTTCGTCTGCGTGACCCCGGGGCTCCGGTTACTCGAAAGCAAGTAGGTTACACGGTTGCTTTCCACGGAAATGGTGTTTCGCGTTTGTCGCAGGCCGGCGTGGCGCGGTTTCGCTCTGGCCGTATAGAGCTATCGATTTGACTGCAGCCGGAGAAAAACGAACGAGGACCGGCCCCTGTCAGATATCCCCGGAGATTGATTCGAAATTGCGCGTTTCTGTCGTCCGCGCGGCCCGTTGTACAACCGATTAGTCCCATGGCTAATATGATGGATTCACGGCTGTATAGTTAGCCTTAACTACTTTTTACTTTTTCTGCCACCGAACCAACTCGTCCGCCTGGAAATTTCGATTCCACGCATTATCGATGACAACGTCGATAGGTATATTTTCAACGCGCGCTGTCACAGTCACGCGTTCGCTCCCTTCCCCCGTCGCCGGCGTCCTTTTCTTCCCTCTGATCCAACCGTTCCAAACGGAATATCGATTCTTCCGTTTTGAAAAAAACACGCACTGCTCTTCCTCTTTTCTCTTCTCTTCTCTTCTCTTCTCTTCTCTTCTCTTCTCTTCTCTTCTCTTCTCTTCTCTTCTCTTCTCTTCTCTTCTCTTCTCTTCTCTTCTCTCTCGTTTCATTTTCCACTAGTCAACGAATACGAGTAACCGTGTATCTCGAAGCGAAACTCGTCGAAACTATCGATCCCAGCCGAATCGTTCGATCCTTTGTCGCGAAACTCGCCGTTCTACCATTAAAAACCAGCCAATTTAATCGTATATCGTCGTTCGTTGATCACATTTGTTCGCGTTTATTTTTAGTCTTCGTCTTCTTATGTTTTCGAAACCAACCATCTACGACAGTCGGATGCGCATCGTTCGTTTAACCGATTGAATTTATTAACATTTACTCCCCACGATAGGATTATTTTACGGCTCAGCGTAATAACGCAATATTCAATGCGTAATATATGGCGATATTTAATAGGTCACCGTGATAATAATTCCTTGCTTCGATGATTATCATATTAATAAGTTTCATCGGCCAGCGAGTATATTCCGAATCGAGCGACACAGCTCGATATTATGTATATCCGAATTACTAACCAGAAAATCTGTCGTCCTGTAATCGACGAACAGCTGTTTGTCCATTCGTTCGGGCAGCAAGCGCGAAGCAAACGAAAACGGAGAAAGCGCATCGGTCGTCTCGCAAGATGATGGTTTTACTTTACCGATGGGTTGACGAAGCGCGTTCGAAGCAAGGGAAAGGCGGAGACTGGATCACGAAGAGGAGGAGAAGGAGGAGGAGGTGGAGAACGTAGGAGGGAAGGAAGGAAGGAAGGAAGAGTCGGGAGGAACGACGGTTCGCGTGGCCTCCTCCTTATTACCCTATCGGTTAATTCTCTTATCGAGCAACGGGCGGCTGCTTTCGCTCGCTTCGGCCGACATTAAACTAATCTAAAATGCAGAGAACAGTAAGGCGCGTCGGGGTAAGGTGTAGTAGAACGGGGGTGCGGCCGTTGATAGAGGTCAGCGCACCACACCACCACAGTAATTGCCCCTATAACGAACCTTTTCATCCGGATGAATGGACGCGTGTATATTGCAGTTCCCACGACCTTTTGCTCTCTTCCCATCGTGTTTTTTCATTCGCGTGCGCTGCAAACACGACGACGAACCTCGTGTATCTGGTCTCGCTGGCCTCCGCCTTCGGCCCCGCCATCGAGTTTCCAAAGCAGAGCACAGCGACTCGCCGTTTCTCGAGATCCTCCTCGATCCGACGTTTCTAGATCCGGATCGACCAACATCGGCAGTCGTTCCAGCGGATGGCGTTTCTTTCCGCCCGGAGAAATCTCTTTTCCTTCTCGACATCCAGGAGAGAAAAATTTCGAGATTAGTCCCGGGATAAGACGTTTAAGAATGTTTTTGATTATTACGGCCGCCTCCTTCTCTCTCTTTCTCCATTGCCGCCCGTGCAATCTTCGAAACCACTTTGAAGAAAGATACCCTCGTCGCGTTTGAACAAACGACTCCCATTTTTTCCCTTCTCTCTCTCGCGGAATAATAATTATTCCTCGTGGTCCGTCACCGGCCGAGCAGGCCGATTCCAGGATCGTTCGAAGAGTAAAAAAGCAAAGTAAGAGACGCCGTCGCTGCTCTTTACAACCCTCTCCTCCCCACCTCTCTCTACAGTCGACGTTTGTTCGAGGAGCGGGCTCTCGCGATCGATCGGTCCAACCGAGAAAATAACCGGCAAACTGCCTTCGACTCTGGCCTACCTTCCACCTTTCCGTTATCCCGCTATCTAGGAGCGATCGGCCCTCGACAAATTTGCGAGCCGTCGATCGCAAAACGAAGAATCTCCTTTCGTTACGCGTTAAACGTGTTTTCTTCCAACGATTTTGTTTCACCTGCCCAAAACGCGTATTCGAATCGTTCCACGCGAAGTCCAACTTCTCGGATGAAAGTAAACGGGACTTCTCGTCTTCCATCTCTGGTCAAATTCCGAGACGACCGTGTCTCCAAGCACGGTGTGGTCGACCGGAACTTTGTTCGATGAATTTTCTCCGGATCGACCGTTTCCTTTGCAGTTGGCAAACCAGTCCGCAAGACGTACGAGCTGCATATCGATGAGCTTAGTCGACTAACGATATCTTCGGTCAACCCATGCTATCCTTAAGACTCGAGACATTCTCTCGAGCATCTTTTCCGACCATCTTACATTACTATATCCTGTTCTTTGTCCTTTTGTACTTTCTTCTCTTGTCTCGTTACTCCATCTACATATGTATTTTCTTTTTCTCTTCTCTTACGTACGTGTAACCCAACCTAACCACAACTCGAACGTACTTATCGTCCTATTTTCTGTCTTCCAAGCTAATCTTTCTTTCGATCCAAGGATTTATCCCGTAAAAGTAAATAAATAAATAAATAAATATTTGTTGCCGGCGCTAATATCGCTATTGTATCCGTCGAATGGAAGATCCGTTTTCACTTGGAAAGTGGAGACGGTAGCGCGAAGAGTGCACGACAAAACACGGAATCTTTGACGAATTACGCATTCATGAAGGCCGCGCAAGTCGGCCACCTAGTTTGCAAGAATCTCGAATGATTCTAATGCATTTTCCTCTTCGGTATCTCGTCTTACTTCTTGCCCTCTTACTTCCAGCTCGCAACAACGATCTTTCGACTTTAATCTAGTCCGATTTACGCGTCCCTCGCGTTTCGCAACTTTCCCGACAATAACGCCCGTGGTATATTTATCTTGGCTTCGAGGACATTCAGCAGTGTCCCGAATGTTTCGACGATTTCTCGCGCGCGCAAGACCGGTGGCACGGCGAACACGGAGATATACCGCCCAACGAACTTTCAGCCTAGAAAGAACTCTTTTTCTTTTTTTTTTGTTTTTTCTTTTCGTTTGTTTGCCGCTTAATAAAATATACGGACGCACGGTGCACCGGTAAAAGGGGCAACGTACGAAGCCCGGCACACGATGATGCTTGAAAAAGCTGAATGCGAATTAAAGCTGTCGAGTTTCTCGGTGAACGCACACGATACCGATGGAGAGATTCGCTGGAGACTCGGGGTTAGGAGAATATATACCGGTTCTTCGCGAT
This sequence comes from Bombus huntii, assembly GCF_024542735.1. NCBI lineage: Eukaryota > Metazoa > Arthropoda > Insecta > Hymenoptera > Apidae > Bombus > Bombus huntii. The sequence continues at coordinate 554,739 of NW_026099327.1, read as the reverse complement.
CATTTTTCTCACCGAGCGTCGCGTCTTCTAGTTTAGAAAACACTGCTGGTCTCTCGATACTCCGTTATAGCTTCCTGTAAACCGAAGCTAAGAAAAGTTGGAGCAGCGCTGTCCTCCCCGATAAGCTTTAAAGCCGAAATCCTTTGACGCGGCATAACGCGTCGTGTTGTCGCGTGTCGTCTCCGAGATTAAAGACACAGGCAAAGGCAGACGGCAAAAATTAAAGTACGTATCGCGCTAATAAAATTCCGGTGATAACTCGGTTCCGCTGCGAGATATAATTTATCGGTTTAGACGTACCGTTTACATAAAACAGACACCTTTCCCCCCAAGAGATAAATAATTAACAGTTTTACGCTTTCGAGAAACCGAGACTCGCCGCCAGGAATACGTAACTTGAGAAACTTGCTCGCGGCACCCTTACCGACCACCCTCTTGTAATGTTATTTCTCGCTAATAGGTGTAATTAACGACCGACCCAATTTCCTTTCGCCAAGAAATCTCGTAAAAGTCGATCAACCGTACAACTTTCTGCTCCTTTCCCCAGGGCTTATCAGTCTGTATTTACGAGCTTTATTTACGCCGGCTGATAAATATCGCGTTATTAATAACCGCGCTCGCGAATTCCTCGCTCTTTATAAGAATAAGAATATCTCGATACTCCGCAAATTATCTCCGCTTCCGATGGAGAAGAAAAAGGGACGAGCGGAACAAAAGTCGCTTTTTCACAGTCTAAATTATTACGCTTTGTTGGAATACAACGATATCAGTCGCATGCGGATAGAGTGTTTGATCGTACAGATTCTTCCATTCGTTGCCCAGCGCCATCCCCACCAGCGTGCGTTCGTGAGATGCACCACGGCAGTTAGCACGTGCATGCTTTTTCAAAAGGACGCCGGAAGAAACGTGAGGATATGGATGGAACATTCTAAACGAGCACGTCGAGAAGCTACTAGAAGGTTCTGTGGCACATGTGACGCCACACAGACACCCACACAGGTCACACTCATTACTGCATAGAGAGTGGGGATCTAAACCTTTTCAAGGGCCATGGTCACTAAGCCAGTCTGTGAATAACTAGCCAACTGTCTACATTCCAGAACGCACATTTATAACTCTCGAAATAATTGTTTAATAAATATCACATTGTATTATTTCAACATAAACATTGTGTCTTCCACAGAATATTAATCCTAATTCCAAGATTAAATTCTAACACGCTTTAATCCGTGAAAGTTTTCGTCTCGAGATAATTCTCGACTACACGAACGCCGCTGCAACCCGAAATTCGCTTAATTTATTCCCCACACGATAGTTCTCGCGCGGCAAGTTTTCCATGCACGAAGGAAACTTTGCCGCCGGCATAAACTCGCGATTGTACGTTGCCTGCGAGTTAGGCAAATCGACGATACTACGCAAAATGAGCCGTGTCGCCGAAGAAGAGACATCTAGCTACAATGCTCACCTAATTGTGCACGACCGAGTGAATTAATAACGAGAGCTACCGCAGTAGTATACCCAGATTCACACGCTCGTTCGAAAGCGCGATTGCTCGCAATCTGCGTGAAAAACGAAACTGTGCCTGCCTACTGCAGATTAATCGGATTTCAGGGTTGCTGCGGTGTTTGTTGTTCGAACGTCGATCGTGTAAACGATCGTAGACGTAAACGACCATCGCGTAAAGCCGTTTCGAAAGCCTGTGCGATATCGATTTCCAACTTATTTATTAAATATTTATCATCTTGCTAACGAACGCTCCAACGTTATATACACTTTCAATGGAAGCGCTGGAAGCACTCAACGTGCAAGAGAAAGTAAGCAACGTATACAGCTCGTTAGAACTGTATGCCTTAAACGTCCGATGGAACAGAGTTACGAGGATAAGGAGCAGCGCAATGGTTCCGAGGTCCGACCTATCGCTGCAAGTTCTAGGTATTTTCTATATTTCGTCACGATTCGATCGAGACGTTCGATGTCGAAGAATCGAAGGATATAAAACGTAACAGGTATCCGAAGAAATTAAGGAGAAAAGGAAGAAAAAAGAAGCAAATTGTTCGCAGCTTTCGCCCTGTTTTCACTTGAAAGATTAATAGGCGCGCGATCATGGAAGTGACAAGCGTGCGGAACAGTTCCGCCCGTCGGACAGGGATAGAGATGGCACGACGAGATTGCACCTTGGCTCGCGTATCCGAGTGCAACGTTGTCGCGAATTACGATGTAACCGCGATAACAGCCCGGTATACGGTACCACCTCTGGGGGATTAATAATGCAAGGAGCCGTATTTAGAACCGCGTTGGGACCGGTCTTCTTACACGGTCTACGGACGACTTGGCGTTTCCTACGTCTACGGGTGTGTGTTTACAGCAGACTCGAAAATACTTTAGCACGCACCTAGCACGTAAGTGCAACCGCGCGCTAAGCCGAGTACGTGCACCAGCAACTGTGGAACCGGGGGAAAGTTTCACAATGGACGACGTTGAAACAATTTGCAACGACCGCCGTACCATGCCGGAAACTCGCTCCAACGTTTCGAATTTCGAATATCCGCTCTTCCCCTTCTTCGAATACGGACGCGATGACGCGAGAATTCGCGAGAAAACGCGGCCTTTCACTCGCAGCGGTTAAAATCGCAACGGCATTAACAACGATCGAAACGGATTCTAGTTGCCAGGTTAGTTTCATCGTCGAAATCGAAAAAGGAGCTACGTGTACGTATTTACGACGCGGCTCGATGTCACCGGGAGACGTAAACGATCGTGCCTGCTCCTCTAAGCAATGGTTGGAACGAAGCAGAGGTCGCGTAACCGATCAATTACTACATCGTCCAGTGGAGATCCTATCGTTGCGACAGTGGTTCCCTAATTTCACATTTTAACCGCGCGAAATCCCGAATCGAATCGTAATCGAACCACAAATCCATTAGAAAGCTCGATGGTACTCATATTACGTGAATAGATGGGACATATTATACGAAGGCGTATTATTGTTTACGACCAAATGTGTTTCGATATTACGTTTCGAATATGCAAACGAATATCATCTGTCCGATCCGTTTTTAATAACTCGGCTACATCGATAACCCGATAAAAATATTCCTACGTGTTAAGGAAATTCGAGGATTTGGGAATACAAATTATTGACTATATTTCACACACCACAGTTATACATCTATATTACTCTCTGAAGAACGTCTTGCACGCACGCTTGTCGCCAACCGACTATCCTAGATTCTTCTAACATCAGGCAACAGTCTTTTGTCTCCACTAAGACCTTGACGCCCTCTAACCCTTACACACACACTCTCATGTACAGTGTAAATGTATCACTTCCCTAACAGTGTCCTTGGGTAGGACGGTCGAGATAATGCGGACGCGAACTTGGTTGTCGTCAAGTCGCGTGTAGGTGATGAGCTGCAGGTGTCATGCAATGAGTTACGCGTGACTCGCGACGAGATCGGCGTTCGAGTCGATGCGATCTTCTCCGTCGGCGGAGTCTGAATAGCGTTACTGTTTAGATTATTATTGTTTCCCTGGATCCTGATAGACGTGTTGCTGCTATATTCTGGTGGTTGTGAATTCGCCATGGTGGGTACTTTATCCGTGGGCCCTTGTGGCAATGGCGAAGGTGGCGTCATCGCATTATGTCCCGGAAAATGATTCTCCGGTAATTTAAGCGAAGCAGTCTCGCGAGCTGATTCGTCGTTGGTCGATTGTGACGTCGTAGTTAGTCGTATGTGGTTTAACTGATTGCTTACTCGGAGTACTAATTTTTTGTACTCGTCTGCTATTTCAAGGCCGCGCTCGCTCGCTTCCTCGTCTATGCTCACAATCTCGTTTTAAATGACGCGGAGTTCCATCTCATAGATTTCCAGACGATTTTTGATTTGGATAAACTTGGCCTCTCGCGGACAGCCGGATTGTTCGATTACGTCCAGTTTTTTTCTTAAGCGTGTAAAGTGGCCGGTATATTGGCCCCGGCGTCGACGCAAGGCGGCAAGTTCGTTTCCGGTTGCCATTATTTGTTATATAATTGAGAATGGAGTGGTTATAACTTACTTCTGTTGACGATTGTCCAGTTGCGGCAGGAGGCTGCGTGGTTGCGTTTCAACCACCGAATTATACCTCTTCAAGGGTGACGGCCCTTGACGTTACTGACCTCGCTGGGGTGGTATCGCTTCCGCTGCTGGTTATGTTGGATTCACGTGGCACTGTATGATAGTGGGTGTCACTGGTGTGCACTTTTCACTTGACACTGAATCTGGCTCGAAGGACCAAATGTTACGACCCTTCGCGGAGAGACGCGGTTGCGAGGAAAACGATTCGGTTAATCGACGCCGCGAAATCGTCGTTCCCCCTGTTTCGGTTAAGATAACAGAGGTGGTTAAATGAATATGACACAGTATAGTAAGTTATATATCACCGTTTATTCTGACAACTTGTAAAGAAGACACTTACGCTGGTGTATATGTACGAGATGAGTGAGTGACTGATCTACGGGTGTATTCCCGGTCAAAGGATGTTGACTGTTCGAAGGATGTAAAATCAGTGTGGTTCGGAGAGGATTCTGTGGCGGAGGAAAGCTAAGGATGGGTGTGTCTAGCGCACGGGGCCATCGGATTTGTTGGTGACGATTTTAGTTAGGAGAGTGAGGGAATAGGCTTCGTTGTTAATTGGTTAAACGAAGGGTCTTAACCGCCCACGAGAGAAAGTGGTTAGTGGGAGGAATGTTGCATCATACGTGAGAAAAACTTCCCTTGTCAAGCCGTAGTAGACAAAGGTCTTTAGAAATGCTTCGAAAACAGACGTTTGTTCAGTTTGGAGGACCTCGACTAGGAAATTCCTGAGATTTATGGAAGGTACTTGAGACTATTGAGCGTACGCAGTGAGTATCCGAAGACATCTGGTTGCCATCTTGCCCGCGGTGTGTGGCCTGGGCTAAGTAGAATGTTACGCGACGTAACAAATTACGTCGGTTCGGAAGTTGTATTACTAGATACTTATATTCACAGATTTCAATTCACTTATCCATTGATTAATGTTAGGACAAGTGAGGAACTTCGCATGTTATTAAATTAACAAATAAAATGTATTGTTCCTGATAAATGGTATGCAGAATAGTATTGGAAATAAAAGACTGGTTTATATTACAGTTCAAGTGACTGATAGTAGGAAAGCAGTGATGGAAAGTGAGGCAACGTATTATAAAATTGAATCCCTAATTATAGCATGTAGATAGTATTTTGAGTGTGGACGGAGGACAAAACTATGCACATTCCTTTTTCAATTCCAAGGAAAAACATCATCGATGAGTCAGTTGTCAAAACACGATGGAAATTGCTCGTTGTTAATTGAGCAAGTTTGATACAATTACACAAGCTAAAGATTTAACTTGAAATTTTTTTGAAGAAATTTATTTTTGATTATACCTGATGTCAAGCGCGGTATTAAGTATCATGCTTTTATAACTATTGTTTTAAATATTTTTGTGTTGAAATATTGTCGTTTGGGTGTCTGTTTTGTACTGGAGGAGTACCCGAAATAATTATACTCGTCGTGTACAGCTAAACAGCTACAGGCAGTTGTTTGTATTCCTGGAACGCGTTGGATTCGTGTTTGCATAGTACGTTGATTGGAATGACTTAGAGGTGGGTTACTGGGGGTGCGAGTAATTATGTTTCAGCCAGGATTGGATAGAGAATGCGTTTAATCGGCGTTTAAAGATCCGCTTATGATACACATGCTCTGGTAGTTTGTAATTGGATCGTTATAGATGTCGAATCCTTTCTGCTAAATACGTTTTTGGGAGACATTAAGTTCATAAAGGTCATATTTTTAAAGAGGAGGAGAGAGGTGGTATGCATTGGATAAAGGTAACAATTTTATATGCAGGATGTTACGCCACGAGGCTCACCACAGGCTGTATTTTCTAACGTTCGCTCGTGGTCCTACAACGTCGCAGGCGGACCATCTTATCTGCCCGCCGGATCATATACAATGTATCGACGAGAGCATAGTTGTCGCCAAGCAGCGAGCTCTAGAAACGTCGATTTTTGACCGTTACGATTTTCACACAAGAAGAGGCATACGTGATCATAGGCGCGAGCGGTGGCGTGACTCGTGCATAGTGGGGGTCGTCTTCCAAATGAGGCAAAGGAATAATCGAAGGGCGATCAGTTCCTTCTGACGAGTCAAACGTGACTCTTCGACAAATCTGACGAGTAAACGAATTTATCTAGAGAGTTCGCAAAGTCGAGTCAAATTTCTGTAACATAATCATCATATTATTGTAAAATATATTATTCTATGTTAACCTGTTAATACAGTGTTACATTCATTAAACCACCTCTGTTATCTTAACCGAAACAGGGAAACGACTATTTCGCGGCGTCGATTAACATAATCGTAGCGAGAATTTACGCCTCTCGCTGAAACGTTTTCCTAGCGACCGCGTCTCTCCGCGATCGGTCGTAACATTTGGTCCTTCGAGCCGGATACAGTGGCAAGTGAAAAGTGCACGCCAGTGACCTCCACTATCATACAGTGCCACGTGAATCCAATACAAACAGCAGCAGAAGCGTTACCACTCCAGCGAAGTCAGTAGCGCCAGGGACCATCAGTTTTGAAGAGGCATAACCCTCTTGAAAACGCAAGAACGCAACCACGCAGCCTCACGCCAACAACTAGACGGTCGACTTCAGTAAGAACACGTCTTACACATTAAACGAGACACACACGGTGACGAGTAACATTTAAACTCGCAACCGCAAGGTAAGCTCGTTCATTGCATTCTTCTCACAATCTGCTATACCAATGGAAAATACAGAGAAAATTACCTCCTTGCATCGGAGACGAGGCTTTCAAATCGGTCGATTTACCTTTCTATCGAAACGACTCGATGAATACGAAAAATCTAGACAACCGAATAAGGCCCATTTAACGGCCTATACGACACTACTCGACGACACGTGGAAACAATATCGATTGTTACAAGAGGAATTAGAAGATTTAGGCGAGATGGACGACGCGCGCGTTTCCGAAGTAACCGACACATATTACAATCTGGTAATACGAATACACACTCTCATGGATGATACACCAGCATCGTCGTCGAAATCACAAGGCTGCGAGTCTAATATCGCCGAGCCGACATCAATTAAACTGCCTGAAATTCACCTGCCTACTTTCGACGGTACCATCGAAAATTGGCATTCATTTTACGACTCCTTCTTATCCACTATCGATCGAAGCGAGCGACTTACACCCGTGCAGAAGTCCCACTACCTACGATCCTCTTTGACCGGAAAGGCCGCGCGAAGCATACAATCGTTAGATGTCACCGAGTTAAATTAATCGAACGCTATTGACGTTCTGATGGAAAAATGCGACTGCCACCGTCAAGTCTGCATGCGCCACTGGGACTTGATTTTTGACTATCCGAAAATAACCAAAGAGACACCCGAAGCGATAGATGATTTTCTTGAGACGGTCAAGGTAAACCTCCAAGCGCTAGAAAAACTCGGTGAACCAGTTACCTCAAATGTCGCTCTTATAAAATTATTCACGTCGAAGCTACCCTCAGCCATCATTCGCAAATGGCAGCGCACATTGCCGGACAGGAAAATGCCGTCATATACGCATCTGGTAGACTTTCTGAAAACACGGACGAACGGCGACAGGACAAGTTCAGCATCAACCGTGATAAAAGGAGAGTCCGATCAACACAAACGTCAGCGACCGAACGCACCGCGAAGTTACGCATTCACAACTACACATAATACGTTGGTGTGTCCGAATTGTCAAGGACAACACGAATTATGGAATTGTGATGTCTTCAAAGCAAAGTCGCCTAAAAAACGCCTTGAAATCGCCAAGAGGGCGTCTCTATGTACCAATTGTTTAGGTAAGGGACACGCTATTACTCATTGCTCCGCCGGTTCATGTCGCATCTGCAGGCAGCGACACCATACATACCTACATCAAGACCATGGTCATAGCAAATCACGACCACGTGTAAGCCGATCATCGAGCGGTCGATCATCGAGCGATCGATCATCCAACGGTCGATCTTCGCCTAGTTCACCGACCCCGCGATCGTCACATCGTTCGAGACGCGCATCCACGTCTCCCCGATCGTCTCCCCGATCGTCTCCGCGAACATCTCCGAAACGTGAATCTCGGTTATCGCGAACGACGGCATCGGGATCAAATATATCGTCCAGTCCTAGACGACAAGGAAAACAATGACGTCATCAAACGACCTTGTTAGGGACCGAACCACAGAAAACGGACTCATTGACCTCGCTTCCTTCTGAACCACTGCAGCACGATTTGTTAGTCACAGCGCAGGTCAACATATTGAACAATAAAGTTCAACCATTCCGTTGTAGAGCTCTGCTAGACACCGGCTCTAGCATGAACTTTATCACCGAAAAACTCGCTGATTCGCTAAAACTTAACCAACGGAAACGTTAGGTCCCAATCGGAACACTCAACACGTTATCGACAACCTCGAAACGTTACATCACGGCCACGATCATCTCCATCGACGGCACATACGAACGCACCTTGACGTTCCTAATCATACCGACAATATCGCCTTGGGTCCCAGATCAACCCGTAGATCGCTCAATAATACATATACCGAGGAATCTCCAACTAGCCGATCCAAGATTCCATAGGCCTGCGCCGATCGAAATATTGTTGAGCGCCGGACCAACGCTAGCATCACTCTGTGTCGGCCAACTTGACATCAGTCAAGCAAACGGGCCCGACTTGCGTCTGCAAAAAACGCGATTCGGATGGGTCATCGGGGGGAGCCCAACCTCGCAATCATCAGCACTCGCATTTCACGCCTTCACGACGGCTTTACAGGCGGACCCCGCCCGTGTTTGGGAAATCGACGAAGGACCGCCCACTGCACACATTTCGGAAGCGGAACGACAGTGCGAAGAACACTTTCGAAATCACGTTCAACGCACCAACGAAGGGCGATACATGGTCGCTCTCCCATTCAACGAAACAATTCCTTCGCTTGGATCCTCTAAGACAATGGCGATGAAGCGACTCATTTCCCTCTGTCGTCGATTCCAACGAGACAAACGATTCGAAGCCGACTATCGCGCCGTGATACAAGAATATGTGGAATTAGGACACATGACGAAGATTACCACGGACAACTGCACGGACGACGGATATTTTCTGCCACATCACGGCGTGATCAAAGAGTCCAGCCAAACTACAAAACTCCGAGTTGTGTTTGACGGATCTGCACCAACCACCACCGGAGTTTCATTAAACGACATACTTCATACGGGACCGAAACTACAAGATGACTTATTCTTCATCCTTCTAAGATTTCGTTCTCATCAATACGTCATTACATTCGATGTCGAAAAGATGTATCGACAATTTCTTGTGCGTCCAGAGGATCGAAAATTTCAACAAATTTTGTGGCGTAATTCTGATGGAGAAGTTGACACCTATCAACTTAATACAGTGACATTCGGGCTGTCAGCGGCCCCTTATCTAGCCATTCGGTGCCTCAATCAACTGGCGGACGACGAGGGACATCGGTACCCACGAGCGGCGACGGTCTTACAGCGAGACTTCTACGTCGACGATGTTCTCACAGGAGTTGATAGAAAGGTCGAGGCACGATCATTGAGAACGGAGCTCACGGAACTGGCCGGCTTAAACATTCGAAAATGGGCATCGAACGACCAGGAACTGCTACGAGGACTTTTCGAGCAGGACATAAACGACAAGCTGCTACTAGGCGAATCGCAAACCTTCAAAACTCTGGGTGTGGTTTGGAATTCCTTTGACGATTCGATCCTATATTCCGTAAAAATTAATTCTACCGCCTCTCGAATCACGAAGAGAACAATCAGCTCCGAAATCGCCAAGATCTACGACCCCCCTGGATTATTGGCACCAGTGATCGTTCGTGCTAAGATGCTGCTCCAACGACTCTGGACTTTAAAAATTGATTGGGACGAATCTCTACCGGCTGACGTGCACACGGAATGGAGCAAATATTATGCACAGCTGCCATTATTGAATAACGTGAAGTTTCCACGTAAAACGATAATCAAGGCTGCAGCGGAAATTAAATTACACGGGTTCTGTGACGCTAGCGAAAGGGCTTATGGGGCATGCGTTTACCTTCGCACCATCACTCCGGATGGTCATGTCTGGACACGACTCCTCACTGCAAAATCAAAGGTGGCTCCACTGAAATCACAAACCATTCCAAGGCTGGAACTGAGTGGAGCACTTCTTCTCGCATCATTGGCCACCACAGTCCTTCAAGCTTTACCAAGCAACATTTCTCGGACTGTTTACTGGACGGATTCTACAATCGTACTTCATTGGATCAATACATCACCCCATACGCTGAAAACCTTTGTCGCTGATCGTGTGACAGAAATTCAGCAGAAGACTCACACCTCAGATTGGCGTCACATTCCCACTGCCGATAACCCTGCAGATCTCATATCTCGAGGCCAATCACCCGAAGATTTCCTGCGACCAACCATTTGGCAACATGGTCCGGAATGGCTCCAACAACCAGAAAGATACTGGCCGACGTGGAACCCAGTACCATTAACTGAAATACCAGAGGAGAAGAAAGCAACATGTCTGGCCGTGACTCCTGCTGACCACAGTCTACTGGAGAGATTTTCTTCTTGGCCCAAGCTGATTAGAATTACCGCTCGTTGCCTCCGATGGAGACAAAAACAGGATCGAGGGAGACCTCTAACCACACATGATTTAACCAATGCGCATAACAAATTGGTCAAACTGTTACAATTCTGTTATTTTTCAGATGAAATCCGCACTCTCCGAACAGATCGAAATTCTGCAGTGAAGGGGAAGCTGCAACGACTCAATCCATTTCTGGACAAAGACGGGATGTTGCGAGTCGGAGGCCGACTCAGTCACTCACCAATGCCGTTCAGTCAGAAACACCCAATCATTGTACCCAAATCCTCAGTCACAGCACTCATAATCGAGCATGAACACCTCATCAATCTCCACTCCGGAACTCAAGCTACCTTATACGCCTTAAGAAGATCTTATTGGCCTATCGACGGCCGTAGTCACGTTTGGAGCACGCTGAAGATGTTCGTCCGTTGCTGCCGAGCTAATCCACCTCCAGTGGATTACGTATTGGGCGACCTCCCAGCCTCACGGATAACGGAATCTCGACCGTTTAGCAACGTCGGAATAGATTATTGCGGACCGTTTTACATCAAAGAACGAAAGGATCGCAACCGACGCAAAATTAAGGTATATGTAGCAATCTTTATATGTCTTGAAGTCAAAGCAGTCCACATCGAGCTGGTCAGCGACCTCACTAGCGAGGCCTTCATTGCTGCTCTGCGAAGATTCATCGCTCACCGAGAATTCTGTGTGACAATTTACTCCGACAACGGTACCATCTTCGCTGGCGCCAACAATGAATTACGAGAGCTCCGAAATCTCCTGCAATCCGACGATCATAAGGTAAAGGTTCAGTCCCTTTTAGTCGACCGACGGATCGAATGGCTCTTCATTCCTCCCAACTCACCTCACTTCGGAGGGCTATGGGAAGCTGCAGTGAAATCCTTCAAACGACATTTCAGGCGTGTCGCAGGTAACGAGCTCTTGACATTCGAAAATTTAAATACACTTATCATTGAAATCGAGTCTATCCTCAACTCCCGTCCGCTGACTCCAGTATCATCTGATCCATTACAACACAGGGTGGGGATACATGGGAGGCAGACGTAGAGAGGACGGAGCTGCGTGCGTAATCGAAATCTCCGGAAAACTGGAGAGCCTGGGCAAGGGAGGTAACCAGAGTGGAGGACTAGTGCCTGTGAGCGCAAAACGGGTGTGGATACGGGACGTCCGGCTTGGACAAGGAGGAGTTAAAGGAGGACGGAATGGTTGTCGGTTGCTCACCTGGACATCAACGCCCGGGGCGTTCGTCCACGGAGCCCTGCTGGAACGCGGCAACGGATACGCCGCGGTCGAGTGGGCAGGGATGATGGTGGTGGGGGTGTACGTGTCACCTAACAGCGGACGGGCAGCGTTCGAAGAATTCCTAGACGGAGTTGGCGACTGCGTCAGGCGACGACTCCCACGACAAGTGCTCGTCCTGGGAGACTTCAACGCGCACTCCACGGAATGGGGGAACGCCAGGGCCAACGCGCGGCCGCACGCTATCAAACTGGGCCGCGGGACTTGGACTTCTGTTAGTGAACAGGGGCTCGACCAGTACCTGCGTGACGTGCAGAGGGAGCTCCATTGTTGACATAACATGGGCCTCCCCCGAGGCATTCAGGCGGATCTCAGGCTGGAGAGTGGCCGAAGGGGTCGAGACGCTGTCGGACCACCTCTACATATTGATGGAGGTGGACGCACCTGGACCTGGAATGCCGGCGACAAACGACGGGCGCGGCCCGCCGAGGGGGAGACACGCGCGCTTACCGCCTAGATGGAAAATAAAGGAGAGGAATGAAGATCTACTCCGGGCGGCGGCTATAGCAACAGCTTGGAGCTGGGAGGCCTCGGCAACGACGACCGAAGCAGACGTGGAAGAGGAGGCCGAGAACCTGCGACAAGCCATGACAGCAATCTGCGACGCATCCATGCCACGGGCCACACCGGGCACGGTGCGAAGCAGAGCAGTTTACTGGTGGAACCCCGACATCGCGGAACTGAGGACGAGATGTGTCCGGGCCCGAAGACAGTACCTAAGGGCCTGCCGCTGGCGACGACGCGACGAAGAAGAAGTCTCCTTGCGCTACCGGACGTACCGCGCGCTACGGTGCTCGCTACAAAGGGAAATTAAAAAAGCGAAGGACTGTGCCTGGTCCGAACTGGTCGAAACAGTCGAGTCGGACCCATGGGGGAGGGCATACAGTGACACAGAAACTACGCGCGAAGGGCACCCTGACAACGGCGGAAATGGAACCTGCGCTGCTGACGCGGATCACCGGAACGCTCTTTCCCCCACAAGAGAACAGAGCGGCGGAACGGCCACGGTAAACGACACGACCGCTGGAATGGAGGGACGACTGGGAAGTCACGGAGGAGGAGATATGGGAGGCAACCAGAAGAATGACCGTCCGCAACGTGGCACCGGGCCCGGACGGAATCCCTGGCCGGATCTGGGGGGAAGTGATGGGGGTCATGGCCCCCAGACTCCGGCACCTCTTCACAAGATGCCTGAGGGAGGGAGTCTACCCCCGGGCGTGGCGGACGGCGAGGCTGGTCCTGCTCCATAAAGAGGGCCGACCGACGACCTCGCCGTCAGCGTACCGGCCGATATGCCTACTGGACGAGGTCGGCAAACTACTCGAGAGGGTAGTCGCCGCCCGCTTGGAACGACACATAGCGGGCCAAGTGCCAGGTTTGCACGAAAGCCAGTACGGCTTCCGGAAGGGGGGCTCGACGATTGACGCGGTCAGACGCGCACGAGCGATTGCGGAGGACATGGTCTCCCGGAAAGGCGTGGCGCTGGCGGTTTCCCTGGACATCGTCAACGCGTTCAACACCGTGCCATGGGATAGGATAGTGACGGCCCTGGAGCACTTCGAGGTTCCCAGCTACCTCGTCCGATTGATCCGAGCCTACCTCGACGACAGGTGGGTGTGTTAGACCAGTAAGGAAGGAGAGGAAAAGCGATCCGTTGAGCGTGGCGTCCCGCAGGGCTCGGTGCTGGGCCCCATACTATGGAACGTTGCGTACGACGAGGTACTACGATGCCCGCTACCCCTAGGCGCGGCCATTGTATGCTATGCGGACGACACCCTAATCCTGGTCGAGGGTCGTGGCTGGCACGAGACGCTGCGCATTGGCGGAATCGCAACGGCCTGTGCGACCCGTGCCGTGAACGAACTGGGCCTGAGAGTCTCCCCTGCGAAGTCGGAGGCCACCTGGTTCTTTGACAGGAAGAGGCGAGGGACACCACCGCCCGGCCTATGCATAAACATGGCAGGTAAAACCGTCCGGGTGGGATCACAGATGAAGTATCTGGGACTCACCATCGACAGCCAGTGGACGTTCGAGCCGCACTTCGACTCACTGATCCCGAAGGTGTCAGCGGCTGCCAATGCCCTGTGCGGCCTACTACCGAACATCGGCGGGACCGGAGACGCGGTGCGCCGACTTTACGAGGGCGTCGTTCGGTCACGAGTGATGTACGGGGCCCCAGTATGGGCGGACGACCTGATGGCAAGCCGTCGCAGCATTCTGCTCCTGAGAAGGCTGCACAGAATGACCGCCATCAGAATCATTAGGGGATACCGGACGGTGTCGCACGCGTCGGCGTCCACCCTAGCCGCGTCCCCCCCGGGGGAGCTGCGGGCGCTGGCGCTCAAAAAGAGATACACCCGCCGGAGAGAATGGCACCCGGGAGAAGACCCCACCGAGCAGGCGGCTCCAAACGACACAGGAACCGCCGAGGAGGACACATGGAACCTGTGGCGATCCCAACTGATCAACGGGAGAAGCGAACACCGAGGCGCGGATGCGGTCCTACCAAACTGGGGGGCATGGAGGAGCCGCCACGGCCTCCCACTCACATTCAGGATGACACAAGTACTCTCCGGACACGGCGTATTCGGCGAGTTCCTGAAGAGAATAAGGCGAGAGACGACAGACATCTGCCACGACTGCGGAGAGGACAGGGACACAGCGCAGCACACCCTGGAGCTCTGTCCGGCGTGGGAGCTGCCCCGCTACACCCTGGCGGCACGCCATAGGAGAAACGTTGATCCCCTCGGCGATTGTGGAAGCGATGTTGAGAGGGTCACAGGAATACGAGGCCGTCCGCCTCTTCTGCGAGCGAGTTATGCTCGCGAAGGAGCGAGCGGAAAGGGAGAGGAAGAAAAACTCTCACCCCTGCAGGATAAGACGATGGAGACGGAAGGCAGTCAGACGACCCAGAGCCACCCCGCCACCACCCCAACGGACTACGACCAGAAGAAGTGACATCACTAGGGGCAACAACCTCACCCTAACGCCTACTCAATAGCCGGCTCGAACAGGAGAACGCGAGAAGGGAATGCAACTGAAGTTAATTCATAAGAGATTCCTGGAGCACCTCTGTCACGCGCATAAGATGGTCATCGTGGAGTTTTAGGCGGTAGGAGTCCGACACTACTCTGCTGTTACGCGATTAGTTCAGCAGCGGAGTGTCCATGAGGATTTCTCCACGTACAAAAAAAAAAAAGTATCATCTGATCCAAACGATCATCTTGTCCTCACTCCCGGTCACTTTCTCATCGGATATTCTTTAACAAGTTTTCGAGAACGAGATTTCAGGGACACTCCATCCAAGCGTCTCTCCAGCTGGCAACATATTCAAAAGGTCAAACAACATTTCTGGCGCCGCTGGCAACGAGAGTACCTGAATGAGCTAGACATCCGAAACAAATGGAGCAAGGGCCGTCACTTCATACGAGAAGGCACCATCGTCATTCTCCGAGAAGACAACGTTCCCCCAATGCAATGGCCATTGGGCAAAATCATCAAGGTCCATCCAGGCGCAGACGGCATCATACGGACGGCTACCGTTCGAACAGCAACGAGCACCCTGGATCGGAGCATCAAGCGGATGGTACCACTACCGAGCATAACGACTCCAGATGACTCCGAAACAATCAACAGCACCGAAGTCTGACCAGAGATCCTCACAACATCATACTATATTACTTGATCGGTACCCTCTCAACGGGGGGAGTATGTTACGCCACGAGGCTCACCAGAGGCTATATTTTCTAACCGTCGCTCGCGGTTCTACAACGTCGCAGGCAGACCATCTTATCTGCCCTCCGGATCATATACAATGTATCGACGAGAGCATAGTTGTCGCCAAGCAGCGAGCTCTAGAAACGTCGATTTTTGACCGTTACGATTTTCAAACAAGAAGAGGCATACGTGATCATAGGCGCGAGCGGTGGCGTGACTCGTGCATAGTGGGGGTCGTCTTCCAAATGAGGCAAAGGAATAATCGAAGGGCGATCAGTTCCTTCTGACGAGTCAAACGTGACACTTCGACAAATCTGACGAGCAAACGAATTAATCTAGAGAGATCGCAAAGTCGAGTCTAATTTCTGTAATATATTCATCATATTATTGTAAAATATATTATTCTACGTTAACCTGTCAATACAGTGTTACATTCATTAAACCACCTCTGTTATCTTAACCAAAACAGGGGAACGACTATTTCGCGGCGTCGATTAACATAATCGTAGCGAGAATTTACGCCTCTCTCTGACGCGTTATCCTAGCGAACGCGTCTCACCGCGAACGGTCGTAACAAAGGATGATTATTGTAAACATTGAATATAATTGGGGAAAATTGAGAAACTGGTGCAAATTGTTGTATTATAAGCTGCAGGCTTGGTGCTGTGTCTATCTCTTATCACTTTAATACAATGGATGAGACATTTGTATGGCGTTTTTTGATAATGGAAAACGTGTTCGTGCTGTATGTTTTGCATTCAATAACAGGAAATGGTTCTGCAATTTCAGTGATTCAAAGTACTTGCAGTATAATGATAAGCATAATACGATATAAATTTGCATTTCATCCGGCTACGGAGTGAAATACTTGTTTGACAATGGAACAGATCATTGCTAAGAAAGGAAAAAACGAACAGATTGTGTATCTATAATCTATTCCAAATTAAGATCATCGTTTCACGTTTAATATTTTAGATCTGCCGAAGGTAATTCACATTTCATTGTGATGACCGTATACATTGAAGCTATATCTGACCTTGCTATTTTTTGTTATTTGCGAAAGTATGTAGGATGTATAATAGACAAATATAGGGAGGATACAAATAGTCTTAACTCTTCTGCAGAAGGAGAAAGAAAAATAAAGGGTGATAAGGAAATGGGCATACCATACAAATAATTTCAATATAAAGTCATTTTAAGCATGCTAATGAAAGCATGGTAAGCATGGTAGTGTTCAATTGTTAGAAATATGTAATACCCAAATATGAAATTTGTATTATTTAAGTGTTTCAAAATGTTGGGTATTCCTGGGTGGACACTTATAACTTTTGCTTTGGAAGTTGAAGAAAATTACATTTATGACGTGAATTTTGTAATAAGCCACCTGCTCTATGGGAAAGTCATATTGCGAAAGGCATCTAAACAAGTATGTATTGTTTAAATATTATTGCTTTTATTATACTCGCAAAAAAAGAAATAATGTGGTGTTAATACAATGAGTCATAAAATGTTCAAATGCGTTGCGTCAAAATATTTATGACAATTTTTATATTTATAAAAGCTTTGTCTTGTTTTAATTACATAAGTACATGATAGTTGTAACAAATTTTTGTTCCATCAGTTTTCCGGCAGGTAAAAATCAAAATATACTCATTGAAGTCAAATGTTTTTCAGATTGAAAATTGCAAATTTAATATAATTGTTTTACGGATTAAACAGTTTTCTCTTAGGTGGAATAATTACTTAAAACATATTACTTGTGCTTTTGATACGCTGAGAACCGAAGAAGATCTCGTTGATGTAAATTTAAGCTGCGAAGGAAAAAGGAATAAGAGCAGACAAACTGCTATTATCTGCATGTAGTACATATTTTAGAGATTTATTTAAGGTAAAGTGAAATTAAGAATTTAATAATTTGTTACTGTTAACATATATTTTGTAAATGATACTTATTCTATTTTACGAAAATCCATGTCAGCATCCTGTTATAATATATAATAATAATGTAAAATTCGATGATTAGGCTGCATTGGTTGATTTTATGTATCAGGGAGAAGTAAATGTAGTTCGAGAACAATTGGCTAGTTATTTAACAACCGCTGAACTGCTTGCTGTTCAGGGCCTTGCCGATGGTATAGGAAAAGATAATGATAGTTTAGTAGAGGTATGTTTTTCAAAATTGTTAAATATGATTAGATATTTTCTGCTTAAATTAAAGTAATACAATTGTATCACGTTAAACTGTGTTTCGGGATGACATTTTTATATGACGCAATTTTATTTGATACTAGTGCTTCAAAAAAATAATTAAAAGTCAACAGATCTTGTTTATATATTTGATTTGAATGTAATTTAATATATTATTTTTACAAGATTTATGTTCGATATACATATACATTTATTTAGTTACTATTCTCTGCTTATTTCATACGAATTTCATAGTCTACAGCCTACTTTATCTATTATGTGTGTAACTTAAAATCATTGGAATAATTATTCTTGCATCAACATTAATGTACGTGCCAAATAATACGTGCAGTACACCTTCATACGCTATTGATTATTTCCTGTAAATGAAGAATTTTAATATAATGTACAAAATATATAAAATTTAGCATTAAAATTGTCGCACATATATTTAAAAATTAATTGGATTAAAGAATTTTTCAAAATTTCTGAGAATGTAAGGCCAACGTAAGATTTTACACGGAACTAGTTTCCATTTTCGCGCGTAAGACTACGTCATAAAGACAGAGGAGGGGGTATAGACAGCGGACTTCAGACGCGCAGCGTAGACTTCCCTTAGTCATCTTACGACTGTGCTGTGAGGAGGGTGTTTTGCTCGGTGGTTTCAAATCCTTTGTGTGCAGTTGTGTGAATCTCTTCTGTATTGTTCTACAACAAACAGGAGCCGGATACAGGTTGGTATACTTTTTACTTACTCAATAATTAGGTGAAATAATTGAGAAAGCATGGCGAGGACAAAGAAGGGACTTTCGAAAACTAACGCCGACAAGCCAGAAACTGAACGGTTACTAACTTGGATTGACGAAGTTCGCCGCAAAAGATCAAAGTGTCGCCGAAAGCGCAGACGCGATTTACGGATTGAAGCAATGCTGACGTGCGCTCTTTCCAAAGCTAAAAATGATTTACGCATCCGGCGATTATCAGCAGCTTCAAAATGGCAGAAATTTAAAAAACAATGCTTGAAGAAGAAGGTAAATTATACAAATTATGAGCTCTACAATGGTGAGGACACGGAAAATCCGGGATCGTCTCAACAGAATCCCCGGGAGGAGCCATCGTGTCCTGAATTGGGCAGTTCAGACGATGTCGTGTCTAAGTTGGCAGAAATAAAAGTAACGTTGCAACGCTGAAGTAGCGGGAAAAATGCAAGCGATCAGGTTTGGAAGACCTAACTGTGACAAGAGGATTTCTCGCAACGTTTTATCTACCAAATGCGTAGAAATTTCAACAACTATATGGAATCTCGAGCGATTACGGAGCACCGCGTATTACGTCGGTGCTGCAAGAATAGAAATTGCATTACTATCTTGATGTATATATGGATATTTTCTGGTTGCAGTCTCACCGTTCGAGATGGCATTGGGACAAGCGGAGGGAGTTGGTGTTCGCAACGATGCTGAAGCGTACTGCACGCTCGGGGACCCCATGTTCTCCAGTCTCTGCGCCTTTCGTTGGCTTAGTTTATATATTATATTGTATGCATTGGTTTGGTAATATACGTAATAATGAGCGTTCGAAGTATGTTCGAAGAGTGTTTGATCCGATATTTTTTAATTTCAGAAATATATACTTTGCATGTCTTATATTTTAAAGAAAATTTGTATAGTACATTTTAGCTTGTAGATTTAGTAGTATCGTTTCTAATATTCGCTCCATTATTCTGTACGTCAAGATTTTGTATATTTGCTTAATGTTGATTAACAGTTTTGTAGACTTTAAGAAATGAAATGAAATTAATAAAATTTGGAAAATGTTTACAATTTTTCTGCAATCTTCTAGTTCATATTAATGGCAAAAGTGCTTTTCTGCCCCGCATACTACACATAACAAAATTCTGTCGCAGGCAAGAGACCCGTACATGTACCCAGGCTGTTGGCCGTCATCGGCAACATTATTTGGCCTGTCTGTGTATGAGATAAGGAGCGACGAGAGAGGATTGGTACGGCATAAGGAAGGGGGGAAATGTGTTTCTTTTTAGAAAATCGTGCATGAAGTTTTCTGGCTGACGAATGGGTTGCACCATGATCAAGTTGTACATAAACGTCTCATCTCTCCACACTTCCGTATCTTGAACATCCAAGCATCAACTAATTCGAAAATCGTCTGACGCGCGATACTCATAGGCTTATTGTGACGAACTACAGCTAATTGTAGCAAATCTTATTTGGTGGGCTCTAATACCTTTCGTACGTTATCTGGGCAAATGTGTTTTCTCATGTCCGGGAAAGTTTTTTCATAGCTTGTACCACCAGGTTGTATGGGAGTTGTCGAAGCACACAAGACAAGCCTCCGGTGAATATCAATAAGGAGAGACAGCGCTAGGGGTAATGGCCCCCCCTAACGCCAATTCAATAGTCAGGAAATATTAGGACTGGCTAGAACTAGAGAACGCGTGAAGGGGGTGCAACTGAAGTTAATTCATAAGAGAATCCTGGAGCACCTCTGTCATACGCGTCGGGTGGTCATCGTGGAGTTTTAGTCGGTAAGAGTCCGACACTACTCTGCTGTTACGCAATTACTGCAACAGCGGAGTGTCCATGAGGATTTCTCCACGTAAAAAAAAAAAAAAAAAAAAAAAGGTTGTATGTTAGTTACTCTGGCTTATCAATATGCCCTGTTCAATGTTGGCCAAGCTGAATAATGTCACAGGCCTCTATCTTCCTTAATAAGAGCTGTAGGGGATCGAATAATGAGACTACCAATATGTGTACTCGTTAGTGTATTTAAAACAGATCTTGTCGCGAAACGATATCTATACAGACGTTTAGTCACAGTTTATACTGAATCGTTTGCGATCACGTTCGTTTAGTCATAATCGTCAGAAGAAGGTCAAAAGATACAAATTCGTCTTGTTTTACGGTTACACGTAGCGGCACCATTGTTTTCCCCGGAGTTTATAATTCCTTACAATTCCTCTCGATATTCCGAAGCAAAACAACAACATGGTTTGAAGCAAATTCTAACTCTTATGCCGCTACAGAGCTTTTTGAGGTATGGAGTAAATTGAATGCATCTTTGTTGAGTCTAGATGGTCCAGAATGGCGAACTACCGCAAGTAGAGCAACTAATCGAAATAATAGACACGCACATATACGTAATATGTTTAACATGGATAGGAAATTGCTTTGAAATTTAACAATCATTGCAATAATTACGTAGGTTCGGAAGTCGTATTACTAGATACTTATTGTAATATCATAAAGTAATTCGAATTAGAAATAAGTTGAAAATAGAGAAACCGTGTACGTCGTGTTTCTGTACTTCGTTTACATGCAAGAGTGCCTACGTGAATAAAGGCACGTAGTTGGTAGTTCTTACATAGGTATGAGGGAAACAATAGACAACGTTAGAAGAAGGACGGTTTCGCTACGCAAGGCGAGTCGAAAAGTGTGCGTGTAGCGAGAATCAGAGCTAATTGAGTCGTCGAAGAGTAGAGTCGTTAGAGGTATCGAGTCGTCGAAGAGTAGAGTCGTGAGAATTGATAGAGTTGTTAGAGAGAGAGAGAGTGTGTGTGTGTTAGATTCGTTGTGACGAGAGTGGTCAAATAACTGTAAAGTTGTTTGATATAGATACGAGTATTGCATTTAGTTTCCGTTAAATAAATATCGTTTCCTGTCCAATTTATATTTGTATATTCAATTTAATATTAATAAATTGTAAGTAATCGGGAAAAGATTTCTATCCTTATTTTCCGATTTTACATTATTTTCACAGATTTCAATTCACTTATTCATTGATTGATATTAGGACAAATGAGGAACTTCGCATCTAGTTAGATTAACAAATAAAATGTATTGTTCCTGATAAATGTTATGCGGAATAGTATAGGAAATAAAAGACTGGTTTATATTACCGTTCAAGTGACTGATAGTAGGAAAGCAGTGATGGAACATGAGGCAACGTAATATAAAATTGAATCCCTGAGTATAACATGCAGATAATATTTTGAGTGTTGACGGAGGACAAAATTATGCACATTCCTTTTTCGATTCCGAGGAAATACATCAGCGATGAGTCAGTTGTCAAAACACGATGGAAATTGCTCATTGTCAATTGAACAAGTTTGATATAATTACACAAGCTTAAGATTTAACTTGAAATTTTTTTGAAGAAATTTATTTTTATTATACCTGATGTCAAGCGCGGTATTAAGTATCATGCTTTTATAACTATTGTTTTAAATATTTTTGTGTTGAAATAATGTCGTTTGGGTGTCTGTTTTGTACTGGAGGAGTACCCGAAATAATTATACTCGTCGCGTACAGCTAAACAGCTACAGGCAGTTGTTTGTATTCCTGGAACGCGTTGGATTCGTGTTTGCATGGTACGTTGATTGGAATGACTTAGAGGTGGGTTACTGGGGGTGCGAGTAATTATGTTTCAGCCAGGATTGGATAGAGAACGCGTTTAATCGACGTTTAAAGATCCGCTTAAAATACACATGCTCTGGTAGTTTCTAATTGGATCGTTATATATGTCGTATACTTTCTGCTAAATCCGTTTTTGGGAGACATTAAGTTGAAAAAGGTCATATTTTTAAAGAGGGGGAGAGAGGTGGTATGCATTGGATAAAGGTAACAATTTTATATGAAGGATAATTATTGTAAACATTGAATATAATTGGGGAAAATTGAGAAACTGGTGCAAATTGTTGTATTATAAGCTGCAGGCTTGGTGCTGTGTCTATCTCTTATCACTTTAATACAATGGATGAGACATTTGTATGGCGTTTTTTGATAATGGAAAACGTGTTCGTGCTGTATGTTTTGCATTCAATAACAGGAAATGGTTCTGCAATTTCAGTGATTCAAAGTACTTGCAGTATAATGATAAGCATAATACGATATAAATTTGCATTTCATCCGGCTACGGAGTGAAATACTTGTTTGACAATGGAACAGATCATTGCTAAGAAAGGAAAAAACGAACAGATTGTGTATCTATAATCTATTCCAAATTAAGATCATCGTTTCACGTTTAATATTTTAGATCTGCCGAAGGTAATTCACATTTCATTGTGATGACCGTATACATTGAAGCTATATCTGACCTTGCTATTTTTTGTTATTTGCGAAAGTATGTAGGATGTATAATAGACAAATATAGGGAGGATACAAATAGTCTTAACTCTTCTGCAGAAGGAGAAAGAAAAATAAAGGGTGATAAGGAAATGGGCATACCATACAAATAATTTCAATATAAAGTCATTTTAAGCATGCTAATGAAAGCATGGTAAGCATGGTAGTGTTCAATTGTTAGAAATATGTAATACCCAAATATGAAATTTGTATTATTTAAGTGTTTCAAAATGTTGGGTATTCCTGGGTGGACACTTATAACTTTTGCTTTGGAAGTTGAAGAAAATTACATTTATGACGTGAATTTTGTAATAAGCCACCTGCTCTATGGGAAAGTCATATTGCGAAAGGCATCTAAACAAGTATGTATTGTTTAAATATTATTGCTTTTATTATACTCGCAAAAAAAGAAATAATGTGGTGTTAATACAATGAGTCATAAAATGTTCAAATGCGTTGCGTCAAAATATTTATGACAATTTTTATATTTATAAAAGCTTTGTCTTGTTTTA
The DNA here is from genome assembly GCF_024542735.1 of Bombus huntii. NCBI lineage: Eukaryota > Metazoa > Arthropoda > Insecta > Hymenoptera > Apidae > Bombus > Bombus huntii. The sequence goes on along the minus strand of NW_026099327.1, from coordinate 531,158 downwards.
ATTACATAAGTACATGATAGTTGTAACAAATTTTTGTTCCATCAGTTTTCCGGCAGGTAAAAATCAAAATATACTCATTGAAGTCAAATGTTTTTCAGATTGAAAATTGCAAATTTAATATAATTGTTTTACGGATTAAACAGTTTTCTCTTAGGTGGAATAATTACTTAAAACATATTACTTGTGCTTTTGATACGCTGAGAACCGAAGAAGATCTCGTTGATGTAAATTTAAGCTGCGAAGGAAAAAGGAATAAGAGCAGACAAACTGCTATTATCTGCATGTAGTACATATTTTAGAGATTTATTTAAGGTAAAGTGAAATTAAGAATTTAATAATTTGTTACTGTTAACATATATTTTGTAAATGATACTTATTCTATTTTACGAAAATCCATGTCAGCATCCTGTTATAATATATAATAATAATGTAAAATTCGATGATTAGGCTGCATTGGTTGATTTTATGTATCAGGGAGAAGTAAATGTAGTTCGAGAACAATTGGCTAGTTATTTAACAACCGCTGAACTGCTTGCTGTTCAGGGCCTTGCCGATGGTATAGGAAAAGATAATGATAGTTTAGTAGAGGTATGTTTTTCAAAATTGTTAAATATGATTAGATATTTTCTGCTTAAATTAAAGTAATACAATTGTATCACGTTAAACTGTGTTTCGGGATGACATTTTTATATGACGCAATTTTATTTGATACTAGTGCTTCAAAAAAATAATTAAAAGTCAACAGATCTTGTTTATATATTTGATTTGAATGTAATTTAATATATTATTTTTACAAGATTTATGTTCGATATACATATACATTTATTTAGTTACTATTCTCTGCTTATTTCATACGAATTTCATAGTCTACAGCCTACTTTATCTATTATGTGTGTAACTTAAAATCATTGGAATAATTATTCTTGCATCAACATTAATGTACGTGCCAAATAATACGTGCAGTACACCTTCATACGCTATTGATTATTTCCTGTAAATGAAGAATTTTAATATAATGTACAAAATATATAAAATTTAGCATTAAAATTGTCGCACATATATTTAAAAATTAATTGGATTAAAGAATTTTTCAAAATTTCTGAGAATGTAAGGCCAACGTAAGATTTTACACGGAACTAGTTTCCATTTTCGCGCGTAAGACTACGTCATAAAGACAGAGGAGGGGGTATAGACAGCGGACTTCAGACGCGCAGCGTAGACTTCCCTTAGTCATCTTACGACTGTGCTGTGAGGAGGGTGTTTTGCTCGGTGGTTTCAAATCCTTTGTGTGCAGTTGTGTGAATCTCTTCTGTATTGTTCTACAACAAACAGGAGCCGGATACAGGTTGGTATACTTTTTACTTACTCAATAATTAGGTGAAATAATTGAGAAAGCATGGCGAGGACAAAGAAGGGACTTTCGAAAACTAACGCCGACAAGCCAGAAACTGAACGGTTACTAACTTGGATTGACGAAGTTCGCCGCAAAAGATCAAAGTGTCGCCGAAAGCGCAGACGCGATTTACGGATTGAAGCAATGCTGACGTGCGCTCTTTCCAAAGCTAAAAATGATTTACGCATCCGGCGATCATCAGCAGCTTCAAAATGGCAGAAATTTAAAAAACAATGCTTGAAGAAGAAGGTAAATTGTACAAATTATGTATAAATAATGTATAAACAAATAATGTATAAATTATTATACATTATTATCACAATGGTGAGGACACGGAAAATCCGGGATCGTCTCAACAGAATCCCCGGGAGGAGCCATCGTGTCCTGAATTGGGCAGTTTAGACGATGTCGTGTCTAAGTTGGCAGAAATAAAAGTAACGTTGCAACGCAGAAGTAGCCGGAAAAATGCAAGCGATCAGGTTTGGAAGACCTAACTGTGACAAGAGGATTTCTCGCAACGTTTTATCTACCAAATGCGTAGAGATTTCAACAACTATATGGAATCTCGAGCGATTACGGAGTACCGCGTATTACGTCGGTGCTGCAAGAATAGAAATTGCATTACTATCTTGATGTATATATGGATATTTTCTGTTTGCAGTCTCACCGTTCGAGATGGCATTGGGACAAGCGGAGGGAGTTGGTGTTCGCAACGATGCTGAAGCGCACTGCACGCTCGGGGACCCCATGTTCTCCAGTCTCTGCGCCTTTCGTTGGCTTAGTTTATATATTATATTGTATGCATTGGTTTGGTAATATACGTAATAATGAGCGTTCGAAGTATGTTCGAAGAGTGTCTGATCCGATATTTTTTAATTTCAGAAATATATACTTTGCATGTCTTATATTTTAAAGAAAATTTGTATAGTACATTTTAGCTTGTAGATTTAGTAGTATCGTTTCTAATATTCGCTCCATTATTCTGTACGTCAAGATTTTGTATATTTGCTTAATGTTGATTAACAGTTTTGTAGACTTTAAGAAATGAAATGAAATTAATAAAATTTGGAAAATGTTTACAATTTTTCTGCAATCTTCTAGTTCATATTAATGGCAAAAGTGCTTTTCTGCCCCGCATACTACACATAACAAAATTCTGTCGCAGGCAAGAGACCCGTACATGTACCCAGGCTGTTGGCCGTCATCGGTAACATTATTTGGCCTGTCTGTGTATGAGATAAGGAGCGACGAGAGAGGATTGGTACGGCATAAGGAAGGGGGGAAATGTGTTTCTTTTTAGAAAATCGTGCATGAAGTTTTCTGGCTGACGAATGGGTTGCACCATGATCAAGTTGTACATAAACGTCTCATCTCTCTGCACTTCCGTATCTTGAACATCCAAGCATCAACTAATTCGAAAATCGTCTGACGCGCGATACTCATAGGCTTATTGTGACGAACTACAGCTAATTGTAGCAAATCTTATTTGGTGGGCTCTAATACCTTTCGTACGTTATCTGGGCAAATGTGTTTTCTCATGTCCGGGAAAGTTTTTTCATAGCTTGTACCACCAGGTTGTATGGGAGTTGTCGAAGCACACAAGACAAGCCTCCGGTGAATATCAATAAGGAGAGACAGCGCTAGGGGTAATGGCCCCCCTAACGCCAATTCAATAGTCAGGAAATATTAGGACTGGCTAGAACTAGAGAACGCGTGAAGGGGGTGCAACTGAAGTTAATTCATAAGAGAATCCTGGAGCACCTCTGTCATGCGCGTCGGGTGGTCATCGTGGAGTTTTAGTCGGTAAGAGTCCGACACTACTCTGCTGTTACGCAATTACTGCAACAGCGGAGTGTCCATGAGGATTTCTCCACGTAAAAAAAAAAAAAAAAAAAAGGTTGTATGTTAGTTACTCTGGCTTATCAATATGCCCTGTTCAATGTTGGCCAAGCTGAATAATGTCACAGGCCTCTATCTTCCTTAATAAGAGCTGTAGGGGATCGAATAATGAGACTACCAATATGTGTACTCGTTAGTGTATTTAAAACAGATCTTGTCGCGAAACGATATCTATACAGACGTTTAGTCACAGTTTATACTGAATCGTTTGCGATCACGTTCGTTTAGTCATAATCGTCAGAAGAAGGTCAAAAGATACAAATTCGTCTTGTTTTACGGTTACATGTAGCGGCGCGATTGTTTTCCCCGGAGTTTATAACCCCTTACAATACCTGTGACCTAACGGTCTTGATACTCCGAAGCTAAACAACAACATGGTTTGAAGCAAATTCCAACTCTTGTGCCGCTACATCACTCCCCTACCAGTGATAACGTTTTATTGCCTTTGCAGAGAAAGTCCCCGTGGGTAATCTTTTTGTGATGCCTAGCCGAAACCAGCCTGTAACCAATCAGGAAAACGGACTCTTCGGCCTGACCGTGTAACATACCTATTACTAGTGTTTCCTTCGTTGTCGCTCTTCACGTCGCTTTCATTGCGAGCGTTCATTCGTTCTAGTGGAATAAGTATGTCACGGGTTTCGGCGGTTCTCGCGTCGAGATTCTCTGATACTACAAATGCTGACTTAAGCCGGTCGACGGAAACCTTTATATCGCGATTGTTAACATTGTTGGTGTACATTTTCTCGCCTCTTCGCGTTACTCTAAATGGTCCATCGTAAGGCGGCTGTAAAGGGCCCCTAATTGCGTCGTGTCGCAAGAATATGTGACGGAAGAAAAGAGAGAGAGAGTGCGTTTCGTCCCGGGACTACCGGTGGACTCGTCAGTAAGGCTATGCCCGGTAGTCCCTGCCATAGACGTAGAGGGAGTCTCGCTAGGTGCGGTATTTATATCAATTGATCGTATATTCGACCGCCAGCGAGTTAGACAGACAGACTCTTTGTCGTCGTAGCCCTCTAGTATTGGCGGTTGGCACCCGCGGCTCGACTTGTCGGCGCCCTATTGATACCAATCCGCCACAAATACGTAGGGAGAAGACTCCAATTCCGCGGAAAGTGAATAATTTCTTTTTCCTGTATTGTGTCACAGGCTGAGGCCGGACTTTCTCCATTTGTTCCTTGAGCAGGGTTGCAAATTCCGTGGTGGCACGCTGCTTAGTTGGGTATCGTGCGAACGTTTAACGTTCGGTAGTCGCCGCATGGTCGCAAATTTCTATCCTTTTTGGACAGAACGTGAAGGGGTGATGCCCACGGGCTTTTCGATGGGCGCATCACGCCTTGTTCTATCATCAACTCAAATTCAGCTCTTACCTGCTTGAGGCGGTCCGGTACCGGCGGGCCAGGCGTAGTTTCGATGTGGTGTACTACGCCGTGTCGGGCCTTTTCCTTCCCGAAAGACGGAGGACGCGTGAGGGCCGGGAATTCCGCCAGTATTTGGTGGTACACCGAATCGCCGCAGATAGTTTTCACCGATGGCGTGTTGTATATAGCGGCGTACCCCTTTGATGATAACTGGGTCGTCGTGTCGATTAATCTTTTGTTCCGTGGGTCCACGAGCATCCCGTAGTGACTCAGGAAATCCACGCCGAGGATAGGTGTCTGGACGTCAGCCACTGTAAAATACCACTTCAAGGCGCGTCGGAGGGACAGGTTGAGGTGGATCGCGACTGTTCCATACGTCGCAATTCGTGCCCCATTAGCCGCGTACAACTCGTACTCGCTCTTCTTCGCAGGTCCCTGCATTTTGCTGCGCGGCCAGACGCTGAAGTCTGCGCCGGTGTCCACCAAGTACGAGATGCGCGTGTTTTTATCCAGAAGAAAAATGCAGCGGGAGATCAAACCGTCGTCGTACGCCGCGTTTACGGACGGCCGGTTCTGTTTCCCGATTTCCATGTGCACGGTGAGGTGCAATTTCTCGCGCGTTCCCCGTACGTCGCATGATAAAGGCATAAGCCACCTTGCCGTGACGGGCTTCGGGATCGCCAACGGCGACGGTATTTCGCGCAGGAGAATGGTCGCCGGCGGCCCCCGATGGTCAACGCGCTTACCTGCGCCTGTATCTGCGTTATTTGTTCCTTCAGCTCGTTGATGGCGGCAGCCGTAGCATCGTTCACTCCGCCGCCGTACTTTGTTGGATTGCCTCCTGCCGTGGTTCGCTCTGTACTGACCGCAACAACCTGTCCTAGTTCCGGGCGTATTTCGTGGATGCTGTCGGCGATCGCGGTCAGAGTTTCGGACCTCTTATCTTGGACGGCGGCTAGGTCGCGTTGCACGTACACCGGGAGTCGGCCTTCCCAGAGAGTCCGGATTAATTCGTCTGATATTGCCGGAGTGGTGAGGCTTTTCAGATCCCGTAGAATTGAGAAGGCGTCCCGTCGTCTAGTTGTTCACTCACTATTATTTTGCGTAGGCATCCGGCGTCTGACTCACACAGGAGCGTAGGACGAGCTGCGTGGCACCTCGATCCAAGATGCTCCTCGCCGTGTGAACAACAGCCGTCCGGATGATGCTGTCGTCCCCAGGGTGAACTTGGCGATGCGGCCGAAGGGCCGTTGCCTGGATGGCACGTTGTCTCCCTTGTAGTCTAGATCGCCGTCTTCCTCGTCGATGCCGAGCGATTTCCACGTGAAATTCTCGACCCAGGAAGTGTCGTGGATCTTGCTTCTGGAAGTGTCGTTAAACACCTCGGTCCAGGAAGTATCGTTGAAGGGAACGTCGGTGGTGCTTGGTGAAGATTCATCAAGCGCGGTGCGGAGTTTTGAGGTTCATTGGGAGGCTGGACTCCCCCCGATGACTCGCTCGAATCGCATTCTCTTAGTGATGATCCTCGGTGGAGAGTGACCGTTGGACGTCGTGACTGTGACTTGCCTTGGTGTTGGAGAGTATATTGGCGTTTTTGGAGCCACGGGTGACTCCAGTGAGATGTTTATGATACGCGACGAGTTCGGTACGGCGCTCTGTGAACTCAGTAGAGAATCGTTGAGATCAGATTGAATGTTCTGTAAATTACCGACACCATTTGAGTGATTAGTCATGGTATTAATAATGCTGAAATTATTCTGAGTAGGGCCAATTGCAGGCGTAGCACATGTCTGAGGTGGCGAAGGAGGAGTCTTCACGTTACGTCTCGGAGTGTGACTGTCCGATGGAATGTTTCTAATCTGGGGTGGTTGCAGATGACGTGATGTAAGAGAGATGATTGGACGTCGATACGTTGTGTTGGACGTCCATCGTGGAAGTATTGCCCGAAGAAACACTGCCCCTGGATGGTTTGTTCACAGTGGACTTCGAAGCCTTTACAGTAGGTTTCGACTCGACGTTGACCTTGTTGCTGTCCTGGATGGGACTCAACCCGTTATTACCTAGGTTGTGAACTACGGTCAAAGAGTCATGAACGTTCTGTAACAGATTGGGGGAGATTACTTTCTGAATCGATTTGTCGCCTGTTGAGACCTTCTCTTTCTTCAGGACCGAAGGCTCGTTGAAGGTTGTCACCTTCAAGGTGGTTTGTGTCTGTTAAGGAAATTCGAGGATTTGGAAATACAAATAAATGACTATATTTCACACACAACAGCTATACATCTATATTACACTCTGAAGAACGTCTTGCACGCACGCTTGTCGCCAACCGACTATCCAGAATCTTCTAACGGCAGTCTTTTGTCTCAACTAAGACCTTTTTTTTTTTTTTTTTTTTTATCGTGGAGAAATCCTCATGGACACCAGCTAGGCGGGTAGTGTCGGACTCTTACCGACTAAAACTCCACGGTGGCCTATCCTGACGCCTGAGTCGAGACGCACCCGGGTTCTCTTCCGAATTCTGCCGGTCACCCCCGGGCGTCTATCTCTCCTTCTTTCGAAGGGAGGCATCCTTGCTCTTCTTTGGAACACTAGGGGGGACCACACCCCCTAGCGCCTCGATCCTGCGCGTCTTCCTGGGGACCCCGTCCCTGACGCCTTTCTTCCTGGTTTCCATGTGCTCCTGTGGCGGCCGGGATAGCTCCGCCGGTTACCCCCGGGGTAGTCCTGCGCTCCGGGGGCTTCTGCCTGCCTAGTGCTCCTTGGAGAATCCCAGAAAAATGGCGGCGGTGCGCCTTCTTCCTCTTCGCCAGCGCCCGCCCGAACGTTGACCCATCCTTGTCCGTGCCGCGGCGACCGTTGCTTAACCCATGTGATCGGTGGGAAGTCCACGTCTCCACCGCTGCCAGCGGGCGCTGACGTCTCAACTAAGACCTGGACGCCCTCTGACCCTTACACACACACTCTCATGTACAGTGTAAATGTATCATTTCCCTAACACGCCTCCTTACATTTATACTGTAATATCGGAAAATAAGGATAGAAATTTTTTTTTTTCGATTACTTACAACTTATTAATATTAAATTGAATATACAAATATAAATTGGACAGAGAACGATATTTAACGGAAACTAAATGCAATACTCGTATCTATATCAAATAACTTTACAGTTATTTGATCACTCTCGTCACAACGAATCTAACACACACACACTCTCTCTCTCTAACAACTCTATCAATTCTCACGACTCTACGCTTCGACGACTCGAAACCTCTAACGACTCTACTCTTCGACAACTCGAAACCTCTAACGACTGTACTCTTCAACGACTCAATTCGCTCTGACTCTCGCAACACACTCCTGCCCGGTCGTGCTCGTTCTTGCACTCGTCCTCTCACACACATACACACTTTTCGGCTCACATACTCTGGCCTCTCGATTGCCATTCCTTGAAATATGAAACCGTACCTCTGTTTTGACGCTGCTTATCCTTTCTCGCGTCGCTGTTACTAGGCGCTCTTGGATGTAAACAAACCACGAAAGACGACGTACACGGTTTTTTCTTATTTTCAACCGACCTCTAATTCAAATCTATTCTACGATATTACAATACTGTACACTTAATTTTATTTACATACTTGTCGAATTAACAAAATATTTACCATTTATCGCTTTATTTACATTTCTCTTATTTTACATTCATCCATGACCTAAACCTTTCAAATTTCTCTCTACACAGTGTCTTCGTAAAAATATCCGCAGTGTTTTCTTCTGTACTTACTTTTATTATGTTTATCTTATTTTCCTTTACGTACTCGTGAACGTAGTGGTAATGAACTTCAATGTGTTTAGAATTTTTTGTAAAAGTTCCGTATTTTGCTATACTCATTACTCCAGAGTTATCCTCATAGATTTTTACAGGGTTATCGTCTACATTTACATCGAAGATTTTCATTAGTTCTCTGATAGTCATTACTTCGCTCACCGCTTCCGATAGTGCTACATACTCGGCGAGGTTTTTTCACACACCTTTGTTTTTTAGACTTCCATCCAATTACATTTCCATACAATCTAATTACATACCCAGAAGTCGATTTCCTATCTATATGATCTCCTGCCCAATCAGCGTCCACATAACAATCTATCGTTTCGCACTTTGCATTTCTTTTATAATGTAGCCCTAAATCTCTAGTCCGGTACAAATATTTCAATATTCGCAAGGCATATTTAAAATGTGTCTCGTTACAACAATCTTGAAATTTACTCAGATAATTCACACTATAACTTATATCAGGTCTGGTATTTACACTAATATACAGCAATGCGCCAATTAAATTCTTGTATCCAATGTCCTCTCTATTTATCTCAGCTTTTTCAATTTTTAAGTTGGTCTCCATAGGTGTACAGTACAATTTGCTATTATGTAATTTATATTTGTTTGCTAATGATTCTATGTATTTCTTTTGGCTTAATCTCATTTCATTTATTAAATAATCATACTCTATATTTATTCCAAGATATTCTTTTACTTCACCTAAATCTTTCATTTTAAATTTATCAGTTAATAATTTTCTTTACACTTTGTATCTTCCCTTTGTTTTCACTATAAATCAACAAATCGTCTACGTATATTAACAAATAAACAACATTTTCTCCCTCTCCATAAGTATATAGGCACAGCTCTATATTGTTCTTCTTAAAACCTAATCTCGTCACATACTTATCAAAACACTCATACCAGATCCTCGGACTTTCTTTTAACCCATAAAGCGCTTTCGATAATTTACAAACTCTATTCGTTCCGTCCGCATATCCCTTTGGTTGATTTACATATACCTCCGAGGTTACTTCACCATTTAAAAAGGCAGTTTCTACATCCATTTGCTCAATTATTAATCCATTTTGACAACAATATGATAGCAATATCTTAAAGGTCTGATTACTCGCCACTGGAGAATATATGTCATCGGCTACGTTTCTTTGTTGAAATCCCCTTACCACTAATCTAGCCTTATACCTGTCCTCTGATTTTTTCGTGTAAACCCATTTTACATCTAATACTTCTTTGCCTTTTACCCTTTCTACCAATTTCCAAGTTTTATTCTTATAGAGACATTCTATTTCCTTATCCATAGTCTGGATACCTTACTGGAGTTTTCTTAATACGTGTAGATCTCCTAGTAGTGTTTGAGCTTTCAGTACTACTATCATTTTCATCTTCCCTACCTTCTAACTCTTCCTTATCCATACCATCCAATGAATAGTTATCTTCGCTATCATTTCTCTAATCTGCCTCTAATGAGTTTTCCTCAAAACCGATACATTTAGTGTCTGTCTCTATTGTTGAGGTTACTCGGTGTGTAAACAGAGAAAACACGTGGATAAATTGTAAGGTAGAAAATATATTTAAATAGAAGTGTAATAAGTAAAAATACAATTTGAGCTGGTCCAGATCCGCACGCTAGCTGTGTTACCTAATAACTGAAAAACCCCGAAGCCAACGTCGCCTGTCTACTGTTTATGGCCTGACTTCGTCGCTGTCTTTTGTCTACGCGCTGTCGATGGCTTCAGTGCTTGAGAAAACTAAAAAAGACCAGATGTAGAGTTTTCTTAGAAGTGGTAACCACTTCAACACCCTCCCTAAAACTCTACATCCCTACAAACAATTATCTCAAATTTACAAATTATCTCTTAATATTTTCTAACTCTTGTCGTAAATATCTGAAAATTAATTTGTCAATGCCTTCTCAAGTACATTTGCCAGCCGCCTTTCTCTTTTCCATACAAATTAATTTATTACACACAAAAAAAAACTAGAAGACTAAACAGATCATGTAGAGTTTTTCCTCTTTTTTTTTTTTTGAGAAGTAATAATCACTTCGACACCCTCCCTAAAAACTCTACATGTTTACAAGCAATTACCTATTAATATCTTTTTTACTTTTCAAACCTAACTTTTTCCTTAAATATTCAAATCTCGGTTTTGGCATCGCCTTTGTACATATATCTGCCAATTGCTCTTCGCTTGTTACATACGTTATATCAATTTCGCCTCTATTGTATAAATCTCGCAAGAAATGATATCTTACGTCAATATGCTTACTTCTTTGATGGAATTCTGGATTCTTAATTAATTTCACGGCACTGGTATTGTCTACACATAGCATATACTTAAGGATCTCTAATTTACATTCAAGAAATATTTTCTTTAGCCACATAATTTCTTTCGCTCCTGAGGCTGCACTGACATATTCAGCTTCGGTCGTAGATAGAGCTACACATTGTTGTCGCTTACATTGCCATGTGATGGCCGCATTCGCATACTTACATACAACGCCTGATGTCGACTTTCTTGTTTCTTTGTCGCCTGCATAGTCAGCGTCGCTAAAGGTTTCGAGACTGCCTGCTTTTGTATATAAGAGTCCCATGTCTGCGGTCCCTTTTATGTAGCGCAAAATTCGTTTGACTAATTTCCATTGATACTGGTTTGGATTCTCTAAGTGTCTCGCCGCTATATTTATTGCAAAACTAATATCTGGCCTACTTACGGTTTGTAAAAACATTAAGTTCCCTACGGCTTCTCTGTATGGTGCGTTACAATCATTATCGCCTATGTTACTTTCGTTCCAATTAGTCTCGATAGGTGTAGAAACACTGTTTGCCTCATTCATATTAAATTTTTCCAATATGTTTTCGATATACCTACTCTGATGAATGAATATTGAACCATCTTCTAATCTATTAATTTCAAGTCCAAGAAAACTCTTTACTTCTTTCGAACTCGTAATTTTGAATTCTTTATTTAAATCATCGAAGAATTTATCAATTAAAGATTCGTCTGAAGCTGCTACCACTCCATCGTCTACGTATATGGTCATCGACATTAATTTGTCGTCTTCTGTATAAATATAAAAACAAGGATCTGCGTTACTCTGATAAAATTTTAAGTTCGAGATAAATTTTGTGAAACGTTCCGTCCAACATCTTGGAGACTGCTTTAAGCCATATAGGCTTTTTAGCAATTTACAAACCCGATTTGTACCATCATCATAACCTTTAGGTTGTTTCATATAAATATCTTCTTCCAGACTTCCATATAAGAATGCGGTTTTAATGTCGAACTGTCCGAGGTGTAAATTATTTTTGGCTGCAATACTAAGCATTAATCTAATTGTGTCAAACCGAGCAACGGGACTATATGTTTCCTTATAATCTATGCCTTCTTTCTGTGAACACCCTTTTATTACAAGTCGCGCTTTGTATCGTTCCGAGTTGTCCGGATTTAGCTTTATCGTTAAAACCCACCTATTGCTAAGTACCTTCTGATCTTTAGGTTTTTCTACAAGTATCCACGTCTTATTTTCATGGTGCGATTTCATTTCATCATTCATAGCTGTTTCCCATAACTCTTTCTTTTCGGATCTCATCGCTTCGTTAAAATCCACCGGTAATTTTTCCGCTACGTACGTTACTGGGTTACCATAAAAATCGGTTCGTTTGATCTTATCTCTATCTCTCAATTGTCTCACATTGTCGCTAGTTCCATGAGGTTGTTTTTCATGTTCACTCTCTGCACTTTCATACGTACATGCTCTATCGCTCTGCGCACTCACATCTTCGCGCTCGACAATTTTCGGTAAACTTAATTTTACGAATTTCGCATTTTCTAGTTCAGGCTTAAATATTACGTCACGGCTTAATATTACATTTTTTACTGTTGGCACGTACACTCGATACCCTCGTCCGTCATCTAAATAGCCTACCAAATATCCCTTGTTAGCCTTTTTGTCACGTTTTGTCCCTTTCTCCGCAGGTATGTGAGCAAAGCACTCAGTACCGAAAACCCTAAACTTTTCTAAATTCGGCGGTTTCCCGTACCACAGTTCATATGGTGTTTTCTTATCTTGTCTTGTCGGCCCCGTCTTATTTATGACATGTACTGCTGTGTTCATGGCTTCGGCCCATAAGAACAGCGGTAGATTTGGTTTCGAATATAGCATCGACCGACCTGCCTCTACTATTGTTCTATTTTCCCTTTCTGCGACACCATTCTGTTCAGGCGTGTATGGGACGTTAATCGTGTGCCTAATTCCCTGACTTCTTAGAAATTCCTTGACTTCTTTATTTTGGAATTCTTTCCCTCCATCACTATGAATTTCTTTAATTTTATCCTTAAATTGATTTTCAACTTCTAGGCAAAAGGTTTTTAGTTTTTCAGTTACTTCTGACTTACGTCGGAAGAAGTAAATCTTTGTGAATTTTGAAAAATCGTCTTTAAATGTCAGAAAATACAGTTTCTTGCCTAATGACTCGACTTCCATAGGTCCACATACATCCGTATAAATAATTTCGCGAGGTTTAGTCGCCCGCTTGATTTTCTCGTGAAAACTCGATCTATGCTGTTTCCCGTACGCGCAACCTTCACAGAAAAAGTTATTATCCTTTACAACTTTCATATTTGAATTCTTTAAGAATTCTTTAACATGTCTGATGTTCTGATGACATAGCCGTTCGTGCCATAACTGCAATGTGTCCGCGTTTGACTCCGCTCTATTGCTAAAATTACAAACTGACGGTATGATAACTCGCATATCTACTTTATACAAATTTCCGATAACAGAACCTCTTGCTATTATTTTCTGATTTTGTAAAAATATGCAAATGGTCCCTTCCTTTGAAATACAAAAATCTATGCCCCTTCTTGCGACAGATCTAATCAAAAACAGATTTCTTTTCATACCTGGTACGTTTAGAACATCGTTCATTGTACATATTACCCATTTGCCGTCCACAAAAGTCTCTACTCTGATTTTTCCTTTGCCGCACGCATCCATGAACGTACCATCGCCGATCTCTATCTTCACCGTGTTATCGAATTCTTCGAAAACGCTGAACCATTCCCGTCGTCCTGTCATGTGATCCGTAGCTCCTGAGTCGATTATCCAAACATCAGGGTTTGCCGTTTGTATCGCTGAGGTACTTCCTAATAGACCAATTCCGCTGTGATCCCGATTTTGGTTTCTAGGTTCCTGGTTGTCTCTACTGTTGCTTCTTTTGTTATTTTTAAAACAGTTTTTGCTGGTGTGGCCTTTCCTTTTGCATATAAAGCATCTAAAGCAATCCTTCTTTAGATGGCCAACTTTTCCACAGTTAAAGCAACTTGGTCCTTGTTTCTCGTATTCACGTTTACTTGACTGCTTCTGCTGTTCCCTTTTATAATTATTACCTTTTGTTACCAGTGCCACCGATGTTTCCTGGTCGTCTTTCTTCCATCTAATTTCTTCCGTCATCAGCCTGGTACTAAGCCTGTCTAAGGTCTTCTTTTCTTCTTCCACGGAATCCCACGCACTGTGAAAATGATCGAATTTGTTTGGTAACACCGATAAAATGCGTGTTATCAGCATTTTCTCGCCAATTTCACTCCCAAGGGCTTTCATCTTCGCCGCTATGAGTTCCAACTTTGATAGGTTGTAAGAGACATTTTCAGATTCTTCCCATTTAAAATCGAAGAACTGCTTCTGGACCATATTTAAATTCTCGTCCGACTTCATGTCATATACTGTATTCAGCTTTTTCCACATTTCATGTGCTGTCGTGCAACATAAAAGAAGATCCAACGGTTTCTTTCCTACTGAGGTCACGATTAATTTTCTCGCTAATCGATCTGCTTTCAAAAATCTTCCACGAGCGATTTCTTTCTCCGCGCTGTTACCTGGATGACACAAATTCCCTTCACACACGTTGATCAGGTCGTCATCTTCCTCCAAAAGTGTACGCATAACAAAACGCCACTGGAGCCAATTTTCTTCGCCGCGTAACATCTCGACCTTCGCACTTGCTGATTCCATTTTAGCACTATCCCTTATGTTACTAAGCACAACACTTTAACAATTTATTCATTTCACGTTGCTACCTTGCAATTTACAGCCCTGGGCCCATAACCTGTTGAGGTTATTCGATGTGTAAACAGAGAAAACACGTGGATAAATTGTAAGGTAGAAAATATATTTAAATAGAAGTGTAATAAGTAAAAATACAATTTGAGCTGGTCCAGATCCGCACGCTAGCTGTGTTACCTAATAACTGAAAAACCCCGAAGCCAACGTCGCCTGTCTACTGTTTATGGCCTGACTTCGTCGCTGTCTTTTGTCTACGCGCTGTCGATGGCTTCAGTGCTTGAGAAAACTAAAAAAGACCAGATGTAGAGTTTTCTTAGAAGTGGTAACCACTTCTTCAATTTCCACTTCAATTTCCAAATTTCAGTTTCCTAGCGGGATGGGTAAGTGAGAGTGAAATTTCGCTTGCAAAATTCCACTCGAACAGATAGACGGAAAAGTAATCTAAATAAAAAGCACGAATAAAAAAAGTTTGAGGGAAATCAGATGCGGTCGCGTAAAATTGATCACCGTGAAAAGTTTTGCGGAGTGTATTTGATGACAGTTAATTCCCGACACTATTTTCGTTCGAGGACTATCGAAGGTCGATCGTTTCCACAGATTCCTTCCGTCGTAAACCTCGTTCTTCCTTCTATCACTTTTCAAGGCATAAGGATCGAGAACGGGGTTTGCTGCCATTTCAAGCGCGCCCCTCATTACTCGTTCTCGTAAGTTCAACATTCGTTGAGCGCTTTGCTTCGCGGATGGCGAATCTTCTCAGCTTCTCCTGGTAGATTGTCTTCGTCTTCTTTCGTTTCCAATGGCAGCATCCGCCTTGGATGAACGATGCTGCTTCCTTGGAATCTCCACTATGTCGCCTATCCGCGTATTCCATTAGACCGACCTCAGTCAGAACTTTCTTTGTAAACATGGAACAATTTAAGCTATATCGAGCATGTATCACGCGTTATGTCGTCTGTCTTTGTCTTCCGCCACTATACTCATCGTAATTTTTATTCCAATATGGCTTATCGCGTAAAAGTTTGTTATCACAAACAAGTTGCTTGGTCGAAAACTCGAAACATCAGCAACTATGGTGGAGCTATCGAAAAGCTAGCTTCCTGTTGCCATGACCAAGAAATATGTTGTCAAGATCGTCATTCTGAACAACTTTTTCTTATACATATAATAGGCTCCGTTTTAGTTTTAGAGTTGTACACAAACGTATGTTTGATAGTGTATATGAATTTTCTTTTTATATTTTCTATAAAATTGTACATTAACATAACATAATACATTAATCGTACATTAGACATAACAAATCTACTGATTAAATACTTATTCGTGTAGCTTAGTATTTTTCCTTCTTTTTTAATGTTACTGGATTATAATCGCCTATTTAACTAACCTGGAATTCCTTGGAATTCAGAGATTGTAATTTTTGTTACTTTTTCCAATGTTTATAATGTATGATACTGTAATATCGTAAGGTAGTTTGAACTAGAGATCGGTTGAAAATAGAAAAAAACCGTATACGTCGACTTCCTGTGGTTCGTTTACATTTAAGAGTGCCAACGTGACTAAAGTCACCTAGTTCTTACATAGGTGTGAGGAAAACAATAGACAACGTTAGACGAGAAGCACGGTTTCGTTTTTCAAGGCGTCGAAGAGTAGAGTTGATAGGGGGGGGGGGGGGGGGGGGTAAGATTAATTCGTACAAAAAAAGGCATGTTTTTGTGAATTTTTTCTGACGATACAGTTAAAATTTCTTTTTTAAAACCAATGGTGCATTAAAGTATGACATTCGAAGAATATTGTATAAAATTTTCACGGAGAAATATTAAAAAATACGGCAATGGCAGCAGTTATTCGGACGTGTCTCGGAAAAAAGTATAATTGCAGTGCCCCTCAGAACTTGGTGCTGTATCATCAGAAATCAAAAAGTTGAAGTTCATTCGTTAGCTAACAGTCTTCCCCAGGTAACGCTGCGAAGGTTTCTTTCGATATTTTAATTGTTAACTTTTTCGGAACACTTTGAAGGGAAAAACGCGATTTTGTGCGAAAATTTTCGGCTAATTTGTTATTTTAAAATAAAAATAATTAACGAATTTGAAAATCTTCTGTAGCGTTTCCTGGAAAATTATGTGCAGAAATAGTCTTCAAAATTTCAAAAGGATGGGTGCAGTAATTTTGAAGTAATTGAGGGCACCGACTTTGAAAACGTGAGTTGTGGGGAAAACGCTTTAAAGTTTTGAACACTAAAAAATCTGGTATAAAACTTTCATAAACGAATTTTATCGGCTTACCTCTTCACTAGCGTAGCAATTGTTGAGAAGACTAATAAAAAATCAATTATCCTATAATATTTTTCACGATCTTTCGTAACTTGATCTTCAACGGTCACTTTTATTTTTTTATCTGACGCGCTACTTGTTAAAGTGCCTTCGTATTATGCGGAGGTACAATTTTTCTAGGTCGATATAATCTCGATCTAGTTGATTGTCTATCAGATCTAGTAACTTTTAGGCATTTTAGTAATAATTTAACACAAAACTTAATGAAAATTGAATATTTACTCCTACACTAAATTTTTTACTCTACACTGACAAAATATACAGTACAGGTATAAGGAGGTTTGTACTTAAGTCGTTAAGTACTATAAATAGATCTGGAGGTAAGATTAGGTATTATATGGAGAAAAAAACGTCTGCGAAGTAACAATAGCACGCTTGGATCGGGTAGGTAATAAAATCCGACATGTACAAAAATACTCGTAACTTCGTCAATTTTGCTCCAATCGACTTGAAATTTTGACACAATATTCTTAAGATGTTATGCATTCAACTAAAAAATGCCAAAAAAAAAATTTTGACACCCTCCCCCCCCCCCCCCTAATCGAGACACCGAAGAGTAGAGTCGAGAGAATTGATAGAGTTGTTAGAGAGAGAGAGAGAGAGAGTGTGTGTGTGTGTGTTAGATTCGTTGTGACGAGAGTGCTCAAATAACTGCAAAGTTAAGTAAATATCGTTTTCTGTCCAATTTATATTTGTATATTCAATTTAATATTAATAAATTCTGAGCAATCGGGAAAAAATTTCCATCTTTATTTTCCGATATTACAACACCAAACATAATTTTCAGTTCTTTCTGATTCTTTAATGACAGATGATTGACATTTTTTGTTTCACTGACGTGTGACAATCGCAAAAATTTTCAGGGTCCCATAATTATGTGTTGAAAATGACAACGTATGTTCTCGCTCGCCATCTACATGCTGACGGCTAGTTACAAAAGGGAATAAGTAGAAGATGTTACTAGACACGGCCGATAGACCAGATCGATAGTTTAAGACATCCTTTTCGTTCGTTCGTTCGTGTCCCTTCCAAGTATGTGCAATAAAGGTTTTTCGACTCCGAGAAGTGTGGTGTTTTTCATCCGAATAATAAAGTAATAACTAAGGCGATCCTACTTCTAAATATAGATATAACAACATTATGTTACCATAGTTTAGGAAGACCTGCCCTAAACATCTCAACTCAAAAGTTATAACAGTTAAAAGTTAGCTAAATTATTAGGTTGTTCCAAAAGTTACTTTCATTTTATGAGGAAATAGTAGATGCACGACATTTTTTGTTTTACATTATTTTACTGAATTATAATTATTAAATATAATCCAATAAAATAATATAATAATTTTAACAACAATTTTTAATAATTAGTTTTGATAATAATTAATCAATTATAATTCGAAAAGAGTCGAATATAAAACGAAAGGGATCAAGAAATGCTATGGGATACTTACGCTATAACGAATGTTCTAACGATCTTTCATTGTAGTCCAAACGTTTTTCCATTCTTCTCTTTGGGTTACGTAGCTCTTTCGTTATGTCTCTTTCTGTAATTTTTTAATTTTACAGAATACAACGTTAGCACAAACGTTGAAGAAATATGAAGATACACCCAGAGATAACAAAATATAAAGCTTCAAGAGTGGAGATATATACTCCGAGATAACGAGATAAAAAATAAAACGTTGGATGCCTTGAACCCTAGTAACAACGCAAGAACACACACTGTCTTTTAAGTTCCAATAAAAAGTTTGTGAAACTCAGAATGAGTATTATGAGCATGGATGCTATTTAAACGTCGAAATCTATGTAATAATGTAAGGCAATTACTTTTTAACTTTTGGGATGCAATGTATAGGAATCGATGTATCTACCTGTTTGATTCGCATTATTAAAAATCTTGGAAGTAACTTTATCAATTCCAAGACAGATTTCCTGATGTACACACATCATCGAGAGATAAATGTCGCCTGTTTTGTATAAACAGTTTTTGTTTCGATAGATAAAGTCTCGAAAGAATTCACGAATTGAATTTCTGAAAATTTATGAATTTATGAAAATTCATATCTCGTGTTAGAATCAACAGATTCATTATCAAGGAGAATATTATAACCTGCATTAAAGAAAATCCTGCATCACAGCGCCAGATGATCACTGTTTTATCTAGAGATACTAGCAAAGCTATTATCTATTAAATCTAAAATATTCATTCTTGAATCGATGATAACAAGATCTATGAATGATGTGGTTTTGGAACAAAATGCGATATAGGATCTATGAAGTTGAAGCTGCAACTGTTTCTGGCTGTCATGCATTCATTCGTTGACTCCTCATTTCTTCCCGTTTGTATCTCTTCAGATATCTTCTTCTTTCGAACAGTTTCACTCATGAAAAGCTAAATATCGTAGGATACGCGAAAGGAACAGAAACTCAATCGGATAGAAAAAGGCAAATATAAAACAATACAAAAACTATGTATATTATATTAATATCTCGAAATATAACATCCGTTTCGGTTCATATAGAACCGAGGAGAACAACAAAATTAAATAAAAAAAACTCTACGATTATTGTTACGCAAATTGCCAAATTCCATATGTTCGAAATTGAGATCTCCTGCAATAAAATAACAATTATTTAAAAAGATATATAATATATATATATATATATATATATATATATATATATATATATATATATATAATAGAAATAATATCTATAATAATATATATGATATAAATTATACAAGTACGTCTAATTCATTGGTAAACTCGGTCTTTGCTGAACAAGTTGCATAAACAGAAATAATAAAGACTCTAGTATTCTTGGCGATTCTGATTCTAACTATTGCGAACTTTATTTTAGTTCGTTTTACTCCGCTACTAATACTTACGAATCGTATTTATTTGTTTCGCTCTTCGTTAATGTTGAAGTGGTTACCACTTCCATGAAAACTCTACATCTGGTCTTTTTTAGTTTTCTCAAGCACTGAAGCCATCGACAGCGCGTAGACAAAAGACAGCGACGAAGTCAGGCCATAAACAGTAGACAGGCGACGTTGGCTTCGGGGTTTTTCAGTTATTAGGTAACACAGCTAGCGTGCGGATCTGGACCAGCTCAAATTGTATTTTTACTTATTACACTTCTATTTAAATATATTTTCTACCTTACAATTTATCCACGTGTTTTCTCTGTTTACACACCGAGTAACCTCAACAATAGAGACAGACACTAAATGTATCGGTTTTGAGGAAAACTCATTAGAGGCAGATTAGAGAAATGATAGCGAAGATAACTATTCATTGGATGGTATGGATAAGGAAGAGTTAGAAGGTAGGGAAGATGAAAATGATAGTAGTACTGAAAGCTCAAACACTACTAGGAGATCTACACGTATTAAGAAAACTCCAGTAAGGTATCCAGACTATGGATAAGGAAATAGAATGTCTCTATAAGAATAAAACGTGGAAATTGGTAGAAAGGGTAAAAGGCAAAGAAGTATTAGATGTAAAATGGGTTTACACGAAAAAATCAGAGGACAGGTATAAGGCTAGATTAGTGGTAAGGGGATTTCAACAAAGAAACGTAGCCGATGACATATATTCTCCAGTGGCGAGTAATCAGACCTTTAAGATATTGCTATCATATTGTTGTCAAAATGGATTAATAATGGAGCAAATGGATGTAGAAACTGCCTTTATAAATGGTGAAGTAACCTCGGAGGTATATGTAAATCAACCAAAGGGATATGCGGACGGAACGAATAGAGTTTGTAAATTATCGAAAGCGCTTTATGGGTTAAAAGAAAGTCCGAGGGACTGGTATGAGTGTTTTGATAAGTATGTGACGAGATTAGGTTTTAAGAAGAACAATATAGAGCTGTGCCTATATACTTATGGAGAGGGAGAAAATGTTGTTTATTTGTTAATATACGTAGACGATTTGTTGATTTATAGTGAAAACAAAGGGAAGATACAAAGTGTAAAGAAAATTATTAACTGATAAATTTAAAATGAAAGATTTAGGTGAAGTAAAAGAATATCTTGGAATAAATATAGAGTATGATTATTTAATAAATGAAATGAGATTAAGCCAAAAGAAATACATAGAATCATTAGCAAACAAATATAAATTACATAATAGCAAATTGTACTGTACACCTATGGAGACCAACTTAAAAATTGAAAAAGCTGAGATAAATAGAGAGGACATTGGATACAAGAATTTAATTGGCGCATTGCTGTATATTAGTGTAAATACCAGACCCGATATAAGTTATAGTGTGAATTATCTGAGTAGATTTCAAGATTGTTGTAACGAGACACATTTTAAATATGCCTTGCGAATATTGAAATATTTGTACCGGACTAGAGATTTAGGGCTACATTATAAAAGAAATGCAAAGTGCGAAACGATAGATTGTTATGTGGACGCTGATTGGGCAGGAGATCATATAGATAGGAAATCGACTTCTGGGTATGTAATTAGATTGTATGGAAATGTAATTGGATGGAAGTCTAAAAAACAAAGGTGTGTGAAAAAACCTCGCCGAGTATGTAGCACTATCGGAAGCGGTGAGCGAAGTAATGACTATCAGAGAACTAATGAAAATCTTCGATGTAAATGTAGACGATAACCCTGTAAAAATCTATGAGGATAACTCTGGAGTAATGAGTATAGCAAAATACGGAACTTTTACAAAAAATTCTAAACACATTGAAGTTCATTACCACTACGTTCACGAGTACGTAAAGGAAAATAAGATAAACATAATAAAAGTAAGTACAGAAGAAAACACTGCGGATATTTTTACGAAGACACTGTGTAGAGAGAAATTTGAAAGGTTTAGGTCATGGATGAATGTAAAATAAGAGAAATGTAAATAAAGCGATAAATGGTAAATATTTTGTTAATTCGACAAGTATGTAAATAAAATTAAGTGTACAGTATTGTAATATCGTAGAATAGATTTGAATTAGAGGTCGGTTGAAAATAGGAAAAAACCGTGTACGTCGTCTTTCGTGGTTTGTTTACATCCAAGAGCGCCTAGTAACAGCGACGCGAGAAAGGATAAGCAGCGTCAAAACAGAGGTACGGTTTCATATTTCAAGGAATGGCAATCGAGAGGCCAGAGTATGTGAGCCGAAAAGTGTGTATGTGTGTGAGAGGACGAGAGCAAGAACGAGCACGACCGGGCAGGAGTGTGTTGCGAGAGTCAGAGCGAATTGAGTCGTTGAAGAGTACAGTCGTTAGAGGTTTCGAGTTGTCGAAGAGTAGAGTCGTTAGAGGTTTCGAGTCGTCGAAGCGTAGAGTCGTGAGAATTGATAGAGTTGTTAGAGAGAGAGAGAGAGTGTGTGTGTGTTAGATTCGTTGTGACGAGAGTGATCAAATAACTGTAAAGTTATTTGATATAGATACGAGTATTGCATTTAGTTTCCGTTAAATATCGTTCTCTGTCCAATTTATATTTGTATATTCAATTTAATATTAATAAGTTGTAAGTAATCGAAAAAAAAAATTTCTATCCTTATTTTCCGATATTACAGTATAAATGTAAGGAGGCGTGTTAGGGAAATGATACATTTACACTGTACATGAGAGTGTGTGTGTAAGGGTCAGAGGGCGTCCAGGTCTTAATTGAGACAAAAGACTGCCGTTAGAAGATTCTGGATAGTCGGTTGGCGACAAGCGTGCGTGCAAGACGTTCTTCAGAGTGTAATATAGATGTATAGCTGTTGTGTGTGAAATATAGTCATTTATTTGTATTTCCAAATCCTCGAATTTCCTTAACAGACACAAACCACCTTGAAGGTGACAACCTTCAACGAGCCTTCGGTCCTGAAGAAAGAGAAGGTCTCAACAGGCGACAAATCGATTCAGAAAGTAATCTCCCCCAATCTGTTACAGAACGTTCATGACTCTTTGACCGTAGTTCACAACCTAGGTAATAACGGGTTGAGTCCCATCCAGGACAGCAACAAGGTCAACGTCGAGTCGAAACCTACTGTAAAGGCTTCGAAGTCCACTGTGAACAAACCATCCAGGGGCAGTGTTTCTTCGGGCAATACTTCCACGATGGACGTCCAACACAACGTATCGACGTCCAATCATCTCTCTTACATCACGTCATCTGCAACCACCCCAGATTAGAAACATTCCATCGGACAGTCACACTCCGAGACGTAACGTGAAGACTCCTCCTTCGCCACCTCAGACATGTGCTACGCCTGCAATTGGCCCTACTCAGAATAATTTCAGCATTATTAATACCATGACTAATCACTCAAATGGTGTCGGTAATTTACAGAACATTCAATCTGATCTCAACGATTCTCTACTGAGTTCACAGAGCGCCGTACCGAACTCGTCGCGTATCATAAACATCTCACTGGAGTCACCCGTGGCTCCAAAAACGCCAATATACTCTCCAACACCAAGGCAAGTCACAGTCACGACGTCCAACGGTCACTCTCCACCGAGGATCATCACTAAGAGAATGCGATTCGAGCGAGTCATCGGGGGGAGTCCAGCCTCCCAATGAACCTCAAAACTCCGCACCGCGCTTGATGAATCTTCACCAAGCACCACCGACGTTCCCTTCAACGATACTTCCTGGACCGAGGTGTTTAACGACACTTCCAGAAGCAAGATCCACGACACTTCCTGGGTCGAGAATTTCACGTGGAAATCGCTCGGCATCGACGAGGAAGACGGCGATCTAGACTACAAGGGAGACAACGTGCCATCCAGGCAACGGCCCTTCGGCCGCATCGCCAAGTTCACCCTGGGGACGACAGCATCATCCGGACGGCTGTTGTTCACACGGCGAGGAGCATCTTGGATCGAGGTGCCACGCAGCTCGTCCTACGCTCCTGTGTGAGTCAGACGCCGGATGCCTACGCAAAATAATAGTGAGTGAACAACTAGACGACGGGACGCCTTCTCAATTCTACGGGATCTGAAAAGCCTCACCACTCCGGCAATATCAGACGAATTAATCCGGACTCTCTGGGAAGGCCGACTCCCGGTGTACGTGCAACGCGACCTAGCCGCCGTCCAAGATAAGAGGTCCGAAACTCTGACCGCGATCGCCGACAGCATCCACGAAATACGCCCGGAACTAGGACAGGTTGTTGCGGTCAGTACAGAGCGAACCACGGCAGGAGGCAATCCAACAAAGTACGGCGGCGGAGTGAACGATGCTACGGCTGCCGCCATCAACGAGCTGAAGGAACAAATAACGCAGATACAGGCGCAGGTAAGCGCGTTGACCATCGGGGGCCGCCGGCGACCATTCTCCTGCGCGAAATACCGTCGCCGTTGGCGATCCCGAAGCCCGTCACGGCAAGGTGGCTTATGCCTTTATCATGCGACGTACGGGGAACGCGCGAGAAATTGCACCTCACCGTGCACATGGAAATCGGGAAACAGAACCGGCCGTCCGTAAACGCGGCGTACGACGACGGTTTGATCTCCCGCTGCATTTTTCTTCTGGATAAAAACACGCGCATCTCGTACTTGGTGGACACCGGCGCAGACTTCAGCGTCTGGCCGCGCAGCAAAATGCAGGGACCTGCGAAGAAGAGCGAGTACGAGTTGTACGCGGCTAATGGGGCACGAATTGCGACGTATGGAACAGTCGCGATCCACCTCAACCTGTCCCTCCGACGCGCCTTGAAGTGGTATTTTACAGTGGCTGACGTCCAGACACCTATCCTCGGCGTGGATTTCCTGAGTCACTACGGGATGCTCGTGGACCCACGGAACAAAAGATTAATCGACACGACGACCCAGTTATCATCAAAGGGGTACGCCGCTATATACAACACGCCATCGGTGAAAACTATCTGCGGCGATTCGGTGTACCACCAATTACTGGCGGAATTCCCGGCCCTCACGCGTCCTCCGTCTTTCGGGAAGGAAAAGGCCCGACACGGCGTAGTACACCACATCGAAACTACGCCTGGCCCGCCGGTACCGGACCGCCTCAAGCAGGTAAGAGCTGAATTTGAGTTGATGATAGAACAAGGCGTGATGCGCCCATCGAAAAGCCCGTGGGCATCACCCCTTCACGTTCTGTCCAAAAAGGATAGAAATTTGCGACCATGCGGCGACTACCGAACGTTAAACGTTCGCACGATACCCAACTAAGCAGCGTGCCACCACGGAATTTGCAACCCTGCTCAAGGAACAAATGGAGAAAGTCCGGCCTCAGCCTGTGACACAATACAGGAAAAAGAAATTATTCACTTTCCGCGGAATTGGAGTCTTCTCCCTACGTATTTGTGGCGGATTGGTATCAATAGGGCGCCGACAAGTCGAGCCGCGGGTACCAACCGCCAATACTAGAGGGCTACGACGACAAAGAGTCTGTCTGTCTAACTCGCTGGCGGTCGAATATACGATCAATTGATATAAATACCGCACCTAGCGAGACTCCCTCTACGTCTATGGCAGGGACTACCGGGCATAGCCTTACTGACGAGTCCACCGGTAGTCCCGGGACGAAACGCACTCTCTCTCTCTTTTCTTCCGTCACATATTCTTGCGACACGACGCAATTAGGGGCCCTTTACAGCCGCCTTACGATGGACCATTTAGAGTAACGCGAAGAGGCAAGAAAATGTACACCAACAATGTTAACAATCGCGATATAAAGGTTTCCGTCGACCGGCTTAAGTCAGCATTTGTAGTATCAGAGAATCTCGACGCGAGAACCGCCGAAACCCGTGACATACTTATTCCACTAGAACGAATGAACGCTCGCAATGAAAGCGACGTGAAGAGCGACAACGAAGGAAACACTAGTAATAGGTATGTTACACGGTCAGGCCGAAGAGTCCGTTTTCCTGATTGGTTACAGGCTGGTTTCGGCTAGGCATCACAAAAAGATTACCCACGGGGACTTTCTCTGCAAAGGCAATAAAACGTTATCACTGGTAGGGGAGTGATGTAGCGGCACAAGAGTTGGAATTTGCTTCAAACCATGTTGTTGTTTAGCTTCGGAGTATCAAGACCGTTAGGTCACAGGTATTGTAAGGGGTTATAAACTCCGGGGAAAACAATCGCGCCGCTACATGTAACCGTAAAACAAGACGAATTTGTATCTTTTGACCTTCTTCTGACGATTATGACTAAACGAACGTGATCGCAAACGATTCAGTATAAACTGTGACTAAACGTCTGTATAGATATCGTTTCGCGACAAGATCTGTTTTAAATACACTAACGAGTACACATATTGGTAGTCTCATTATTCGATCCCCTACAGCTCTTATTAAGGAAGATAGAGGCCTGTGACATTATTCAGCTTGGCCAACATTGAACAGGGCATATTGATAAGCCAGAGTAACTAACATACAACCTTTTTTTTTTTTTTTTTTTTACGTGGAGAAATCCTCATGGACACTCCGCTGTTGCAGTAATTGCGTAACAGCAGAGTAGTGTCGGACTCTTACCGACTAAAACTCCACGATGACCACCCGACGCGCATGACAGAGGTGCTCCAGGATTCTCTTATGAATTAACTTCAGTTGCACCCCCTTCACGCGTTCTCTAGTTCTAGCCAGTCCTAATATTTCCTGACTATTGAATTGGCGTTAGGGGGGGCCATTACCCCTAGCGCTGTCTCTCCTTATTGATATTCACCGGAGGCTTGTCTTGTGTGCTTCGACAACTCCCATACAACCTGGTGGTACAAGCTATGAAAAAACTTTCCCGGACATGAGAAAACACATTTGCCCAGATAACGTACGAAAGGTATTAGAGCCCACCAAATAAGATTTGCTACAATTAGCTGTAGTTCGTCACAATAAGCCTATGAGTATCGCGCGTCAGACGATTTTCGAATTAGTTGATGCTTGGATGTTCAAGATACGGAAGTGCAGAGAGATGAGACGTTTATGTACAACTTGATCATGGTGCAACCCATTCGTCAGCCAGAAAACTTCATGCACGATTTTCTAAAAAGAAACACATTTCCCCCCTTCCTTATGCCGTACCAATCCTCTCTCGTCGCTCCTTATCTCATACACAGACAGGCCAAATAATGTTGCCGATGACGGCCAACAGCCTGGGTACATGTACGGGTCTCTTGCCTGCGACAGAATTTTGTTATGTGTAGTATGCGGGGCAGAAAAGCACTTTTGCCATTAATATGAACTAGAAGATTGCAGAAAAATTGTAAACATTTTCCAAATTTTATTAATTTCATTTCATTTCTTAAAGTCTACAAAACTGTTAATCAACATTAAGCAAATATACAAAATCTTGACGTACAGAATAATGGAGCGAATATTAGAAACGATACTACTAAATCTACAAGCTAAAATGTACTATACAAATTTTCTTTAAAATATAAGACATGCAAAGTATATATTTCTGAAATTAAAAAATATCGGATCAAACACTCTTCGAACATACTTCGAACGCTCATTATTACGTATATTACCAAACCAATGCATACAATATAATATATAAACTAAGCCAACGAAAGGCGCAGAGACTGGAGAACATGGGGTCCCCGAGCGTGCAGTGCGCTTCAGCATCGTTGCGAACACCAACTCCCTCCGCTTGTCCCAATGCCATCTCGAACGGTGAGACTGCAAACAGAAAATATCCATATATACATCAAGATAGTAATGCAATTTCTATTCTTGCAGCACCGACGTAATACGCGGTGCTCCGTAATCGCTCGAGATTCCATATAGTTGTTGAAATCTCTACGCATTTGGTAGATAAAACGTTGCGAGAAATCCTCTTGTCACAGTTAGGTCTTCCAAACCTGATCGCTTGCATTTTTCCCGCTACTTCTGCGTTGCAACGTTACTTTTATTTCTGCCAACTTAGACACGACATCGTCTAAACTGCCCAATTCAGGACACGATGGCACCTCCCGGGGATTCTGTTGAGACGATCCCGGATTTTCCGTGTCCTCACCATTGTGATAATAATGTATAATAATTTATACATTATTTGTTTATACATTATTTATACATAATTTGTACAATTTACCTTCTTCTTCAAGCATTGTTTTTTAAATTTCTGCCATTTCGAAGCTGCTGATGATCGCCGGATGCGTAAATCATTTTTAGCTTTGGAAAGAGCGCACGTCAGCATTGCTTCAATCCGTAAATCGCGTCTGCGCTTTCGGCGACACTTTGATCTTTTGCGGCGAACTTCGTCAATCCAAGTTAGTAACCGTTCAGTTTCTGGCTTGTCGGCGTTAGTTTTCGAAAGTCCCTTCTTTGTCCTCGCCATGCTTTCTCAATTATTTCACCTAATTATTGAGTAAGTAAAAAGTATACCAACCTGTATCCGGCTCCTGTTTGTTGTAGAACAATACAGAAGAGATTCACACAACTGCACACAAAGGATTTGAAACCACCGAGCAAAACACCCTCCTCACAGCACAGTCGTAAGATGACTAAGGGAAGTCTACGCTGCGCGTCTGAAGTCCGCTGTCTATACCCCCTCCTCTGTCTTTATGACGTAGTCTTACGCGCGAAAATGGAAACTAGTTCCGTGTAAAATCTTACGTTGGCCTTACATTCTCAGAAATTTTGAAAAATTCTTTAATCCAATTAATTTTTAAATATATGTGCGACAATTTTAATGCTAAATTTTATATATTTTGTACATTATATTAAAATTCTTCATTTACAGGAAATAATCAATAGCGTATGAAGGTGTACTGCACGTATTATTTGGCACGTACATTAATGTTGATGCAAGAATAATTATTCCAATGATTTTAAGTTACACACATAATAGATAAAGTAGGCTGTAGACTATGAAATTCGTATGAAATAAGCAGAGAATAGTAACTAAATAAATGTATATGTATATCGAACATAAATCTTGTAAAAATAATATATTAAATTACATTCAAATCAAATATATAAACAAGATCTGTTGACTTTTAATTATTTTTTTGAAGCACTAGTATCAAATAAAATTGCGTCATATAAAAATGTCATCCCGAAACACAGTTTAACGTGATACAATTGTATTACTTTAATTTAAGCAGAAAATATCTAATCATATTTAACAATTTTGAAAAACATACCTCTACTAAACTATCATTATCTTTTCCTATACCATCGGCAAGGCCCTGAACAGCAAGCAGTTCAGCGGTTGTTAAATAACTAGCCAATTGTTCTCGAACTACATTTACTTCTCCCTGATACATAAAATCAACCAATGCAGCCTAATCATCGAATTTTACATTATTATTATATATTATAACAGGATGCTGACATGGATTTTCGTAAAATAGAATAAGTATCATTTACAAAATATATGTTAACAGTAACAAATTATTAAATTCTTAATTTCACTTTACCTTAAATAAATCTCTAAAATATGTACTACATGCAGATAATAGCAGTTTGTCTGCTCTTATTCCTTTTTCCTTCGCAGCTTAAATTTACATCAACGAGATCTTCTTCGGTTCTCAGCGTATCAAAAGCACAAGTAATATGTTTTAAGTAATTATTCCACCTAAGAGAAAACTGTTTAATCCGTAAAACAATTATATTAAATTTGCAATTTTCAATCTGAAAAACATTTGACTTCAATGAGTATATTTTGATTTTTACCTGCCGGAAAACTGATGGAACAAAAATTTGTTACAACTATCATGTACTTATGTAATTAAAACAAGACAAAGCTTTTATAAATATAAA
The DNA here is from genome assembly GCF_024542735.1 of Bombus huntii. Classification (NCBI taxonomy): domain Eukaryota; kingdom Metazoa; phylum Arthropoda; class Insecta; order Hymenoptera; family Apidae; genus Bombus; species Bombus huntii. The sequence goes on along the minus strand of NW_026099327.1, from coordinate 501,600 downwards.
AATTGTCATAAATATTTTGACGCAACGCATTTGAACATTTTATGACTCATTGTATTAACACCACATTATTTCTTTTTTTGCGAGTATAATAAAAGCAATAATATTTAAACAATACATACTTGTTTAGATGCCTTTCGCAATATGACTTTCCCATAGAGCAGGTGGCTTATTACAAAATTCACGTCATAAATGTAATTTTCTTCAACTTCCAAAGCAAAAGTTATAAGTGTCCACCCAGGAATACCCAACATTTTGAAACACTTAAATAATACAAATTTCATATTTGGGTATTACATATTTCTAACAATTGAACACTACCATGCTTACCATGCTTTCATTAGCATGCTTAAAATGACTTTATATTGAAATTATTTGTATGGTATGCCCATTTCCTTATCACCCTTTATTTTTCTTTCTCCTTCTGCAGAAGAGTTAAGACTATTTGTATCCTCCCTATATTTGTCTATTATACATCCTACATACTTTCGCAAATAACAAAAAATAGCAAGGTCAGATATAGCTTCAATGTATACGGTCATCACAATGAAATGTGAATTACCTTCGGCAGATCTAAAATATTAAACGTGAAACGATGATCTTAATTTGGAATAGATTATAGATACACAATCTGTTCGTTTTTTCCTTTCTTAGCAATGATCTGTTCCATTGTCAAACAAGTATTTCCCTCAGTAGCCGGATGAAATGCAAATTTATATCGTATTATGCTTATCATTATACTGCAAGTACTTTGAATCACTGAAATTGCGGAACCATTTCCTGTTATTGAATGCAAAACATACAGCACGAACACGTTTTCCATTATCAAAAAACGCCATACAAATGTCTCATCCATTGTATTAAAGTGATAAGAGATAGACACAGCACCAAGCCTGCAGCTTATAATACAACAATTTGCACCAGTTTCTCAATTTTCCCCAATTATATTCAATGTTTACAATAATCATCCTTTGTTACGACCGTTCGCGGTGAGACGCGTTCGCTAGGATAACGCGTCAGAGAGAGGCGTAAATTCTCGCTACGATTATGTTAATCGACGCCGCGAAATAGTCGTTCCCCTGTTTTGGTTAAGATAACAGAGGTGGTTTAATGAATGTAACACTGTATTGACAGGTTAACGTAGAATAATATATTTTACAATAATATGATGAATATATTACAGAAATTAGACTCGACTTTGCGATCTCTCTAGATTAATTCGTTTGCTCGTCAGATTTGTCGAAGTGTCACGTTTGACTCGTCAGAAGGAACTGATCGCCCTTCGATTATTCCTTTGCCTCATTTGGAAGACGACCCCCACTATGCACGAGTCACGCCACCGCTCGCGCCTATGATCACGTATGCCTCTTCTTGTTTGAAAATCGTAACGGTCAAAAATCGACGTTTCTAGAGCTCGCTGCTTGGCGACAACTATGCTCTCGTCGATACATTGTATATGATCCGGAGGGCAGATAAGATGGTCTGCCTGCGACGTTGTAGAACCGCGAGCGACGGTTAGAAAATATAGCCTCTGGTGAGCCTCGTGGCGTAACATACTCCCCCCGTTGAGAGGGTACCGATCAAGTAATATAGTATGATGTTGTGAGGATCTCTGGTCAGACTTCGGTGCTGTTGATTGTTTCGGAGTCATCTGGAGTCGTTATGCTCGGTAGTGGTACCATCCGCTTGATGCTCCGATCCAGGGTGCTCGTTGCTGTTCGAACGGTAGCCGTCCGTATGATGCCGTCTGCGCCTGGATGGACCTTGATGATTTTGCCCAATGGCCATTGCATTGGGGGAACGTTGTCTTCTCGGAGAATGACGATGGTGCCTTCTCGTATGAAGTGACGGCCCTTGCTCCATTTGTTTCGGATGTCTAGCTCATTCAGGTACTCTCGTTGCCAGCGGCGCCAGAAATGTTGTTTGACCTTTTGAATATGTTGCCAGCTGGAGAGACGCTTGGATGGAGTGTCCCTGAAATCTCGTTCTCGAAAACTTGTTAAAGAATATCCGATGAGAAAGTGACCGGGAGTGAGGACAAGATGATCGTTTGGATCAGATGATACTTTTTTTTTTTTGTACGTGGAGAAATCCTCATGGACACTCCGCTGCTGAACTAATCGCGTAACAGCAGAGTAGTGTCGGACTCCTACCGCCTAAAACTCCACGATGACCATCTTATGCGCGTGACAGAGGTGCTCCAGGAATCTCTTATGAATTAACTTCAGTTGCATTCCCTTCTCGCGTTCTCCTGTTCGAGCCGGCTATTGAGTAGGCGTTAGGGTGAGGTTGTTGCCCCTAGTGATGTCACTTCTTCTGGTCGTAGTCCGTTGGGGTGGTGGCGGGGTGGCTCTGGGTCGTCTGACTGCCTTCCGTCTCCATCGTCTTATCCTGCAGGGGTGAGAGTTTTTCTTCCTCTCCCTTTCCGCTCGCTCCTTCGCGAGCATAACTCGCTCGCAGAAGAGGCGGACGGCCTCGTATTCCTGTGACCCTCTCAACATCGCTTCCACAATCGCCGAGGGGATCAACGTTTCTCCTATGGCGTGCCGCCAGGGTGTAGCGGGGCAGCTCCCACGCCGGACAGAGCTCCAGGGTGTGCTGCGCTGTGTCCCTGTCCTCTCCGCAGTCGTGGCAGATGTCTGTCGTCTCTCGCCTTATTCTCTTCAGGAACTCGCCGAATACGCCGTGTCCGGAGAGTACTTGTGTCATCCTGAATGTGAGTGGGAGGCCGTGGCGGCTCCTCCATGCCCCCCAGTTTGGTAGGACCGCATCCGCGCCTCGGTGTTCGCTTCTCCCGTTGATCAGTTGGGATCGCCACAGGTTCCATGTGTCCTCCTCGGCGGTTCCTGTGTCGTTTGGAGCCGCCTGCTCGGTGGGGTCTTCTCCCGGGTGCCATTCTCTCCGGCGGGTGTATCTCTTTTTGAGCGCCAGCGCCCGCAGCTCCCCCGGGGGGGACGCGGCTAGGGTGGACGCCGACGCGTGCGACACCGTCCGGTATCCCCTAATGATTCTGATGGCGGTCATTCTGTGCAGCCTTCTCAGGAGCAGAATGCTGCGACGGCTTGCCATCAGGTCGTCCGCCCATACTGGGGCCCCGTACATCACTCGTGACCGAACGACGCCCTCGTAAAGTCGGCGCACCGCGTCTCCGGTCCCGCCGATGTTCGGTAGTAGGCCGCACAGGGCATTGGCAGCCGCTGACACCTTCGGGATCAGTGAGTCGAAGTGCGGCTCGAACGTCCACTGGCTGTCGATGGTGAGTCCCAGATACTTCATCTGTGATCCCACCCGGACGGTTTTACCTGCCATGTTTATGCATAGGCCGGGCGGTGGTGTCCCTCGCCTCTTCCTGTCAAAGAACCAGGTGGCCTCCGACTTCGCAGGGGAGACTCTCAGGCCCAGTTCGTTCACGGCACGGGTCGCACAGGCCGTTGCGATTCCGCCAATGCGCAGCGTCTCGTGCCAGCCACGACCCTCGACCAGGATTAGGGTGTCGTCCGCATAGCATACAATGGCCGCGCCTAGGGGTAGCGGGCATCGTAGTACCTCGTCGTACGCAACGTTCCATAGTATGGGGCCCAGCACCGAGCCCTGCGGGACGCCACGCTCAACGGATCGCTTTTCCTCTCCTTCCTTACTGGTCTAACACACCCACCTGTCGTCGAGGTAGGCTCGGATCAATCGGACGAGGTAGCTGGGAACCTCGAAGTGCTCCAGGGCCGTCACTATCCTATCCCATGGCACGGTGTTGAACGCGTTGACGATGTCCAGGGAAACCGCCAGCGCCACGCCTTTCCGGGAGACCATGTCCTCCGCAATCGCTCGTGCGCGTCTGACCGCGTCAATCGTCGAGCCCCCCTTCCGGAAGCCGTACTGGCTTTCGTGCAAACCTGGCACTTGGCCCGCTATGTGTCGTTCCAAGCGGGCGGCGACTACCCTCTCGAGTAGTTTGCCGACCTCGTCCAGTAGGCATATCGGCCGGTACGCTGACGGCGAGGTCGTCGGTCGGCCCTCTTTATGGAGCAGGACCAGCCTCGCCGTCCGCCACGCCCGGGGGTAGACTCCCTCCCTCAGGCATCTTGTGAAGAGGTGCCGGAGTCTGGGGGCCATGACCCCCATCACTTCCCCCCAGATCCGGCCAGGGATTCCGTCCGGGCCCGGTGCCACGTTGCGGACGGTCATTCTTCTGGTTGCCTCCCATATCTCCTCCTCCGTGACTTCCCAGTCGTCCCTCCATTCCAGCGGTCGTGTCGTTTACCGTGGCCGTTCCGCCGCTCTGTTCTCTTGTGGGGGAAAGAGCGTTCCGGTGATCCGCGTCAGCAGCGCAGGTTCCATTTCCGCCGTTGTCAGGGTGCCCTTCGCGCGTAGTTTCTGTGTCACTGTATGCCCTCCCCCATGGGTCCGACTCGACTGTTTCGACCAGTTCGGACCAGGCACAGTCCTTCGCTTTTTTAATTTCCCTTTGTAGCGAGCACCGTAGCGCGCGGTACGTCCGGTAGCGCAAGGAGACTTCTTCTTCGTCGCGTCGTCGCCAGCGGCAGGCCCTTAGGTACTGTCTTCGGGCCCGGACACATCTCGTCCTCAGTTCCGCGATGTCGGGGTTCCACCAGTAAACTGCTCTGCTTCGCACCGTGCCCGGTGTGGCCCGTGGCATGGATGCGTCGCAGATTGCTGTCATGGCTTGTCGCAGGTTCTCGGCCTCCTCTTCCACGTCTGCTTCGGTCGTCGTTGTCGAGGCCTCCCAGCTCCAAGCTGTTGCTATAGCCGCCGCCCGGAGTAGATCTTCATTCCTCTCCTTTATTTTCCATCTAGGCGGTAAGCGCGCGTGTCTCCCCCTCGGCGGGCCGCGCCCGTCGTTTGTCGTTGGCATTCCAGGTCCAGGTGCGTCCACCTCCATCAATATGTAGAGGTGGTCCGACAGCGTCTCGACCCCTTCGGCCACTCTCCAGCCTGAGATCCGCCTGAATGCCTCGGGGGAGGCCCATGTTATGTCAACAATGGAGCTCCCTCTGCACGTCACGCAGGTACTGGTCGAGCCCCTGTTCACTAACAGAAGTCCAAGTCCCGCGGCCCAGTTCGATAGCGTGCGGCCGCGCGTTGGCCGTGGCGTTCCCCCATTCCGTGGAGTGCGCGTTGAAGTCTCCCAGGACGAGCACTTGTCGTGGGAGTCGTCGCCTGACGCAGTCGCCAACTCCGTCTAGGAATTCTTCGAACGCTGCCCGTCCGCTGTTAGGTGACACGTACACCCCCACCACCATCATCCCTGCCCACTCGACCGCGGCGTATCCGTTGCCGCGTTCCAGCAGGGCTCCGTGGACGAACGCCCCGGGCGTTGATGTCCAGGTGAGCAACCGACAACCATTCCGTCCTCCTTTAACTCCTCCTTGTCCAAGCCGGACGTCCCGTATCCACACCCGTTTTGCGCTCACAGGCACTAGTCCTCCACTCTGGTTACCTCCCTTGCCCAGGCTCTCCAGTTTTCCGGAGATTTCGATTACGCACGCAGCTCCGTCCTCTCTACGTCTGCCTCCCATGTATCCCCACCCTGTGTTGTAATGGATCAGATGATACTGGAGTCAGCGGACGGGAGTTGAGGATAGACTCGATTTCAATGATAAGTGTATTTAAATTTTCGAATGTCAAGAGCTCGTTACCTGCGACACGCCTGAAATGTCGTTTGAAGGATTTCACTGCAGCTTCCCATAGCCCTCCGAAGTGAGGTGAGTTGGGAGGAATGAAGAGCCATTCGATCCGTCGGTCGACTAAAAAGGACTGAACCTTTACCTTATGATCGTCGGATTGCAGGAGATTTCGGAGCTCTCGTAATTCATTGTTGGCGCCAACGAAGATGGTACCGTTGTCGGAGTAAATTGTCACACAGAATTCTCGGTGAGCGATGAATCTTCGCAGAGCAGCAATGAAGGCCTCGCTAGTGAGGTCGCTGACCAGCTCGATGTGGACTGCTTTGACTTCAAGACATATAAAGATTGCTACATATACCTTAATTTTGCGTCGGTTGCGATCCTTTCGTTCTTTGATGTAAAACGGTCCGCAATAATCTATTCCGACGTTGCTAAACGGTCGAGATTCCGTTATCCGTGAGGCTGGGAGGTCGCCCAATACGTAATCCACTGGAGGTGGATTAGCTCGGCAGCAACGGACGAACATCTTCAGCGTGCTCCAAACGTGACTACGGCCGTCGATAGGCCAATAAGATCTTCTTAAGGCGTATAAGGTAGCTTGAGTTCCGGAGTGGAGATTGATGAGGTGTTCATGCTCGATTATGAGTGCTGTGACTGAGGATTTGGGTACAATGATTGGGTGTTTCTGACTGAACGGCATTGGTGAGTGACTGAGTCGGCCTCCGACTCGCAACATCCCGTCTTTGTCCAGAAATGGATTGAGTCGTTGCAGCTTCCCCTTCACTGCAGAATTTCGATCTGTTCGGAGAGTGCGGATTTCATCTGAAAAATAACAGAATTGTAACAGTTTGACCAATTTGTTATGCGCATTGGTTAAATCATGTGTGGTTAGAGGTCTCCCTCGATCCTGTTTTTGTCTCCATCGGAGGCAACGAGCGGTAATTCTAATCAGCTTGGGCCAAGAAGAAAATCTCTCCAGTAGACTGTGGTCAGCAGGAGTCACGGCCAGACATGTTGCTTTCTTCTCCTCTGGTATTTCAGTTAATGGTACTGGGTTCCACGTCGGCCAGTATCTTTCTGGTTGTTGGAGCCATTCCGGACCATGTTGCCAAATGGTTGGTCGCAGGAAATCTTCGGGTGATTGGCCTCGAGATATGAGATCTGCAGGGTTATCGGCAGTGGGAATGTGACGCCAATCTGAGGTGTGAGTCTTCTGCTGAATTTCTGTCACACGATCAGCGACAAAGGTTTTCAGCGTATGGGGTGATGTATTGATCCAATGAAGTACGATTGTAGAATCCGTCCAGTAAACAGTCCGAGAAATGTTGCTTGGTAAAGCTTGAAGGACTGTGGTGGCCAATGATGCGAGAAGAAGTGCTCCACTCAGTTCCAGCCTTGGAATGGTTTGTGATTTCAGTGGAGCCACCTTTGATTTTGCAGTGAGGAGTCGTGTCCAGACATGACCATCCGGAGTGATGGTGCGAAGGTAAACGCATGCCCCATAAGCCCTTTCGCTAGCGTCACAGAACCCGTGTAATTTAATTTCCGCTGCAGCCTTGATTATCGTTTTACGTGGAAACTTCACGTTATTCAATAATGGCAGCTGTGCATAATATTTGCTCCATTCCGTGTGCACGTCAGCCGGTAGAGATTCGTCCCAATCAATTTTTAAAGTCCAGAGTCGTTGGAGCAGCATCTTAGCACGAACGATCACTGGTGCCAATAATCCAGGGGGGTCGTAGATCTTGGCGATTTCGGAGCTGATTGTTCTCTTCGTGATTCGAGAGGCGGTAGAATTAATTTTTACGGAATATAGGATCGAATCGTCAAAGGAATTCCAAACCACACCCAGAGTTTTGAAGGTTTGCGATTCGCCTAGTAGCAGCTTGTCGTTTATGTCCTGCTCGAAAAGTCCTCGTAGCAGTTCCTGGTCGTTCGATGCCCATTTTCGAATGTTTAAGCCGGCCAGTTCCGTGAGCTCCGTTCTCAATGATCGTGCCTCGACCTTTCTATCAACTCCTGTGAGAACATCGTCGACGTAGAAGTCTCGCTGTAAGACCGTCGCCGCTCGTGGGTACCGATGTCCCTCGTCGTCCGCCAGTTGATTGAGGCACCGAATGGCTAGATAAGGGGCCGCTGACAGCCCGAATGTCACTGTATTAAGTTGATAGGTGTCAACTTCTCCATCAGAATTACGCCACAAAATTTGTTGAAATTTTCGATCCTCTGGACGCACAAGAAATTGTCGATACATCTTTTCGACATCGAATGTAATGACGTATTGATGAGAACGAAATCTTAGAAGGATGAAGAATAAGTCATCTTGTAGTTTCGGTCCCGTATGAAGTATGTCGTTTAATGAAACTCCGGTGGTGGTTGGTGCAGATCCGTCAAACACAACTCGGAGTTTTGTAGTTTGGCTGGACTCTTTGATCACGCCGTGATGTGGCAGAAAATATCCGTCGTCCGTGCAGTTGTCCGTGGTAATCTTCGTCATGTGTCCTAATTCCACATATTCTTGTATCACGGCGCGATAGTCGGCTTCGAATCGTTTGTCTCGTTGGAATCGACGACAGAGGGAAATGAGTCGCTTCATCGCCATTGTCTTAGAGGATCCAAGCGAAGGAATTGTTTCGTTGAATGGGAGAGCGACCATGTATCGCCCTTCGTTGGTGCGTTGAACGTGATTTCGAAAGTGTTCTTCGCACTGTCGTTCCGCTTCCGAAATGTGTGCAGTGGGCTGTCCTTCGTCGATTTCCCAAACACGGGCGGGGTCCGCCTGTAAAGCCGTCGTGAAGGCGTGAAATGCGAGTGCTGATGATTGCGAGGTTGGGCTCCCCCCGATGACCCATCCGAATCGCGTTTTTTGCAGACGCAAGTCGGGCCCGTTTGCTTGACTGATGTCAAGTTGGCCGACACAGAGTGATGCTAGCGTTGGTCCGGCGCTCAACAATATTTCGATCGGCGCAGGCCTATGGAATCTTGGATCGGCTAGTTGGAGATTCCTCGGTATATGTATTATTGAGCGATCTACGGGTTGATCTGGGACCCAAGGCGATATTGTCGGTATGATTAGGAACGTCAAGGTGCGTTCGTATGTGCCGTCGATGGAGATGATCGTGGCCGTGATGTAACGTTTCGAGGTTGTCGATAACGTGTTGAGTGTTCCGATTGGGACCTAACGTTTCCGTTGGTTAAGTTTTAGCGAATCAGCGAGTTTTTCGGTGATAAAGTTCATGCTAGAGCCGGTGTCTAGCAGAGCTCTACAACGGAATGGTTGAACTTTATTGTTCAATATGTTGACCTGCGCTGTGACTAACAAATCGTGCTGCAGTGGTTCAGAAGGAAGCGAGGTCAATGAGTCCGTTTTCTGTGGTTCGGTCCCTAACAAGGTCGTTTGATGACGTCATTGTTTTCCTTGTCGTCTAGGACTGGACGATATATTTGATCCCGATGCCGTCGTTCGCGATAACCGAGATTCACGTTTCGGAGATGTTCGCGGAGACGATCGGGGAGACGATCGGGGAGACGTGGATGCGCGTCTCGAACGATGTGACGATCGCGGGGTCGGTGAACTAGGCGAAGATCGACCGTTGGATGATCGATCGCTCGATGATCGACCGCTCGATGATCGGCTTACACGTGGTCGTGATTTGCTATGACCATGGTCTTGATGTAGGTATGTATGGTGTCGCTGCCTGCAGATGCGACATGAACCGGCGGAGCAATGAGTAATAGCGTGTCCCTTACCTAAACAATTGGTACATAGAGACGCCCTCTTGGCGATTTCAAGGCGTTTTTTAGGCGACTTTGCTTTGAAGACATCACAATTCCATAATTCGTGTTGTCCTTGACAATTCGGACACACCAACGTATTATGTGTAGTTGTGAATGCGTAACTTCGCGGTGCGTTCGGTCGCTGACGTTTGTGTTGATCGGACTCTCTTTTTATCACGGTTGATGCTGAACTTGTCCTGTCGCCGTTCGTCCGTGTTTTCAGAAAGTCTACCAGATGCGTATATGACGGCATTTTCCTGTCCGGCAATGTGCGCTGCCATTTGCGAATGATGGCTGAGGGTAGCTTCGACGTGAATAATTTTATAAGAGCGACATTTGAGGTAACTGGTTCACCGAGTTTTTCTAGCGCTTGGAGGTTTACCTTGACCGTCTCAAGAAAATCATCTATCGCTTCGGGTGTCTCTTTGGTTATTTTCGGATAGTCAAAAATCAAGTCCCAGTGGCGCATGCAGACTTGACGGTGGCAGTCGCATTTTTCCATCAGAACGTCAATAGCGTTCGATTAATTTAACTCGGTGACATCTAACGATTGTATGCTTCGCGCGGCCTTTCCGGTCAAAGAGGATCGTAGGTAGTGGGACTTCTGCACGGGTGTAAGTCGCTCGCTTCGATCGATAGTGGATAAGAAGGAGTCGTAAAATGAATGCCAATTTTCGATGGTACCGTCGAAAGTAGGCAGGTGAATTTCAGGCAGTTTAATTGATGTCGGCTCGGCGATATTAGACTCGCAGCCTTGTGATTTCGACGACGATGCTGGTGTATCATCCATGAGAGTGTGTATTCGTATTACCAGATTGTAATATGTGTCGGTTACTTCGGAAACGCGCGCGTCGTCCATCTCGCCTAAATCTTCTAATTCCTCTTGTAACAATCGATATTGTTTCCACGTGTCGTCGAGTAGTGTCGTATAGGCCGTTAAATGGGCCTTATTCGGTTGTCTAGATTTTTCGTATTCATCGAGTCGTTTCGATAGAAAGGTAAATCGACCGATTTGAAAGCCTCGTCTCCGATGCAAGGAGGTAATTTTCTCTGTATTTTCCATTGGTATAGCAGATTGTGAGAAGAATGCAATGAACGAGCTTACCTTGCGGTTGCGAGTTTAAATGTTACTCGTCACCGTGTGTGTCTCGTTTAATGTGTAAGACGTGTTCTTACTGAAGTCGACCGTCTAGTTGTTGGCGTGAGGCTGCGTGGTTGCGTTCTTGCGTTTTCAAGAGGGTTATGCCTCTTCAAAACTGATGGTCCCTGGCGCTACTGACTTCGCTGGAGTGGTAACGCTTCTGCTGCTGTTTGTATTGGATTCACGTGGCACTGTATGATAGTGGAGGTCACTGGCGTGCACTTTTCACTTGCCACTGTATCCGGCTCGAAGGACCAAATGTTACGACCGATCGCGGAGAGACGCGGTCGCTAGGAAAACGTTTCAGCGAGAGGCGTAAATTCTCGCTACGATTATGTTAATCGACGCCGCGAAATAGTCGTTTCCCTGTTTCGGTTAAGATAACAGAGGTGGTTTAATGAATGTAACACTGTATTAACAGGTTAACATAGAATAATATATTTTACAATAATATGATGATTATGTTACAGAAATTTGACTCGACTTTGCGAACTCTCTAGATAAATTCGTTTACTCGTCAGATTTGTCGAAGAATCACGTTTGACTCGTCAGAAGGAACTGATCGCCCTTCGATTATTCCTTTGCCTCATTTGGAAGACGACCCCCACTATGCACGAGTCACGCCACCGCTCGCGCCTATGATCACGTATGCCTCTTCTTGTGTGAAAATCGTAACGGTCAAAAATCGACGTTTCTAGAGCTCGCTGCTTGGCGACAACTATGCTCTCGTCGATACATTGTATATGATCCGGCGGGCAGATAAGATGGTCCGCCTGCGACGTTGTAGGACCACGAGCGAACGTTAGAAAGTACAGCCTGTGGTGAGCCTCGTGGCGTAACATCCTGCATATAAAATTGTTACCTTTATCCAATGCATACCACCTCTCTCCTCCTCTTTAAAAATATGACCTTTATGAACTTAATGTCTCCCAAAAACGTATTTAGCAGAAAGGATTCGACATCTATAACGATCCAATTACAAACTACCAGAGCATGTGTATCATAAGCGGATCTTTAAACGCCGATTAAACGCATTCTCTATCCAATCCTGGCTGAAACATAATTACTCGCACCCCCAGTAACCCACCTCTAAGTCATTCCAATCAACGTACTATGCAAACACGAATCCAACGCGTTCCAGGAATACAAACAACTGCCTGTAGCTGTTTAGCTGTACACGACGAGTATAATTATTTCGGGTACTCCTCCAGTACAAAACAGACACCCAAACGACAATATTTCAACACAAAAATATTTAAAACAATAGTTATAAAAGCATGATACTTAATACCGCGCTTGACATCAGGTATAATCAAAAATAAATTTCTTCAAAAAAATTTCAAGTTAAATCTTTAGCTTGTGTAATTGTATCAAACTTGCTCAATTAACAAAACGAGCAATTTCCATCGTGTTTTGACAACTGACTCATCGATGATGTTTTTCCTTGGAATTGAAAAAGGAATGTGCATAGTTTTGTCCTCCGTCCACACTCAAAATACTATCTACATGCTATAATTAGGGATTCAATTTTATAATACGTTGCCTCACTTTCCATCACTGCTTTCCTACTATCAGTCATTTGAACTGTAATATAAACCAGTCTTTTATTTCCAATACTATTCTGCATACCATTTATCAGGAACAATACATTTTATTTGTTAATTTAATAACATGCGAAGTTCCTCACTTGTCCTAACATTAATCAATGGATAAGTGAATTGAAATCTGTGAATATAAGTATCTAGTAATACAACTTCCGAACCGACGTAATTTGTTACGTCGCGTAACATTCTACTTAGCCCAGGCCACACACCGCGGGCAAGATGGCAACCAGATGTCTTCGGATACTCACTGCGTACGCTCAATAGTCTCAAGTACCTTCCATAAATCTCAGGAATTTCCTAGTCGAGGTCCTCCAAACTGAACAAACGTCTGTTTTCGAAGCATTTCTAAAGACCTTTGTCTACTACGGCTTGACAAGGGAAGTTTTTCTCACGTATGATGCAACATTCCTCCCACTAACCACTTTCTCTCGTGGGCGGTTAAGACCCTTCGTTTAACCAATTAACAACGAAGCCTATTCCCTCACTCTCCTAACTAAAATCGTCACCAACAAATCCGATGGCCCCGTGCGCTAGACACACCCATCCTTAGCTTTCCTCCGCCACAGAATCCTCTCCGAACCACACTGATTTTACATCCTTCGAACAGTCAACATCCTTTGACCGGGAATACACCCGTAGGTCAGTCACTCACTCATCTCGTACATATACACCAGCGTAAGTGTCTTCTTTACAAGTTGTCAGAATAAACGGTGACATATAACTTACTATACTGTGTCATATTCATTTAACCACCTCTGTTATCTTAACCGAAACAGGGGGAACGACGATTTCGCGGCGTCGATTAACCGAATCGTTTTCCTCGCAACCGCGTCTCTCCGCGAAGGGTCGTAACATTTGGTCCTTCGAGCCAGATTCAGTGTCAAGTGAAAAGTGCACACCAGTGACACCCACTATCATACAGTGCCACGTGAATCCAACATAACCAGCAGCGGAAGCGATACCACCCCAGCGAGGTCAGTAACGTCAAGGGCCGTCACCCTTGAAGAGGTATAATTCGGTGGTTGAAACGCAACCACGCAGCCTCCTGCCGCAACTGGACAATCGTCAACAGAAGTAAGTTATAACCACTCCATTCTCAATTATATAACAAATAATGGCAACCGGAAACGAACTTGCCGCCTTGCGTCGACGCCGGGGCCAATATACCGGCCACTTTACACGCTTAAGAAAAAAACTGGACGTAATCGAACAATCCGGCTGTCCGCGAGAGGCCAAGTTTATCCAAATCAAAAATCGTCTGGAAATCTATGAGATGGAACTCCGCGTCATTTAAAACGAGATTGTGAGCATAGACGAGGAAGCGAGCGAGCGCGGCCTTGAAATAGCAGACGAGTACAAAAAATTAGTACTCCGAGTAAGCAATCAGTTAAACCACATACGACTAACTACGACGTCACAATCGACCAACGACGAATCAGCTCGCGAGACTGCTTCGCTTAAATTACCGGAGAATCATTTTCCGGGACATAATGCGATGACGCCACCTTCGCCATTGCCACAAGGGCCCACGGATAAAGTACCCACCATGGCGAATTCACAACCACCAGAATATAGCAGCAACACGTCTATCAGGATCCAGGGAAACAATAATAATCTAAACAGTAACGCTATTCAGACTCCGCCGACGGAGAAGATCGCATCGACTCGAACGCCGATCTCGTCGCGAGTCACGCGTAACTCATTGCATGACACCTGCAGCTCATCACCTACACGCGACTTGACGACAACCAAGTTCGCGTCCGCATTATCTCGACCGTCCTACCCAAGGACACTGTTAGGGAAGTGATACATTTACACTGTACATGAGAGTGTGTGTGTAAGGGTTAGAGGGCGTCAAGGTCTTAGTGGAGACAAAAGACTGTTGCCAGATGTTAGAAGAATCTAGGATAGTCGGTTGGCGACAAGCGTGCGTGCAAGACGTTCTTCAGAGAGTAATATAGATGTATAACTGTGGTGTGTGAAATATAGTCAATAATTTGTATTCCCAAATCCTCGAATTTCCTTAACACGTAGGAATATTTTTATCGGGTTATCGATGTAGCCGAGTTATTAAAAACGGATCGGACAGATGATATTCGTTTGCATATTCGAAACGTAATATCGAAACACATTTGGTCGTAAACAATAATACGCCTTCGTATAATATGTCCCATCTATTCACGTAATATGAGTACCATCGAGCTTTCTAATGGATTTGTGGTTCGATTACGATTCGATTCGGGATTTCGCGCGGTTAAAATGTGAAATTAGGGAACCACTGTCGCAACGATAGGATCTCCACTGGACGATGTAGTAATTGATCGGTTACGCGACCTCTGCTTCGTTCCAACCATTGCTTAGAGGAGCAGGCACGATCGTTTACGTCTCCCGGTGACATCGAGCCGCGTCGTAAATACGTACACGTAGCTCCTTTTTCGATTTCGACGATGAAACTAACCTGGCAACTAGAATCCGTTTCGATCGTTGTTAATGCCGTTGCGATTTTAACCGCTGCGAGTGAAAGGCCGCGTTTTCTCGCGAATTCTCGCGTCATCGCGTCCGTATTCGAAGAAGGGGAAGAGCGGATATTCGAAATTCGAAACGTTGGAGCGAGTTTCCGGCATGGTACGGCGGTCGTTGCAAATTGTTTCAACGTCGTCCATTGTGAAACTTTCCCCCGGTTCCACAGTTGCTGGTGCACGTACTCGGCTTAGCGCGCGGTTGCACTTACGTGCTAGGTGCGTGCTAAAGTATTTTCGAGTCTGCTGTAAACACACACCCGTAGACGTAGGAAACGCCAAGTCGTCCGTAGACCGTGTAAGAAGACCGGTCCCAACGCGGTTCTAAATACGGCTCCTTGCATTATTAATCCCCCAGAGGTGGTACCGTATACCGGGCTGTTATCGCGGTTACATCGTAATTCGCGACAACGTTGCACTCGGATACGCGAGCCAAGGTGCAATCTCGTCGTGCCATCTCTATCCCTGTCCGACGGGCGGAACTGTTCCGCACGCTTGTCACTTCCATGATCGCGCGCCTATTAATCTTTCAAGTGAAAACAGGGCGAAAGCTGCGAACAATTTGCTTCTTTTTTCTTCCTTTTCTCCTTAATTTCTTCGGATACCTGTTACGTTTTATATCCTTCGATTCTTCGACATCGAACGTCTCGATCGAATCGTGACGAAATATAGAAAATACCTAGAACTTGCAGCGATAGGTCGGACCTCGGAACCATTGCGCTGCTCCTTATCCTCGTAACTCTGTTCCATCGGACGTTTAAGGCATACAGTTCTAACGAGCTGTATACGTTGCTTACTTTCTCTTGCACGTTGAGTGCTTCCAGCGCTTCCATTGAAAGTGTATATAACGTTGGAGCGTTCGTTAGCAAGATGATAAATATTTAATAAATAAGTTGGAAATCGATATCGCACAGGCTTTCGAAACGGCTTTACGCGATGGTCGTTTACGTCTACGATCGTTTACACGATCGACGTTCGAACAACAAACACCGCAGCAACCCTGAAATCCGATTAATCTGCAGTAGGCAGGCACAGTTTCGTTTTTCACGCAGATTGCGAGCAATCGCGCTTTCGAACGAGCGTGTGAATCTGGGTATACTACTGCGGTAGCTCTCGTTATTAATTCACTCGGTCGTGCACAATTAGGTGAGCATTGTAGCTAGATGTCTCTTCTTCGGCGACACGGCTCATTTTGCGTAGTATCGTCGATTTGTCTAACTCGCAGGCAACGTACAATCGCGAGTTTATGCCGGCGGCAAAGTTTCCTTCGTGCATGGAAAACTTGCCGCGCGAGAACTATCGTGTGGGGAATAAATTAAGCGAATTTCGGGTTGCAGCGGCGTTCGTGTAGTCGAGAATTATCTCGAGACGAAAACTTTCACGGATTAAAGCGTGTTAGAATTTAATCTTGGAATTAGGATTAATATTCTGTGGAAGACACAATGTTTATGTTGAAATAATACAATGTGATATTTATTAAACAATTATTTCGAGAGTTATAAATGTGCGTTCTGGAATGTAGACAGTTGGCTAGTTATTCACAGACTGGCTTAGTGACCATGGCCCTTGAAAAGGTTTAGATCCCCACTCTCTATGCAGTAATGAGTGTGACCTGTGTGGGTGTCTGTGTGGCGTCACATGTGCCACAGAACCTTCTAGTAGCTTCTCGACGTGCTCGTCTAGAATGTTCCATCCATATCCTCACGTTTCTTCCGGCGTCCTTTTGAAAAAGCATGCACGTGCTAACTGCCGTGGTGCATCTCACGAACGCACGCTGGTGGGGATGGCGCTGGGCAACGAATGGAAGAATCTGTACGATCAAACACTCTATCCGCATGCGACTGATATCGTTGTATTCCAACAAAGCGTAATAATTTAGACTGTGAAAAAGCGACTTTTGTTCCGCTCGTCCCTTTTTCTTCTCCATCGGAAGCGGAGATAATTTGCGGAGTATCGAGATATTCTTATTCTTATAAAGAGCGAGGAATTCGCGAGCGCGGTTATTAATAACGCGATATTTATCAGCCGGCGTAAATAAAGCTCGTAAATACAGACTGATAAGCCCTGGGGAAAGGAGCAGAAAGTTGTACGGTTGATCGACTTTTACGAGATTTCTTGGCGAAAGGAAATTGGGTCGGTCGTTAATTACACCTATTAGCGAGAAATAACATTACAAGAGGGTGGTCGGTAAGGGTGCCGCGAGCAAGTTTCTCAAGTTACGTATTCCTGGCGGCGAGTCTCGGTTTCTCGAAAGCGTAAAACTGTTAATTATTTATCTCTTGGGGGGAAAGGTGTCTGTTTTATGTAAACGGTACGTCTAAACCGATAAATTATATCTCGCAGCGGAACCGAGTTATCACCGGAATTTTATTAGCGCGATACGTACTTTAATTTTTGCCGTCTGCCTTTGCCTGTGTCTTTAATCTCGGAGACGACACGCGACAACACGACGCGTTATGCCGCGTCAAAGGATTTCGGCTTTAAAGCTTATCGGGGAGGACAGCGCTGCTCCAACTTTTCCTAGCTTCGGTTTACAGGAAGCTATAACGGAGTATCGAGAGACCAGCAGTGTTTTCTAAACTAGAAGACGCGACGCTCGGTGAGAAAAATGATCGCGAAGAACCGGTATATATTCTCCTAACCCCGAGTCTCCAGCGAATCTCTCCATCGGTATCGTGTGCGTTCACCGAGAAACTCGACAGCTTTAATTCGCATTCAGCTTTTTCAAGCATCATCGTGTGCCGGGCTTCGTACGTTGCCCCTTTTACCGGTGCACCGTGCGTCCGTATATTTTATTAAGCGGCAAACAAACGAAAAGAAAAAACAAAAAAAAAAGAAAAAGAGTTCTTTCTAGGCTGAAAGTTCGTTGGGCGGTATATCTCCGTGTTCGCCGTGCCACCGGTCTTGCGCGCGCGAGAAATCGTCGAAACATTCGGGACACTGCTGAATGTCCTCGAAGCCAAGATAAATATACCACGGGCGTTATTGTCGGGAAAGTTGCGAAACGCGAGGGACGCGTAAATCGGACTAGATTAAAGTCGAAAGATCGTTGTTGCGAGCTGGAAGTAAGAGGGCAAGAAGTAAGACGAGATACCGAAGAGGAAAATGCATTAGAATCATTCGAGATTCTTGCAAACTAGGTGGCCGACTTGCGCGGCCTTCATGAATGCGTAATTCGTCAAAGATTCCGTGTTTTGTCGTGCACTCTTCGCGCTACCGTCTCCACTTTCCAAGTGAAAACGGATCTTCCATTCGACGGATACAATAGCGATATTAGCGCCGGCAACAAATATTTATTTATTTATTTATTTACTTTTACGGGATAAATCCTTGGATCGAAAGAAAGATTAGCTTGGAAGACAGAAAATAGGACGATAAGTACGTTCGAGTTGTGGTTAGGTTGGGTTACACGTACGTAAGAGAAGAGAAAAAGAAAATACATATGTAGATGGAGTAACGAGACAAGAGAAGAAAGTACAAAAGGACAAAGAACAGGATATAGTAATGTAAGATGGTCGGAAAAGATGCTCGAGAGAATGTCTCGAGTCTTAAGGATAGCATGGGTTGACCGAAGATATCGTTAGTCGACTAAGCTCATCGATATGCAGCTCGTACGTCTTGCGGACTGGTTTGCCAACTGCAAAGGAAACGGTCGATCCGGAGAAAATTCATCGAACAAAGTTCCGGTCGACCACACCGTGCTTGGAGACACGGTCGTCTCGGAATTTGACCAGAGATGGAAGACGAGAAGTCCCGTTTACTTTCATCCGAGAAGTTGGACTTCGCGTGGAACGATTCGAATACGCGTTTTGGGCAGGTGAAACAAAATCGTTGGAAGAAAACACGTTTAACGCGTAACGAAAGGAGATTCTTCGTTTTGCGATCGACGGCTCGCAAATTTGTCGAGGGCCGATCGCTCCTAGATAGCGGGATAACGGAAAGGTGGAAGGTAGGCCAGAGTCGAAGGCAGTTTGCCGGTTATTTTCTCGGTTGGACCGATCGATCGCGAGAGCCCGCTCCTCGAACAAACGTCGACTGTAGAGAGAGGTGGGGAGGAGAGGGTTGTAAAGAGCAGCGACGGCGTCTCTTACTTTGCTTTTTTACTCTTCGAACGATCCTGGAATCGGCCTGCTCGGCCGGTGACGGACCACGAGGAATAATTATTATTCCGCGAGAGAGAGAAGGGAAAAAATGGGAGTCGTTTGTTCAAACGCGACGAGGGTATCTTTCTTCAAAGTGGTTTCGAAGATTGCACGGGCGGCAATGGAGAAAGAGAGAGAAGGAGGCGGCCGTAATAATCAAAAACATTCTTAAACGTCTTATCCCGGGACTAATCTCGAAATTTTTCTCTCCTGGATGTCGAGAAGGAAAAGAGATTTCTCCGGGCGGAAAGAAACGCCATCCGCTGGAACGACTGCCGATGTTGGTCGATCCGGATCTAGAAACGTCGGATCGAGGAGGATCTCGAGAAACGGCGAGTCGCTGTGCTCTGCTTTGGAAACTCGATGGCGGGGCCGAAGGCGGAGGCCAGCGAGACCAGATACACGAGGTTCGTCGTCGTGTTTGCAGCGCACGCGAATGAAAAAACACGATGGGAAGAGAGCAAAAGGTCGTGGGAACTGCAATATACACGCGTCCATTCATCCGGATGAAAAGGTTCGTTATAGGGGCAATTACTGTGGTGGTGTGGTGCGCTGACCTCTATCAACGGCCGCACCCCCGTTCTACTACACCTTACCCCGACGCGCCTTACTGTTCTCTGCATTTTAGATTAGTTTAATGTCGGCCGAAGCGAGCGAAAGCAGCCGCCCGTTGCTCGATAAGAGAATTAACCGATAGGGTAATAAGGAGGAGGCCACGCGAACCGTCGTTCCTCCCGACTCTTCCTTCCTTCCTTCCTTCCTTCCTTCCCTCCTACGTTCTCCACCTCCTCCTCCTTCTCCTCCTCTTCGTGATCCAGTCTCCGCCTTTCCCTTGCTTCGAACGCGCTTCGTCAACCCATCGGTAAAGTAAAACCATCATCTTGCGAGACGACCGATGCGCTTTCTCCGTTTTCGTTTGCTTCGCGCTTGCTGCCCGAACGAATGGACAAACAGCTGTTCGTCGATTACAGGACGACAGATTTTCTGGTTAGTAATTCGGATATACATAATATCGAGCTGTGTCGCTCGATTCGGAATATACTCGCTGGCCGATGAAACTTATTAATATGATAATCATCGAAGCAAGGAATTATTATCACGGTGACCTATTAAATATCGCCATATATTACGCATTGAATATTGCGTTATTACGCTGAGCCGTAAAATAATCCTATCGTGGGGAGTAAATGTTAATAAATTCAATCGGTTAAACGAACGATGCGCATCCGACTGTCGTAGATGGTTGGTTTCGAAAACATAAGAAGACGAAGACTAAAAATAAACGCGAACAAATGTGATCAACGAACGACGATATACGATTAAATTGGCTGGTTTTTAATGGTAGAACGGCGAGTTTCGCGACAAAGGATCGAACGATTCGGCTGGGATCGATAGTTTCGACGAGTTTCGCTTCGAGATACACGGTTACTCGTATTCGTTGACTAGTGGAAAATGAAACGAGAGAGAAGAGAAGAGAAGAGAAGAGAAGAGAAGAGAAGAGAAAAGAGGAAGAGCAGTGCGTGTTTTTTTCAAAACGGAAGAATCGATATTCCGTTTGGAACGGTTGGATCAGAGGGAAGAAAAGGACGCCGGCGACGGGGGAAGGGAGCGAACGCGTGACTGTGACAGCGCGCGTTGAAAATATACCTATCGACGTTGTCATCGATAATGCGTGGAATCGAAATTTCCAGGCGGACGAGTTGGTTCGGTGGCAGAAAAAGTAAAAAGTAGTTAAGGCTAACTATACAGCCGTGAATCCATCATATTAGCCATGGGACTAATCGGTTGTACAACGGGCCGCGCGGACGACAGAAACGCGCAATTTCGAATCAATCTCCGGGGATATCTGACAGGGGCCGGTCCTCGTTCGTTTTTCTCCGGCTGCAGTCAAATCGATAGCTCTATACGGCCAGAGCGAAACCGCGCCACGCCGGCCTGCGACAAACGCGAAACACCATTTCCGTGGAAAGCAACCGTGTAACCTACTTGCTTTCGAGTAACCGGAGCCCCGGGGTCACGCAGACGAAACGCCGGTCGTTACGACCGTTCGCGGAGAGACGCGGTCGCTAGGAAAACGCGTCAGCGAGAGGCGTAAATTCTCGCTACGATTCGGTGAATCGACGCCGCTAAGTAGTCGTTCCCCTGTTTCGGTTAGGATAACAGAGGTGGTTGAATGAATATGACACAGTAGTAAGTTATATTTCACCGTTTATTCCAACAACTTATAACGAGGATAGTTTCGCTGGTGCGTATGTACGAGATGAATGAGTGACTGATCTACGTGTGTGTATACCCGGTTAAAGGATGTTGACCGTTCGAAGGATGTAAACTCGGTACTGTCTTGGGAGACGATGCTGTGTCGGAGGAAAGCTAAGGATGGGTGTGTCTAGCGCACGGGACCATAGGATTTGTTGGTGCCGATGTTAGTTAAGAGAGTGAGGGAAATAGGCTTCGTTGTTAATTGGTTAAACGAAGGGTCTTAACCGCCCTCGAGAGAAAGTGGTTAGTGGGAGGAAAGTTGCAGCGTACGTGAGAAAAACTAACTTTCCCTAGTTAAGCCGTGGTAGACAATAGTCTTTGGAAATTCTTCGGAAACAGACGTTTGTTTGGTTTGAAGAACCTTTTCTAGGAAATCTATGAGATTTATGGAAGGTACTTGAAACTATGGAGGTTACGCTGCGAGTATCCGAAGACATCTGGTTGCCATATTGCCCGCGGTGTGTGGCCTGGGCTAGGTAGACTGTTACGCGACGTAACACCGGTTCTCCCTTAAACGCGATTAATGTATCGCTAGCTGGGAAAAAGGGAGAAAGAAAGAAGGAGAGGGGATAAGAACGAAGATAGAAAAGGGATTCGCATCTCGTGGAAATCGACACGGTTCGATCCACGTTTCAGCGAGCTTTCCGCCGTCGGAATCGACAATTGCCGGAGGAGGACCTTTTTGTCGAGCAAAATAAATAGACATTTTTCCCCTCCTTCGTTTTTCAGTATGTTTACCAACCCATTGTTCTATTCACCGTCGCTTCCGGCAACGTTCGATTTGGAAATGTTGACTCGGGAACATTCGATTTGGGTAACGTTCGATTCCGAAATGTTTTATTCGCTGACGATCGGTTCAGAAATGTTTGAGCCCGGAGATGGTGGATTCTCATACGTTCCATTCTCGGAACGTTCGATCCTCGGTAACACGGAGTTTAGCGATTCTCGAAACCCGGCAGAATCTTCGATTCGAAAGTGTTTGATAGACGTGCCCCGTATATCGTGCAAACACTCTTTTATACGAGTTTCGTGTATCTTTCTGCTCTCGGTTGTGCGACCAAAGTGCGCGATCGGTGTTTAGAACGAAACTTTCTTCGGGAAAAATCAGAACGTGCGTTACAATTCATTTACCAAGGAAATAAAGGCAAGGTCGATTTTGCACCGAGCTCGCCGTTTTCCGGGAACGTGCTGATATCCAAACGGACGGTTTGTATAAATTTCGGGGAAGGAGTAACCGGTTTACGATTTCGTCTGGCAGCAGCCTCTCGCGAATTATTCGCGTCGAAGATTCCGATGAACAGGGAAAGGGAAGGAAGGACGACAGAGGAAACGTATCGGTACAGGGCACCGAGTTAATTACATTAAAGATTCTGTACACAGATAAATTAGCTGCTTCTCCGTGCAGATAGTAATTATCGGGGTGATAAGTGGTAATAACAGTTTTACGCTAGTTTCAGCCTCTACCTGCTTCAGCTAACCGTTAACGAAGAAGACGCGGCAGTTAAAGCACTCGTTATCAAACAGCTTAACCCCGTAACTCCTTCGTGATTAAAAGCATCGCTATTAAGTGTCGTTATTCGTCGCGTTATTAGGGCGATACAGCTCGAACGTAATTAGCTCCTTGTGCAAATAATATCGGGTTGTCCGACAGTTTGCGCGGCGGATGTCGCGCAAGAAGAACGAAAACGACGAAAACGGGGAACAAAGGAAAGAATGAAGGCGGAGAGGGGCCGGAACAAAGCATGAGTCGGCTCAATGCGCGTACCTCGTTTTTCGGTTCTCTCGATAACCTCGAAAGCTCGTCGTTGTTCTTCGTAACGACGTCGTCGGCCGGCGATATTCCACGTCGTTAAAACAACCGGGACGAGTCAACACGGAGGCTTTCTTCCTTTTTTCTCTCCTGGAACGGATGCTCGAGAGGAAAAAAGTTTCCCGCCTCGTGCTCGGGCCACGAGCAAACGTTTTAACGCGATTGAAAAAGTTGAAACTCTAACGAGTGACTAGCAGCGATTAGCAGCAGTTTCCGAGTCGTATAGAAGGCGTGGTGTTTCGTTCGTTAAGTCACTGTTCACCTAGAAGCGTTTTCTATCGGTCGGTAATCGGAAAAGCTCGTCCCTCTGCTTCCGTTCCTCTCTCCATCGGCCGATTTACGCGACCCTAGTTTTATCGCTGTTTTATCGGTGGCCGTGCGTCGAAGCGTGCCTTTTTAAAAAGCTCGTACCACGGCAGTTTCTTCCGCTGCTCGTTTCTCGCTGGTCGCCACTGCGCGCGCACTTATAATTAACAATGTCACCGGTCGCGTCGAGTTGTCGCCGGTGCGGTTGTTAGCGAGAAGCTTTTAACGAAGCCGGACGAGGCGACGTACTTCTCTCGACTCCGTTTCTCCGCCAAAATACCAAGATCGATATCCGGTATCGGCGATGAAAACGCGCCGGTCCTTCGCCGCGCGATACGCAACGAAAGCAACCCGATCGCAGCGGGCTGATTTCACCGAGCCCGATGATTAAAAACGGGAGGGAATCGACGGTGCGAGATTTCCCGGCGAAGCTGCGGACGAGTACTGGATATTGAGATGAATTTAGCCGCGCGACGACGTCCTCCTTTCGGAAAATTTCAAGCGAATTTTCGCGGAAAAGTCGAGAAATTTGTAGAAACGTCGTACGATTCGTCGTATTTTATTAGCTCTATGGGCAACACGACAGACGTACGTACGTATCTCGAATTTCGTTTCCGCGAAATTTCACGGTGCCGGGAGAAATGATTCGCAAGGGCTCGGATCTTATCGTTGACGCGAGTCGATTTTCCAGGATCGTGAAGAAAGTATCTGATCAGCTGAGCGTATAACACGGTTTCTTAGATATGAATTTCTACGAGCGCAACCTAACCTCGACCTATTCCGATTTCAGATAAGATTTCCATCTTCGAGGAGACGCGAACCATGGAAAGAGAGGAGAAAAGTTGTAGGTATCGTTTCTGCCGCGTAGCGCCGGCACTTTCTTTGGAAAAAATTGCCGTTCGGCGAGCGTGTTTAACGTTAATCGCCGATCAACTTAGCCGTCGTCAATCGACCGAATCGAATAATTTCGAGGAATCTTCCACCGACTCTTATCGTCTTGGCCTGTTTCGCGTCTCCGTCGGCCGATTTTCTCGCACCGCGTTCTCCACCGCGGTTTTCTATCCGTATAATAGAATAGTATAGTAGAATAATACGTATAATATAATAGAATAGATACAACGATTATAACGCGTTGGATACCTGGATGTACCGATTGCCCCGGGGCGATCCTCCGTTTCTCCGGTTTTCGTTTCTTTCGTGCCAACCGAACCGAACAAAGGCGACGGATAGTTTCGCGGATAGTGGGCGTGCATCCATACGACGATAATTCTTCCTCATTTGTCGTCGTTTCTATAATTTCATCCGCTGCTGCCCCGTCCAGTAGAGACTGGCCTGACCCCGATTTTATTATATTATATCATCCGCCCTTTTCCTACGTTTCCTCTTTCATCCCCCTCTTACCACTTTCCACGCTTTTCCTCCATTCTTCGCCGTTCCAATTGTTCCGTCGTATCTCTACCTCTAGCCTGTTTCTCAGGCTGCCTTCCCCTGTTTCCTGCCCGCTTCCTTTTTCTCCTTCGCTTGTCACGCTTTCTCTTATTTAATCCAGCCTCTCCTCTCTTCTTCGCCGCGTTCTTTCTAGTTTTTCACCGAGGCCTGCCTCGCGCCTCCCGTCTGCCGCCTCCCGCTCCCTCCTCGTCGCTGTCCCTAATTCCCTTCTCAGCCGGTTAAACCCTCCTGCCCCGTCGTTCCAAGCTCCAGTCGATCCGTGTCTCCGTTCGATGCCGCCCCATTCCGATAATAACGCGCCAACCCGTCGCCGGAAATAAAGAGCACCTCGCGCTGATCCCTTTTGTTTCATCCCGAGCGATTCACCCCTCTCCTCGTTCGGTCGCCACCTCCCTTTATACCAGGCCGGTAAAAAATAATTGCAGAGCCGAAAGCGACGGAGATTCACGGCCCCCTTTTTCACCGCTGCGCCACGCCGCGCAACACCGCGCCATGTCGTGCCGCTACGAACCGCGTACCGTGTTCCCCTTTTGTCTTCGATTGCCGTCCGGTGACAGCGTTCTTCATCACGGCCTACCGTCGCACGCCCTTTCGTTACCGGGTTGTCGCCACCCCTTGGAAAATACACGACCCGCTGCAAACCCGTTGCTTCGGGACATCCTTTCGTGTAAGAATTCCACCGGTGAATGCCGCACAGAGGATTTAAGATAGAAGGGTTCTCTGGTTTGAGCGAGTGGAGCGAGTGATTAATGCGAGGCTGGATCTGACAAGCAGGGCGTGCAGGGGCAAGAACGCAGCAGACCGAGTATACGAGAACAGCGGATTGCTTCTGAACCGAGATCGAGCGACGGTCAGTCTTTGCCAGGGATATCGAGTAACCGTATTGATGCTGCCGACGATGACTTATAGCCGCTAATTTGCCGGAGTAGAAAATACGACGCGAAATTTCCAATTTGGAGGAAACGGTTGCCGCCACCTTGATTTTCGCTACCGTTTACAAGCTTCTAACGTTAGCACGTTATTTGCGATTCCATGGTAGACGATCCAATTATCTCGGCCAAGTTTTCTTCTTCCACTTTAATTACCACTTCTCAGGCCGTACAGTTGTATTTTCTTTGGCGAATCGGCTCTTACACGCGCTGCGCGAAATTAAACTTTACCGTTAAACTTGGCTTTCTTGTCGATAAAGTTCGATGGACATGGACGTATCGCGCATTGCGGCGATCGCCTTCCAAGCTCAGCGACCAAACGAAGAATCAAAGTCCCGCACCGTGTTTCGTTATTACGAACTTTCCGTTGAACACGCGCGCTTACAGCCCCCTTGCTTCCTTTTGCTGCGTTTCAGCCGCAGTTCCCAAGATATTACGACGTTAACTACGGTAATTAAAGTACGGTTCTACGTAGACCGTGATTAACAGTTGGCCGGTGTACCGAGTCACAGGCCGCCCCACGACACCCGACGTAAATAACAAAATTAACTTCTTCCCTTTCTTAATCGCCAGGCTCCGGACGAAAGCAACGATGACCGATCGTTCGTCGATCCTGCAAATTGTCCCTATAGCGGACTACGTTCGCCTATACCGGAATCGTCACGGCCCGCCATAAAGTTCACTTTGCCTTCAACGCTGTTACGTCCAAGGAATTGAGACGTTTGACATTGATCGGCGAGCAGCCAGCGCAATCAATCGGAATTTTTGCTCGGTCGTCGAGCTCGATCAGCGGCTCGCTTTCAACGCATATCCCAGCATGTTGTTTCGCGACGAAAACGCCACCTCGAGGGAGCGTTTGTGCAAAAAGAGCGGCTAAAAGGTGAGAACGCGACGGCGACAGTTTTATTCGCCCGTCACGACGTCACGACGGTACGACGTTACGACGTTAGGACGTTACGACGTCCGACCGAGCCGCGACGTAACTACCGCGAGACAGCAAGCCGCTTGGAAGGGATGTTTTTAAGGAGAAGAGGCAAGAAGAGAGAAAAAAGACAAAGGCGGTTATAAACGCAAAGAAAATACGAGTTCGCCGCGATGTTTCCGCGTTGATATTACGTTAGAGGCGGAACGCTGACATTCACGGTTGCGGAAGGAATCCATCCGTTAAACGATTTAGAAAGCAACTGGTTTTATTTCGGACAAAAAGATCCGACTCTTGCGCGACGTAGTTTAAAGCCGCCGTTTAATCTTGAGTCAGTTGCCCGACTTTCTGGTCAAGGGCTCTCACACGTATGCGTTCGTTGATGTTTCGCGAACGTTTATCGATAAAGTTAAAAAGTTAATTAAAGCGAAATACCGATGAAACACCTCGTTCGACGAGTTTCTCTCGATAAAGGAGTTGCAAGTCTGAACGTTATTGGAAATTGCGCGAGAAGGTTGGACGGTGGACGAGCTTGATAGTTGGACGAGGTGAGGGCGATCCGCTCCTCATCGCGGAAACTTCCAGCGAAACGTCGGACTTTATTCCTGACCTATCGAAACTTGGCGCGCAAAATTTACAAACTCGGCCGCGTTCGTCGTTGGTTGTCAGAACGTCCAACGATACGGGCATATTCTCGAAAGATTACACCTAATACGGGAGGATCGAAACAGAAAACTCGAACGAAGAATTGAAACGAAGGTGGCTAGACGGGTACATGCTCCGACCTTCTCCGTTTCGTATTCGCTGCACCGTGTACGATAGCTGTGATATACGGAACGCAGTGAAACTGGAACAGCTAAAAGAAAAATCGAAATTGCGAGTTGAGCGTTTTGCGGCGCAATAGAGCGAGATATATTTAACGGCGCTGATCAATTTACCCGGAAGATCGTTGCAAGCCTAAGAATAGCTCCGAGTTCTTCGAGGCAAGCCCATCGCGCAGAGTAATTAATTTTCTTAATCGACTAGCGAACAATAAATTAATCAACGTCGAAAAATCCAAAAATTTAACGTCGATCCAAGGATATTTTCGGCCAAGGCGTCGCAGGTTCCGTTCGCCAGAACGACGATCAAACGTGCTGCTAGACGGATTAACGGTGAATTACGCGAAGCAGCTTTTAATCGACGCTGCTCGAATATCAATTAAGGGCGGGAGTAGCCCGAGTGGCAAAACCGAGGTAATGCCGTATTTCGAAGAGATTGCTTCGCCCCGAGTGATTTAACGTCGTATAATCTGCTACGTGTTTCTTTTTTGCGTCTCTTCTTTCTATTCCTTTTTTTTTAACGGTACCTCGCGCACTTGTCGACGCGTTTGAGTTATTAACTCTCTTGTCCCCTTCCATCTCCTCCCTTTCTCCTTTTTTCTCTCTTTTTTTAATTTCTTTTTTATTTATTTAGATACCTTTTGTTTTTCAACCAATCTTTTTAAAGCGCTCGCGGAGGTGCTAAATATATCGTTTTATGCTTAATACATGCTCAACAAAGTGGATATAAAAGCGACGTTGAAACATTTTACTCTAAAGTTAGCCGTTACAAAGAAATCTGCGCAACGGCTCCCGCAGGACGTTACAAATTTCGAGGACCAGTTTTACAGCGTTACGAAATATACCGCAACAACATCGGCACGAAACCTCGCACAGTCTGAATTACCGTAGGAAAAAAGAAATTCCACTCGGCAGCAGGCATTCGCGAACGAGTGACGCAAAAATATGTTGGTTTCCACGAGGGGGGGGGGAATGAAAAAGAAAAGGAAGAAACCGTGGAACACGGGGTGTCGCTGAACCGGACGATAATTTATGTATCCGTTCGCTAAACTTGCGGATGCTCGCTGATCGCGTCGAACGACAAAGGCTTAACGAAACCGTATTATTTCTGCGAGTCCGACGCGGCGTGCCGATAAAAAGAACTAGCAAACGGTTACGAGCTCGACACCCGGAACGTCGCTTGGATCTGGCAGAAGACGGTACGATACGCGGAACATTGGACGGATAAAACGAACACCGTCGTTTATCGATAAACAGAGCCGCTGTCGTAACGCGTTCTGTCGTGACGCGCTCGAGCAAAGTGCTGGAAATTTGTCACGTCGTGCTCGAACGATCGTAGCTAAACTCGGACGAAACGTGGCGGCTTCCAGTTGTTCGTTGTTAGTCGTTTCCAATGGGATACGGCGGCCAAAGGTAAAATAAAAAGCTGTTAACGAGATTGTCTACGGCGATGAGAATCCATCGGCGATAGCCGCAATTCCGTCCGAGTAAACGGCAACCTACTCGCTACAAACCTAATCGTATCCTTGTGCTCGTGATTGGTATATCTTGCCACGTCGATAGACCGCCAGCGACAGGTGCTACGTATCGATCTTATTAGACAGGAGGAACAATGGCAAACAAATCACGATCGCGTCAATGTCTATACGTACAACGACGCAAACGGAAACGTTTGTCCCCCTGATCGTTCGTAGTTAGACCTGTCGGACCAGCGAAATCGAGCGTTCTCGATCGAGCGTTCGCCAGCACAACTTTTCGCTCCTCTTCTTACGCCTCCTACGAGCGTGCAGGTAATCTTATTCCGAAAATGTATATGGAGAGTCGTGAACGCGCGTTATAACATACAGGCTGGAACGAACGAGCGAAGAGACGGTATCGCGATACCGATATCTACTTGAAACGCAAGATAAAGGAACGAGGGAGCAGCTCCTCCCTTTCGGAGCTCGGTATTCGATCGATGACGATCGTTTCGACGTCCAACGGACTAAATACGTGTGACGACGAGAGCTGGAATTACCAATACGAAGGTAAGTAGGTGTCTGTTTTCTTTTGCCCGACGCGTCGAAATCAACGCGCGTGTGTTTTGCAAAGTTTGAGAACAACGACGCGTCGAACGTATTTCAGCGATTCGCAAACTGTAACCGTTTCCTCGATATTGTCCTATAGATCAGCTACTAACTAAATTGTTACGAATTTTCAGTTCGTTCCGTTCTCGTTCTCGTTCTCGTTCCGTTTTCACGCTCTTTTCGCGCACCAACGTATGAAACGGACAGAGATTCGATGGTTACACGCACGTCATCGTACTAGGAAACGTATCAAAGTCTCGCACAGAAGGATCAGTCTGGCGGAAGATCACACGGATGTCACAGGTAGCATATTCGAACATCATGCGGGACGTACGTCTCGCAGGCAATCTGTTTATGCGTTATTGTCCCGTCCTTGAACGGAATAATTTTCAAACAGCCGCGGGATATGTGCATCTGCTGCGATACGAGCGTTACAAATACCGCTGACACTTTCTCTCGCCAGCAATATCTCGCTCGGTAGAAACGCTTCGCCGCCTACGTTTGCTGACAACGATGCTGGAAAATCTCGATTCTTTGCCTCGACAACGTCTTACGATCGTCGCCGCTGTAAAAACGAGAATACGTAAACGGAACGTGTAAACGAATAAACAGGCAAGTTCATCGAAGCAACACGAAAAACTTCTAAAAACTGCGAGAGCCGCGTTTCAAAGCATCAAACACCACCTGTAAATATTCAGCCATCGCGCAGACAGCTTTCAATCGAGTCGTCGTCGATCGGCCGCTTTTTTCTGGCGTTTGCCCGTGAACGCGAGTAACCGTGCCCTGTCGAATCTGTCGATACGCAGAGCGCCGAAAACAAGACGCGACGTTCGGCGGAACGTGCCCGAACGATCGTTCACCCTTAGCCGCGGAATCAACGCGAGAGAATGGACGAAAAGGTTCGATATTGCTGGAACGGCGCCCGTCACGCGGATCGAACGACGCGCCAACGACCGTGCGTTATAAACCGATCTCTCGAAAGCCGTTCTGTGCGTCGCGCGATCGTTTTAATACGTTGGAAGCTCGCTCTCGCGAGAATCACCGCCCATTCTAACTCGCGTCTCCGAACGTCGTGCAAAGCAAATACCTATCTGTTATCCAGCCACCGAAACCTTTCCTCTCTCTCGCCGACGTCACTCCTCTCCTGGTAAACTCGAGTGCATCCGTTTAACGACGGAACCTTTCCTCAATATTAATTCTCTTTTTCCTCGTTCCTTACGCGCTGATTCGCCGATCGAGTCTTCTATTCGCAGAGACAGCGTCGAGACGGTCACCACGGTTTTTACGTTGGTAAAACGCGGCAATACGTTTTACAAAGCCGCTTAAACGCACCGTGACTATTGGCTATTAACGTATCCTATTATCGCAACAATGCGAAACTTTTCGTATGCGTATTTTCGTATATGCGTATATCGGTCGAATATCGAGAAAAGGGCACTTTGGATTTTCACGCTTTTCCGATATATCGCTAAACGCTAAAGACGTTTTAAACAACTTTTTCCTGCGCATACGTACAACCGATGCGGCGTTTGGTCTTAGTGTTGCGGTTATGCGGGAAAGCCTTGGTTTTCGAAGCTCGATGTAGGTAGCAGTATCTAATATTAATCCGTTCACCGCCGTGGCATTTTTTATGTTTACACCGATAAGGGTAAGCCGTGAATATTGCTAAATACTATAACCCGACCCAGCTTGGAAACTCGGGCCGAGCTACGTGTAATATTTTCCCGTGTAATTCGTGATTGAAGGCCGAGCGCCGACCGTGCGTGTAGGACAAAACCGTTCGAAACGTCGAGCTTCGCAACGTATTTCGAAAGCATCGAGATCGAAGGTGGCCTCGTTTTTTCGAATATTTACCGACTCTCGAATCGTTGCGCTTCTTCTAGTATTCTCCGCATTCGTCGTCGAAAACGGCGATCAAACGAGCGATAGAAAATTTTAGATAAATTTCACGTCATTCTGTATTTTCCTTCGCAACTTGCCCTCGATTATCGATTATTTCTTATCGTAGAACAAATTATCCAGGAAAAATCTTACAACGTGCTATCGTCAGCGTGATTTCCTTCTGTGATTCGCTCGTGCCGGGCAGCACCAGCCTCGTTCGAAAAGTTCGAGGGGCAGGGGGCGAGCGAGTCTATTTCCGTGCGCGGAGTTAACCAGCATCTGGAAGGAGTCGCGTAAACGTGTCTACGCCCGGAGAGGATGACGCTCGTTCGCGAAGAACATATACACGAGGGCCAAGAAAGCACGAGCGAGGGTTGTTGAGCGCGTTTTGCGTTCGACGCGCAGCCACCAGCGAACCAGTTAATTCTCCGCCGTTTCGCGTACAATCCCTAAATTACGAGCGAGACGAGACCGCTTTGTCGAATTCCTGGTACTTAAGTCGGACCCGGTGGTTTTCGCATTCGACACTCCGCGTTGGTTATTCGCAAATTTTTCGTCGCGGTATTTGATCGATTTGGCCGACTCGGAAGCGCGGAGAGGGCTCGAGGCTCCTTCGCTTGGTGCAATCAACAATTGCAATTTTGTTAACTGCTCCGCGGGCGATCAGAGACCACGAAAAGTATCCATCAGATGAAAGCAGATCAGAGGCGGAAGATCAAACGACAAGGAACGCGGGCATAATGACCTTAGGTCGTGTTTAGGTAACTCGTGTTTTGTTTTCATCGCCGAATCGTTTGCGATGAGGAAAAAGCCAGATCCTGGAACTTTTGAGTCGCTTACGAGCTTTGTGAATGATTCGTCGCAGTTGCGAGTAAATTTTTTTTTTATATTTTACGTGGAGGAAATCCGCACGGACGCCAGGCCGCTTCTGGGGAAAGCGGCGTGGTAGTGTCGGATTCCAACCGACTAAAACCTCCACGATAACCGTCCCGGCTGCGATCGAGAGAGGCCCGGGAACCGATGTGAGCGTTGCAACGGGGCCTCCCCCGCGCGCTTAATACCACGGCTGATGGAGCGGTGTGTGACCATTGTCACACCGCCTCGTCGCCGGAGCCACCGACCCAGGCAGCCCAATTCCCCTAACGGCCTAATTAAAAAATAATTGTAGGAATTATCAAAAAATATGGACTACGGGGCCCCAGGTGGATGTAAACCTGGAATCTGTAGCTGGACTACTACACTAAGGCAATGGCAGTACGGATATTCACAACACAACTGTTCTTCTGTATACACAACACAATTACTCTTCTTCACTACCACATTTTGATGACAGGTGACGATCGTTTCGTTGTTCGGGGTTAGTATCAATGTTGCTGTGTTACAAGTATTACGAATATCAGGAGGAAGAATTTTTTTTCCTCTTTTCTTTTTTTTTTGTTTTTTCTATGTTGTTTTCATAGGTATTCTTTTTTTTACTTTTTTTATTTTATTTTTTATTTTATTTTTATTTTTCACATCTCGGGAGGTAATTTCTCGTAGAGAGACACCTAAGACGTAGAAGCTGCGTCGCCCAAGTACGGATTCTCACACACATCACATTTCACTTCTGATCCTGAACTCACTTATATCAAAATCCAGGAGGGAATGGATTCGAACCGCCAACCTATGTGTTTGCAGTCTGCTACAGTAACCACATAGCCACCGTCGTCCTGTACAAAGTATAGTTCCATAATTCTTATTTGATGCTAAACATTCTGATCTCGCACTATTAGATATATATTATTCATTATTCTCCCTCCCCCACCCCCTCTCATCCCACCCCAACCCCGCCCCCTCCCTCTCATCCCACCTCTCCCCAAAGTTACACAGCACCCAAAAAGCAGGCTACCGAAGCGTCCTGTTTTGCGACAAAGTTTTCAGGACAGAAAAAAATAAAAAAAATTCATAAAAAAGCTCCGCTCCTCAGCGGCTTAAACCCAAAAATTGTATTATACACGAAAAATATAAAGCGCCGACGCATAATACAGCATGGCTACGCCGTACCGCCACGTATCAGTACCTTTGCCTAACATATCTGTTGGAATACGACGATATCAACCGCATGCAGATAAGGTAATTGATCGTACGGATTCTTCCCTTCGCTGCCCAGCGCCATCCCCACTAGCGTGCGTTCGTGAGATGCACCACGGCGGCTAGCACGTGCAGGCTCTTTCGAAAATTCGCCGGAAGAAGCGTCAGGATATGGATGGAACATTCTAGATGGGCACGTCGAGAAGCTACTAGAAGGTTCTGTGCCACATGTGACGCCACACAGACACCCACACAGGTCACAATCATTACTGCATAGAGAGTGGGGCTCTAAACCTTTTCAAGGGCCATGGGTCACTAAGCCAGTCAGTCTGTGAATAACTAGCCAACTGTCTACATTCCAGAACGCACATTTATAATCCTTGTAATAATTGTCTAATAAATATGTCGGGTTTACATTAGAATTAGGGTTAGGGGCGTGAAACGAATCCTCGTTTGGGTTACACGTTGTCGTTATGCAATAGAGAAGACATTGACTAGCGCAAATACGATTATTATAGAACCGGACAAGTAACCGTGGTAGTTAGGTACTCGAGAAACTAATGACAATGATCCTAGGTTCAATAACGAATCCGCGGTCGACGGGATGATAGATGAACGTACTCACAAAATCCAAGTCGGATGCGTAATATTCACTGGCCGTAAAGGGTTACTCCTTAATCGATGAGATCGCGAGCGAGAATGCCTTTCCCGTCCCGATGATGCCACAGAGGAAAACTATAACGGGGTGTGTCTAAGGATACGAGATCATCGGATTCGTCGAGAAAAGCCTTCGTTCAGAAAGTAAGGGAAATTGACGTTGCTGCTAATTGGTCAATCTCCATATCGGTGGTTAGAGAAGGATGCTAGCCGCCCTCGAGGGAAAGTTGCTAGTGGGAGACGCCGCTCGTTGAAAAATACGTCTCCCCTATCTTCCCGTAGTTGGGACAAAGGCTGTTTGTCTGTTTGAAGGACTTTAGTTAACTAAACCTTAAGATTTATAACGGGCCCTCGGGCTAGCCGAACATGTACTGCGGAGACGCATCGACATCTTAATACCACGGCTGATGGAGCGGTGTGTGACCATTGTTAGACCGCCTCGTCGCCATGCCAGGCAGCCCGGTTCCCCTACCGGACTGCTTGGCGGCCCCGAGGCGCTGAGCCGCCAAGCGCCCAAGGCCCGAACCCCACGGAGGGGGGGCCAGCACGCTTCGCCAACGCCACACGGAGGTCCCAGGCGTTCACCCATCCGAGTACTACCCGTGCCCGGCGCTGCTTAACTTTCGTGATTTGACGGGAACGAGTGCATTCAGCCCGGCCAGGGCGTTGGCGTTGCGAGTAAATGGCTCTTTACCAACGTTCTTCTTCCATCTTTCCGGATTCCAATCCTCCAGCATCGATCTCGTTTTCTTGGTCTACGACGTCGTTCGACGTATCATTAGCAGGATAATTAGTTTCCTCTTTTGACAAATTTTTATCTCTGTTGAGATGCGATTACATCTTTAGACACAACGTTAGGCAATATTCTGAGGGGACAAGAAGTTTTGGAGAGAATGGTAAAGAAAATTTGACTTATGACACATAAGAATTATTTATTTTATTATGTAAATAGACCGCGGTTTTTTACGCATTTGTGGAAAATTTGCACGTAATACGACGAAATATATATGCTTCCTTTAATATTTTTCTATAATACTTAATAGGTAATGCAATTGTCCACCCTTTTGTCTTTTATCGGGATTTTATTTTTTTAAATATATTGTAGGTCTAATTATAAAATATTATTGTAGGAATTATCAAAAAATATGGACTACGGGGCTCCAGGGGGATGTAAACCTGAAAGCGTAGGTTTTGTGCGTGTCTATGGAGAAAAAGGTTTCCCTCGCGCAACTATGATCGAGCATCCAAGCTCGAAGGATACAACGTAAAAGTGGAGAGGAAAAAGCATAATCCCGGCAGAAAGGAAAGATCCAAGTGCTTCTCGCTTGTTCTTAAATCCGCAGAGTAAATGGAACGGCAGTAAGAAAAGCAATGACCGAAAATGGAGCGTTCCACTGAATAATGCAACGTTAGACGGTGAATAAATACAGACGGATAAAGCCGTCGCAGCCTCGGTATCGCCAGCTTATTAACGATAAAATCAACGATGTCGCGATACTTTGTCGATGCGACGAACGCTCGTTCGAGACTTGGCTTCGCGATGAGAAACAGTTTTGGAGGAAACGCGTGTAGATAAGGGAGTGGCGATTCCGTCGAACCGGAATGCGAGGAAAAGAAGCGAACGATTCTGCGAAGCTGACGCAGCGCAAACTTTCCTCACGACGTTAACAAACAGAGAAACGGAAAAGTAATTTCTCCAATCTCGAGAATATTTATAAAACGCGGCAAACAGAGGTACATATCGCGTGTTTACGCTTTATAAATAGGAGGAAAACAGGAAGGATGAAAGAGGACAGGCGGAAAGGAGAGAGAGGCGGGGGGATTGGCGAGGAATATCAGGATAAATTTCCACGACAAACACCGAACGAGGCAGTCGAGTAAGCTGTTTCAAAAATATACGTACGGACAGCTCTGGTTTCCAGCTACTGTTCGCAATTCGTACGCTTTGGAAAGTTTGGGAAAGCCGACGGCGTACATGCACGCCGCTCGCTATTTTCTAACGCTCTCATAAACTTTCGATGCAGTCCAAGTATTAACGTGGCAGGGCAAAAACAAGGAGAAAAACGCGTATTCGTATTCGTCGATGCTGCTCTTGGCGTCGATGAAACCCCCATTGCGATCGAAATAAACGGGCGAATTTTCACCGACCTATGAAACGCCCGACACCGCGTATTTGTTCCCGGCGAAAAATACGAGAAAACCTTTGGTAGGGTCAATTTTTTTAACCGTAATCGCTCACCGGATACGCAATGTTGCAAGTTTGTCGCGATGAAAAAATGCCAGGAAAAAAAGAAATTTCTCTACACGCGGCGTACAGCCCGATGACTCTTGACAACGCAACAAGTTCGGCGATTTGAAATTTCTATTCTTCGAAAGTGAAACAAACGTGGAAAAAGCGCGATTTTGAGTAAATTCCCGGCAATTTCATAATGTAAACGTTTCGATTTAATTTACATGTACTCGTATCGTCATCGATGTTTCGAGTTCGATCTTACGTGGCGCGGAACCTATTAACGCGATGCTTTTCAGAATGAAACGGAAAGAGTATCGGAAAGTTGCTGACGTTCTTGAACGCGTAGACCCGGTATTACCTGGGCACGATTCCAAACGCCGCGAGCTTTTATCTGCATTTTCAATTTACTTTTTCGTATTAAAAGTAACTGGCTGCTGCTAGTTTGTTTACATCTACATATAAACCGAACTGATCGAGGAAAAATTGCGTGGAAAAGAAAATCACGAAAAAAACCGAAAGACGTTGGAACCGCTGGTTCGTGGGAGCCTTCGTATTCGCGAAAGCCATATTTCGTAGAAATATTATTTTTATTCGCTCGTTTGAAAGAAAGCGACGAATCTCGTTGCGTGGGTGACGCTTGCGAAGCATACGAAAGGAGGGAAAAGAGAAGAAAGGAGGAAACACGGTACAAAACAGGGCAGAGCTGGCTGGTTAATTTGCTTGTAACGATGCTCGCTAGTTACAGCTGGTTGACGTTTCCCGGCTCGGTTGCCACGGACCAGAGCGGTCTCCTAGAAAATCGTCGACTCGCGAGGGTGGAGCGTCGCGCAACGGCTTAATTATCACGAGCACGAAATGAAAATTAGCCGACGACGATGCGTTCGTTCGTTTCCGGGTGAAACGTGGTGACACTTTGCACGGCGAAACTGTTTGAAAAGCAGACGGTACGCGGCAGCAGAGACATCCGTTAGTCGCGGTTGTATCGCGTGCGAATTATCGACGGGATCGGGATCGCTTTAAAAATGCCTGGCTCGTGTTCGATAAATCCAGCAAACAGGATTATTACAGCAAC
Source organism: Bombus huntii (assembly GCF_024542735.1). NCBI lineage: Eukaryota > Metazoa > Arthropoda > Insecta > Hymenoptera > Apidae > Bombus > Bombus huntii. The sequence continues at coordinate 464,303 of NW_026099327.1, read as the reverse complement.
AGGAAGAGATTATAAGAGATACAAACTCTCCTCTCTTTGCAACTTTGTATTTCGGAAAAACGTTTCGAAACGAACGATCGAGTCACGTTCCGTTCCTCCCCGTACACGCTTTCGCCACCGGATCGGTAAGCAAGTTCAGTTTCAGTTTCGCTTTCGGTTTCGGTTTCGGTTTCCGGTAGAAAGTGGAACTCGCTGTTGAAACGTTATCCTCTTGACGTCTCTTTAAATGGTCGTGATTTTGCTCCGCTTTAACTCCTTTCGAACGACGGAAACCACGCTTGCAGAACCGACGTTAACTTTTCAGCGAACATGGTTACAACGTGTCTCGCGGTGTCGCCAGTCAGATGCGTTTCGAACGCATCGACGTCCACTAGAAAACTAGAAAACGATAATACCTCGTGCCCGAACTGTGAGAAACCAAGGATCGCGCGTCGCGCAAGAAGAATTACTGCTTTCGTTGGTCTATCGAAGAAACGATAAATAGTCCCTCGTAATTCCATCGTGCGAAACACGTGGTCGGCCTATCGAAAAATGGCCACGAAACAAATCGTGCACGAGTTGGAGCGATCCGCGACGGAAACGTCTTACTTAAAGTATCGTTGCCATTTGCTTCGAAGCGACAGAGACACGATACGGAAAGCCTTGGGGATCGAGTCGTTAACCAACAGACCGTATAGGTAGGAGAGTACCAGAAACCGCGAAGAAAGGACGACGAACCGCGACACGGTCGTCGTAGAATCGAAGCACTGCAGCCGTGTCGGCCCAACAGACGTAACAACGGTGACCACCGAGAGAAATAGGAAACGGGATAAAGGAAACCCCTGGGCTATGGTTTGACAGCCGACCCGTGAAACCTGCCGATATGCGCGCTGTATTAGAACCCCGTCGGTCGAATCCGTGTGTTGGCGAGACTTCAAAAAATCCTGACACCGAACGCATCGCAACTCCACTCGTAATCCGATGTAGCTACACGCTAGAAGGACGTTCGTGTGCACTGGGGACCGGATACGCGCAGCTTTACGACTCAGCTAACCCCGCTGCGTCTCCTCTCGTCCTGGTCCACACACACGCGTGGCCATGTTTTCCTCGTCTCCGAGGGACGCGCCGCTTTCACGGAATTACGATCCATCTTGTCCGAGTTAATTCTCTTTGCAGACAGACGTGGCACTCAGTAATCCGATGAATTCGTTTTAATCGGTCGACTTGTCGGAAATTGGCGGATTCTACGCGGAATGCACGGTCGAACAGGCGCCTCGCGTCGTGAAATTTTTACCCGTCCGACGTTTCGATTCGAACGACGATCCTGGAGAAACAGGTAGACGCGGTTAATTGCAGCTTCAGAACTGCGCTGGCTGAAACGAAAGGTAGATTTGGTGTATTCCGTGGAACGAACGAGCTGTTTCACTAACATCGGAACAAAGTAGAAACGAATCGGTACTTATCAAGGAGAAAACATTGTCCAGCGTGGGGAAAAGATTAAGGACCGATATCCCTCGATCCACGCTGGAGAGGGCCGAAGAAACAAGGCGAATTAGCGGGAGATCGGGAGAAGAAGGCAGAACGGGCGGAATAGAAAAGGAATGGATACGGCAAGCATCGGCCGTGCGATTTCGGTTTCGTATCACATAGCGTTATCCCCTCGTAAAGTTGGCCACTCGTGCCACTAGCAGAAACTGTATGGCGGGCTCCGAGAGGGTTTTAATCGCGCGACGGACGAACGTATCGGTGAAATTACTGGAGAGCCCCGTCGACGTGCCTTTCGGTCCTGTCTGCCCCACGGCTCGGCTGCCACGGATCTAACAGATTTACCGGATACAACGTGCCGGGTTACGAAACTTCGAAACTGGCTAAGTTAATTGCCGGTCGCTCCCCCGCACGTACTCGTCTATCAGGCGACTCCAACTAGTAACCAACGAGGAAACCGCAGATTTCAGGCGTAAATTCAGCTGAAAATCCGTAACGTGGAACGATGAAAGAGGCCGCACGGAAGAAAATAGCCTGGCGATCAAAAGGCTGGAACGTGCTTTCAGACCCGGACGCTTAGCTGCGCCGCCCCGCACCGAGATCCACTCTGACTTTCGCCCTTTGCTGCGAATATGACAGCCCGTTCGCGCTTTGCCCTCGACGATCGACGCCGACCACGCTTCTGCCGCCTGTTATTTCCCAACCGTCCACCGTTTTGCTCCCCTTCTTTTTCATTTTCTTCTTTCCGCTCTTCTCCTTTTATCCTCTTTTCCCTTCTTCTCTCGCCGAAGCGCCGCGTTTGCTGTCGAGTTCGGCTACGATTGGCAAACACAAATCCACGCATTTCAAATTTCACGACGTAACGTACTCGACGACTCAACGTAACGTGGAAAACGCGACAAGATGTTCGAATTTGGAATTATGCGAGCGCGCTGGGTCGATCGGCATGCCATCCGCCAAACGCGCGGCAAATAAATCTGTCGGTGTAATTTTAACGAGCCGCGATACCGCTCGAGGATTATACGGGTAATTTAAATTCCGCTCGCTCGATCGACGCGACCGATGGTAGAGCAAATCGGACGAACGGTTTGTAACACGAGACATTAATAAAGTTGGTGGAGCCGCGGAAAGCGGATGGAAATGGAAATTTTCCGATTTTAATATCGGTGAATGCATCGAGAAGAAAGATCAAAAGGTTGACTGTTGATTAATTTGAGCGGCACGCGAGCCACGAGCCCCGAGCCCCGAGCGTCGCGATGCTCGCGTGCGCCGAAGCTACTGCGATCGAGCGAGCGTCGTAACCTCGGTAAATAACCCGTCGTATAATATTACGTACACTGATCAACGATTCGGAAAGGGAGTATTCGCTAACCGGGGCATCGCCCCACCGTCGTGCGAAAATAAACTAATTAGCCTTTGGGGACGTCGAGGCATGCCCCTCGACGCCCCAGCGGATTTCAAGTCGTCGATTTTACAGCTAGCTGCTGTTACGTTCGAACCGTTTGTAAACCAGTGACGCGCAATTTGGGATAGCGATTGCGATCGAAATCCGACCCCTCTCGAGAATCCTACGGAAAGAGAATTTCTTTCGCAGTGGTTGGTCTGGCCGATCCAAGTTTCGGCGCGCGTTGTCGCGATGCCTAATCGCTGCGTTGCCGATCGTCGTTGCCATTCGAACGCGCGGCGAGCGAACAGCCGTGAGTTTGCTCTGTACACTCGAGGCCTGAACTTAAAGGCTTAAGGACCTGTTTGCCGTTGCAGCTCGGCAGAAACGAATCTTCGGCGTTCGCCAGAGCTAAACCAGCGAATATTCGAGCGGCCTGCCTCGGAACGGTCGCTGAATTTCTGCTGAAAAATTAATCAACGCGGAACGTAAATCGCCAGTGATAAACACGTGAAAAACCATGCGCTGATGATGGGGGGGGGGGGGGGAGGGAAGAACGGCAACGGCAACGTTGTTGCCAAACGAATGTAATGAACGGGCAAATACGCGTTTGTTTGCAAGTACCCTACGGCGAGCAAATAACGTTACGCGAAATACGCGGCCCAGTTTCATCCTGTGTCTTCCTTTTATACAAACGCGTGAAAAATTTCGCGGAAATTCGCACTGGCGACGCAGAATCGGTGCGCGGAAGAAATCTGGCCGACTCCTGTTAATAAATTTCTTTCTTACAAAATTTTCCCCGTGGTTCGCGCTATCCAGCCTCCCGTGTTTCCATCTCCTCGCCAGGAATTTGGCAACAGAGTTTGCGAAAAGTTACGGGCGCCGACTGAAGAGAACGGCGAGACCGGTTTTTCTAAAATAAAACGATCCTGCGAAATAGACGCGACGAGTGCCACGGTCAGTCTTGGAAACTCGAGTCTCCGCGAAAACTTCTTCCGCTTCTGGCTATACGTACAAGTATATCAACGCGCGCCTTGCAACGCGTCTCGTGCCGTTTTTCTCCTATTCTGCTTGCACGTTTCTCAAAGAGAATACCTAATACCAAGGTGGTCTTCGCTTTACACGTCTGTGCGATTCCCGCGATGGAAAAAACGTCGCGCTGTTCAGCAAACCAGCGTCCACGCAACGACAATACGTATACGACGATGCATAAATCAACGAATGTTCGCGTATAGAAACTTGTAAAAAAAATCCACTGTCGAAAAATAGAAAAATTCGTACTCGTGCAAAGATCAGCGGGAAACGAAACGATTTTCGACTCGTCACCAAGCGTTATAGTCATAGGAATGTAACGAAACGGCGCGCAAACAACCGACGCGAAACCATCGTGACGTAAAAGCATTTCGCGACAGGGAGCGCGGGTCCGAACGTAGCGAAAAAACAGCAGCCAGCCCGCTGTCGTTTCACCCAATGGGGGTGTTGTATCGATATGTCGAGGCAGCGTCGCTGAAACCTGCTGGTGGCAGAGAGCCAACGATAAGGGCCGCCATCTATCGACCGTAAGAGCCTCCTTTTGTATTAACGACGCTGTTCCGACTGTAATTGAGAGCCTCTGTACTCCGGCCCAACGTCGCCAGGTTATTAAATCCCGGGATATAAATTAGTTAATATTATCCACGCGCCGCTAGCTCGCACTCTTTTCTTCGCCAGAGAAATGGATTTTCCGCTCAACTTAAATTGCTTAGCGATCGCCGGATGTGAAAGATTTATCGAGTCCGTCGATAAAGAGCTTTCGCGTACATCCGACCCGATTAACGTACCATCGACACGCGACAACTGCCAACGATTTACGACGGTTACGATGGTATTACCTTTTCTTCACGATACTTTTCTTTTTCTTTCTCTTCTTCCGCCGTATTTGAGTTGATCACTATGGTTGGTCGCTTTACGTCATCGTGTACGAGGGACACGCCGAATAAAGTTTGTGGAAAATCATTACTCCACGGATCCTTTTCATCGAGTGTTCCAAGATAGCCGTTAGTGGAATTTTCGACCGCGTTTAAGACCCTTCAACGAGCTGAAATCTGCTCGCCAACTTTACTCGGAATTCAATGCTTTTCAATTACAAAGATTTTCCGGTTAACCGTTCCTTAATTAAACATGTAACTATACCGAAACGTTTAAATTACCTTTTGAACCTGGTATACAGGTCAAAGCTACTCCAGTTTACTCTGCTTTTTTCAGATCGTCCCTTTCAATTTCGCTGCGCGGAACGTCGGGAAAGGAAGTCGAATACGAACGACACGAATAATTTGATAGAAAATCATCGTCGAAGCGAATTCGAAGCAAATTCGAAGCAAATTCGAAGAAAATTCGGGCCGAACGAATTCTCGCCTCGATTCGAAGCCAATATGCTTGTCCTTAAATTGGCTGTCCTCCTCGGCAGGATACCTACGAAATCGCAAATACGAGACCGACGATTCGTAGGAAAATCTGTGTGACCGCCGGTAATAAAATCTCCTATAATCGACGTTGGCCTGCTTACGTCAATCTGCTCGTGGCAGGTGTCCGACGATACAGGCTCAACGCGACATCAACCTCTTCGTTATAATCCGTACAAGCTTGGTCTCGTGTAACGGAAACGTTAGTCGTGTAATAGATACTTTCGATGTCGGCGTCGAAATCATTTCCCAATATATTTCCTGCGAAATTGCTTCGTAATTTCGTAGTAACACACCGACTGGCTATGTGCCACGTCACCGACTCGCCTACACCTCGCTATCTCTCCCTTAACGACAATTTTATTGAACCGAGCGATCGACCCGGCTCGCCCGGTAAATACCTTCGCTCCTCTGGACACACCGACGATAATTGACCCAGTTCGATATCCTTGTAAACCGACGCCAGGCGTTTCTTGCCTCGTAAAGACGAATCTTTCGAACGGTGTCATTCGCGTTCAATTCGTTTTTCTAGCGAGGGGTCTCGAATCTTTAAACGACGAGAAACCTAATCACTTTCAGACAACTTTCGTTTAAAGACGAAAGAACGTAAAGAACTGGGTTCGGCCTTCTCCCATCTGCGTATCTTTCGGGGAGTCGATTGCGATGGTCATCTCCTTTGTCGGATACGATTCGAATTGGTCGAATAAGCTGGCAAGTGCTAGATCCGTCTCATCTCCTTCTTCCGTCGAATATTAGCGCCGCTACGAACGCATAAGCCGAAAAATCTTGCCACCGTATTACGCCGAAATATTCGACGATGTTCATTCGCAAGCGATAAAGCTTCGCTACTGTTCGCGATCGGCGCTGCTCTACTACGAAATATCAAATTTATCGCGTAGCCGCGTACACGGGAGAAGGAAAGAGATCGCAAGGGCGGTATTTACCCAATGCGAGAGACAGGCTACGAAAGACGAGCACGAGCGACTACAAAGTTCAATCGGGCTCGATGAAGCTTAACTTGCTCCGCGGAGAGCGGCCATTTGGAATTCGAGTGGCGTGTACGGTGTGCTCGGAGCGTTAACGAGTTCGATCGTCATCGTATATAAGCAACCAGCGGTCCGAAAAATCTCGCCACGGTCAAGAAGACTTAAGAAGCCGTTCGCGGAAGATGGACGGCGCCACCCGCTACTTCTCGGCCGGAAATTACAGGTGACTTAGCGCGGTCTCTCTGCCCTCGCTTCTCTCGACAGACAGAGAGAAGAGGGCGCGGGCGCATCGTAAAATCCAAGCGAAGAGAAAGAAAGAGAGAGAGAGAGGCGTCGCTCGTCGAAAAACTCAGATGCGATCTTTCGCGAGTTCGTCGACAGTTTCTGCCTCGCTGTTACGTTTCTACCGCCCCCGCTGTATTTCGAAACGGAAGGGGGGCGCGATTCCGTCTGTCGGCTCTCTTCCTGCACGCTTCGTTGTGCACCGTCGCGCGTATCTAGACGCTGGAAACGAGAATTATGAAAATTTCGTGGAGCAGTTGCGCCAACTCTTCTCGTTTCTCGCCATTGAAATCGCAGGTGTCAGGTCGCGCGATCGATACAACCCCCGTTAAAGGATCGAAACGATGTTCGTTTGCGATTCTAGGCAAAATCGTTTCCTATTTAGCGTGAAAGTTCCAATTGTTTCTCTCGTCTAGTTAGCGCGCAAGCTTCTTCTCCTTTCCTTTCACTCGTTAGAAGCGAAATAGTTCAGAGATCCTCGCAGCGTTTCAAACATCCCGATGACTCTCTTCGTTCCATTGTCTTCGTCCAGTTGTCTTCGAAACGTTAATTTATTCGTTCGTTCTCCTCGTTGGCGTAAGCGCAAACGCGCTCGATCGGTTACCTCTATTTTCGTTTTTTTCTCTGGGTAGCGCGTCGAGCGAAAAGCGGGTGTGAGTGGCTTGACGGCTCGAGAGAGTGCGATCGAGGATTCCCGATGTTCTTCTCTGACGGATCGTCGATATACGTAGAACGCGACGAGGTCCAACTCGATTTCGCGTCGCGCGTTTCAGAGGATATCAGCCCTTTTCTCTCGCGATCCAGCAAGAAACGACGAGCCGAGCGAAGGAGGAGGAGTCAACCTCGACTGCGGTATCTGCGCCGACGACGCGATCCGAACGTAGCGATTGGAAGGTCGCTTTAAGCGTTAATTTGGCGATCTCGCGATCGATCGAGATCGGTGTCGGGATCGGCGTAATACGCGCGTACGATCCCATATTACGAGCGAAAGACGATTAAAAGACTTCGCGCTCGTAACCGTAACACTGTCCGGGCATGGTTGTCCTTGGGTTTACGACGCCTGTCGCTCGAGATCCCATTGTCTCGAATCGATTATCCAACACTTTGCACCTGCTCCGATTAGTGCAACGTCGAGGAACAAAACAATGCAAGAACGATAAAACATAGGATATACATTAAATGATAAGGGATCGGGGCTTTGGCGCTACTTTGGCGGGGCTACTTTGGCGGCTTAAAAGAGACGAATACGTGGAATACGTCGATCGATCTCTCGTATCGAGGATACGGACTGGCGAACGTAAGACGGATCAAGTTTCGAGCAACGTTTCGAAAGGGCGAATAAATTGGAATTAACGCGGCTCGCTATAGGGCGAGTATACGGAAACCACGGGCTGCGATAATGTAACCCGCGGGATAAAGGCTTCCGCGTACGACTCGACGTACAATTGCCCTTTACAGTGTTGGCAGTGGAAAACGATCTGCGCACAGATCGGGGTGCGGCTTAATGCCAATTCACGGACAAAGGGTGACCGCGGACGAAAAAGAGAGCCACGGGATTCTTGGAGCGAGCGAGTAAAGTGAGAACGGCCGGCTGCGCCGTTTCTTTCGACGTTGCTCTCTCGATTCGGAGATAACAGCGCTGTGTGCCGCCGGACGATTAATAACCGACTCGAGATCTAGATACGAATAAGTATAAAAAGGTTGGATCTTGGTTTCGTCGTTCTTACGACCATATAACGCTTCGTAGGACGTGACGATGTGAAACGAAGAATCCCTTCAGAATGGAAAATGCCGCGACACGGACCGACGCGAAGGCCGACTTTGATACAAAGCCGAAGGTACTTGACTCCAACGACGTCGAGTATCGCTCAAGGGAGATCGGTCATGAAGTAAGGGAAAGAGGAGCACTCGTACGATCCTCGTCCCCCGTGCGATTAAATATCGCAGGGGTGCGGTCGATGGAGATCGTAAGAAGATTCGCGATAAAGCGATCGAAGCAGGCTTACGCCTGTAATCTTTGGAGGTACGTTAATATCGCGACTAAACGTCGTAACCTACGAAATCCGGAGAAGAGGGTCGCAGTTATTAATCGGGCAGCGATAATCGCCGGCTCCACGATATCCAACGAATTCATCCGCCTCCTCGTCCGTCGATACTCCGTCGTTCTTCGATCGTCGTTCTTAATTCCGCGTCTCAGGGGGACGAGAGCAACGCGTATCGCCACCACGCGTCGATCGACGAGGTATCGATTCGCTTCCGCGACCAGCGTCAAAGGCCGGGCCGACGAAACAACGTTATGCCACGCGTCGAGATTCGCGTTGCTCGGCGTCTTTCTCCGTGGGTCACGAAGCCAAAAGGGAGGAAAAACACGAGGGATCCGTTAAAAGGCGTCGTTGTTCGATCAGCGTGTGTCCAACGATAAGCGAAGCGACGAGGACGCGACCTAACACCAACACGGGCAATTCCTTTTCCTCGGGTTTCTCGTTTTCTGGATGGACGATCCGGTCCGTAGTTTTTGATTCTCTACAGAGGAGTATACAAGTACTTGATTTGCAAAATGATTAGTTTAAAAGATATCTTAAATTTAACTTTTTTTTATTTTATTTTATTTTATTTCTTTTATTCCTTTTTTTATTTTATTTTACTTTTTATTCTATTTTTTTTATTATGTACCTTGCAATTCGTACAGCTGAACATTAAATTTAGTATTGTAGGACTTGTGTGAATGAGGAGGAAGGATAAGAGAGAGTTAACAAGTTTTTAAGCTTTCATTAGTTTTTATTCACCTACAGTCTTGACTAAGAATATACAATTCAGTACTAATATATATAGAAAAATACAAATATCCACATAAAACTGTACATACAATCATACATACGAAACCATACATACAAAACCAGACATACAAAACCAAACTTGACTAAGAATATACAATTCAGTAGTAATATATATAAAAAAAATACAAATATCCACATAAAACTGTACATACAACCATACATACAAAACCATACATACAAGAATTATTATACTTAGAAAAAAAGTGTCTGGCAATAGTAGCGATTATTCGGGATCGAGGTATCCCAACTCCAGCCAGTATGCTGCCATATCTCTTGCGGATTCTCCCGGCTCTCGGTCCAGCAGCAACCTTGCAGTTATTGCTTCTCCTGGAGAAGGATCGATGTTGACTAGGCTCCCTGTCCGTCTCAACATGGTGAATTGGGCCACTCGATGTCTCTTCCCTTGGATCGGTTGTTCTCGTACACCTGGCAGAACGATTTTTCTAGCCCACGGTGCCATTTTTGCCAAATTACGGGGCAGCAGCCGTATTGAATCGAGACATTGCTCGCTCTCTAACCCCCAATCGATTAGAAAGACGATGTAGCCAGTCATGGTCCTTTGTAAAAGGATGGCTCTTTCCCAAGCGCTAGATTCCTTAAAATCTACTAGCACGGCGACTAGCATGCCTGTTCTTAAACTTTTCGCCTTCGGCAAGTACTCCACGGGATGTTCCATCATCTTCAAATTGAGTGTTTGGGTTATCTTCGGCCATCCAGCCAAACGAACCCACATGGTGGTAAGTGACTCGACTCGAACCACCCGGACGGGAACTCCTTCTCGGAACCGACCGTTTGTCTTTTGTAAAATCTCCATGGTATACTAGATTTAGAAAAAATTTCGAATGTTAATGTTCGACTATACTGATCTGCCTAGTTTACGTGTCTAGGTCGGATGGTGCTGGCTCCGCCGGGAATTGGACCCCCCTTTATATACCAGCAGCACCGACCTTGGAGAGGACCCCCTTTATATATCAGCTGCACCGACCTTAGAGAGGACCCCTTTAAATATCAGCAGCACCGACCTTGGAGAGAACCCCCTTTAAATATCAGCAGCACCGACCTTGGAGAGAACCCCCTTTATATATCAGCTGCACCGACCTTAGAGAGGACCCCTTTAAATATCAGCAGCACCGACCTTGGAGAGGTACTCGGTCACCGTTTAAGCTAAACGCACGTTTTCGTTTGTCTTGTTTCACACTTTTCTTGTCCTCGCAATATTTTATAACAGTGTTATCAATATATACAGGCAAAATATATAGTCTATTTTTGATACACAAGTGTCAGATATCAATTATTGCTTTCCGTTAAAATAAATATATCATTATTAGATGCTCTTTTTAATATTCCGATCCGCATCCTTACAATATTTTACAATTTTTAACCTAAAAATGTCGCTAGAAAATAGAAAACGAAAAACAATTTGAAAAGCACTAGCTCGCTTGAATGTGAAAATTGTGACGTGGGTGTATGTGCTTTGCCCTGCTTTAAAATATATCACACTCAATTGTATTATTAATAATTAAAGTAAATTATTAAAGTTCACGTATATGTATCGTACCTTTAAGAAAAATTAACATTTAATTATCCAGTGTGCTTGCGTAGAGAACAGCATTATCCGCCACATATTGCGGTGCAGTATAGTTTACGCGTAGTTCGCGTCAAACCCTGCCCTACGAAGGAACGTCCCCGCACAAAATTCAATCGTACCTAAGACGTTAAACCGATCCTTTGCAAGTTTTCTTCAAAGAGATACGCTATACGAGTTGTTTGATTGATATCCGAAAAGTTTCTTTCTGTTTATGAGGAAATAATAGACGCACAATGTTATTTGCTTTATATCGTTTTGTCGCATTACGTACGATCCATTTTGTTCTATTGAGATAAACACCGAGACATTTCACAGACTTGGTTTCACGTTTGTACGGAGGTGCTTTATTGTAAAAACGACGTTTGCGAAAAAAGACATTTTTCGGACAACCTAATATATTTCATACGATGCTGTTGCCAAGAAATATTTATTAACGAAATGCTAAAAACTGTTAGTTGCAAACAAATACTAGGGGAAATTGTTTTATCCGCTTTTACGCGCAGAAGAATTTTACTGCTCAATAATATTGCGATTGGAACGAACGAGCCGTTTCGCTAACATCGGAACAAAGTAGAAACGAATCGGTACTTATCAAGGAGAAAACCTTGTCCAGCGTGGGGAAAAGTTTAAGGACCGATGTCCCTCGATCCACGCTGGAGACGGCCGATGAAACAAGGCGAATTAGCGGGAGATCGGGAGCAGAAGGCAGAACGGGCGGAATAGAAAAGGAATGGATACGGCAAGCTTCGGCCGTGCGATTTCGTATCACGTAGCGTTATCCCCTCGTAAAGTTGGCCACTCGTGCCACTAGCAGAAACTGTATGGCGGGCTCCGAGAGAATTTTAATCGCGCGACGGTCGAACGTATCGGTGAAATTACTGGAGAGCCCCGTCGACGTGCCTTTCTTTCCTGTCTGCCCCACGGCTCCCGCAGGGAGGATTCGCTTTTGCGAGTCTATGGGGGCTGGCAAACCCACGGTCCCGCAGCCAGGGAGGACCGTCGGGACAAGCGTCCCGCTTACGTGAGTCCTCTATGTACACCGCAAGGAAGGTTGCTGTGGTGTAAGACAAAGATCTTCCCCACGGAGCCTTGGGTAGTAGCGCACCCACGATCCTGAAGCCAAGGGTGAGACCGTCGGGAGAGCCGCCGAGGTACGTTTCCTCAACTCCCGCTTACGTGAGTCTCATCTGGGTCTGACCGCACGGTGTGCAGGTAAACCGTGCAGCAGAGACGTGGCGGTACATCCACACGCGCGGTCCCACCGTTGACATATGAACGGTACCACGGGCGGTCGAGTGTTAGCCCTGAGGGCGTAGCGAACCCTCGGCTCGACCAATTATGGGTATGGACTCGTGGTGGCAGTGGTTGTGGCCAAGTGCTGGCAAGAGGGCTGGTTTAAGGGGGACAAAGTCCTCCGAGTGGCCTTCGGCGGGTGAGCAGCGTCCCACCTGCTCCGGATACCGTCCCGGCAGACGGAAGGGCTTGGAAAGGGCCCCGTTCGACCTGAGACGAGAGTGCCTCCTGCGGGCGATTATTTGAGGTAACCGGTACTGTGTACCGAGTGCGCTGGTTGGGCGTATCCCAACTCCGATGGCTTCTAGGGTTGCCCGGGTGCTGTATACGATACTAAATCTCAGGAAAGTACCCGACACCAAGAACCAAACTACATGTCTGCCCCACGGCTCGGCTGCCACGGATCTAACAGATTGACCGGATCCAACGTGCCGGGTTACGAAACTTCGAAACTGGCTAGAATCGACTGCTAAGTTAATTGCCGGTCGCTCCCTCGCACCTACTCGTCTATCAGCCGACTCCAACTAGTAACCAACGAGGAAACCGCTGATGTCAGGCGTAAATTCAGCTGAAAATCCGTAGCGTGGAACGATGAAAGAGGCCGCACGGAAGAAAATAGCCTGGCGATCAAAAGGCTGGAACGTGCTTTCAGACCCGAACGCTTAGCTGCGCCGCCCTGCACCGAGATCCACTTTGACTTTCGCCCTTTGTTGCGAATATGACAGCCCGTTCGCGCTTTACCCTCGACGATCGACGCCGACCACGCTTCTGCCGCCTGTTATTTCCCAACCGTCCACCGTTTTGCTCCCCTTCTTTTTCATTTTCTTCTTTCCTCTCTTCTCCTTTTATCCTCTTTTCCGTTCTTCTCCCGCCGAAGCGCCGCGTTTGCTGTCGAGTTCGGCTACGATTGGCAAACACAAATCTTACGTGGACGCGCGATACGCGCGTTCCACGCATTTCAAATTTCACGACGTAACGTACTCGACGACTCAACGTAACGTGGAAAATGCGACAAGATGATCGAATTTGGAAATATGCGATCGCGCTGGGTCGATCGGCATGCCATCCGTCAAACGCGCGGCAAATAAATCTGTCGGTGTAATTTTAACGAGCCGCGATACCGCTCGAGGATTATACGGGTAATTTAAATTCCGCTCGCTCGATCGACGCGACCGATGGTAGAGCAAATCGGACGAACGGTTTGTAACACGAGACATTAATAAAGTTGGTGGAGCCGCGGAAAGCGGATGGAAATGAAAATTTTCCGATTTTAATATCGGCGAATGCATCGGGACGCGAGAAGAAAGATCAAAAGGTTGACTGTTGATTAATTTGAGCGGCACGCGAGCCACGAGCCCCGAGCCCCGAGCGTCGCGATGCTCGCGTGCGCCGAAGCTACTGCGATCGAGCGAGCGTCGTAACCTCGGTAAATAACCCGTCGTATAATATTACGTACACTGATCAACGATTCGGAAAGGGAGTTTCGCTAACCGGGGCATCGCCCCGCCGTCGTGCGAAAATAAACTAATTAGCCTTTGGGGACGTCGAGGCATGCCCCTCGACGCCCCAGCGGATTTCAAGTCGTCGATTTTACAGCTAGCTGCTGTTACGTTCGAACCGTTTGTAAACCAGTGACGCGCAATTTGGGATAGCGATTGCGATCGAAATCCGACCCCTCTCGAGAATCCTACGGAAAGAGAATTTCTTTCGCAGTGGTTGGTCTGGCCGATCCAAGTTTCGGCGCGCGTTGTCGCGATGCCTAATCGCTGCGTTGCCGATCGTCGTTGCCATTGGAACGCGCGGCGAGCGAACAGCCGTGAGTTTGCTCTGTACACTCGAGGCCTGAACTTAAAGGCTTAACGACCTGTTTGCCGTTGCAGCTCGGCAGAAACGAATCTTCGGCGTTCGCCCGAGCTAAACCAGCGAATATTCGAGCGGCCTGCCTCGGAACGGTCGCTGAATTTCTGCTGAAAAATTAATCAACGCGGAACGTAGATCGCCAGTGATAAACACGTGAAAAACCATGAGCTGATGATGGGGGGGGGGGGGGGGAAGAACGGCAACGGCAACGTTGTTGCCAAACGAATGTAATGAACGGGCAAATACGCGTTTGTTTGCAAGTACCCTACGGCGAGCAAATAACGTTACGCGAAACACGCGGCCCGGTTTCATCCTGTGTCGTCCTTTTATACACACGCGTGAAAAATTTCGCGGAAATTCGCACTGGCGACGCAGAATCGGTGCGCGGAAGAAATCTGGCCGACTCCTGTTAATAAATTTATTTCTTACAAAATTTACCCGTGGACCGCGCTATCCTGCCGCCCGTGTTTCCATCTCTTCGCCAGGAATTTGGCAACAGAGTTTGCGAAAAGTTACGGGCGCCGACTGGAGAGAACGGCGAGACCGGTTTTTCTAAAATAAAACGATCCTGCGAAATAGACGCGACGAGTGCCACGGTCAGTCTTGGAAACTCGAGTCTCCGCGAAAACTCCTTCCGCTTCTGGCTATACGTACAAGTATATCAACGCGCGCCTTGCAACGCGTCTCGTGCCGTTTTTCTCCTATTCTGCTTGCACGTTTCTCAAAGAGAATACCTAATACCAAGGTGGCCTTCGCTTTACGCGTCTGTGCGATTCCCGCGATGGAAAAAACGTCGCGCTGTTCAGCAAACCAGCGTGCAAGCAACGACAATACGTATACGACGTTGCATAAATCAACGAATGTTCGCGTATAGAAACTTGTAAAAAAAATCCACTGTCGAAAAATAGAAAAATTCGTACTCGTGCAAAGATCAGCGGGAAACGAAACGTTTTTCGACTCGTAACCAAGCGTTATAGTCACAGGAATGTAACGAAACGGCGCGCAAACAACCGACGCGAAACCATCGTGACGCAAAAGCATTTCGCGACAGGGAGCGCGGGTCCGACCGTAGCGAAAAACCAGCAGCCAGCCCGCTGTCGTTTCACCCAATGGGGGATTGTATCGATATGTCGAGGCAGCGTCGCTGAAACCTGCTGGTGGCAGAGAGCCAACGATAAGGGCCGCCATCTATCGACCGTAAGAGCCTCCTTTTGTATTAACGACGCTGTTCCGACTGTAATTGAGAGCCTCTGTACTCCGGCCCAACGTCGCCAGGTTATTAAATCCCGGGATATAAATTAGTTAATATTATCCACGCGCCGCTAGCTCGCACTCTTTTCTTCGCCAGAGAAATGGATTTTCCGCTCAACTTAAATTGCTTAGCGATCGCCGGATGTGAAAGATTTATCGAGTCCGTCGATAAAGAGCTTTCGCGTACATCCGACCCGATTAACGTACCATCGACACGCGACAACTGCCAACGATTTACGACGGTTACGATGGTATTACCTTTTCTTCACGATACTTTTCTTTTTCTTTCTCTTCTTCCGCCGTATTTGAGTTGATCACTATGGTTGGTCGCTTTACGTCATCGTGTACGAGGGACACGCCGAATAAAGTTTGTGGAAAATCATTACTCCACGGATCCTTTTCATCGAGTGTTCCAAGATAGCCGTTAGTGGAATTTTCGACCGCGTTTAAGACCCTTCAACGAGCTGAAATCTGCTCGCCAACTTTACTCGGAATTCAATGCTTTTCAATTACAAAGATTTTCCGGTCAACCGTTCCTTAATTAAACATGTAACTATACCGAAACGTTTAAATTACCTTTTGAACCTGGTATACAGGTCAAAGCTACTCCAGTTTACTCTGCTTTTTTCAGATCGTCCCTTTCAATTTCGCTGCGCGGAACGTCGGGAAAGGAACTCGAATACGAACGACACGAATAATTTGATAGAAAATCATCGTCGAAGCGAATTCGAAGCAAATTCGAAGCAAATTCGAAGAAAATTCGGGCCGAACGAATTCTCGCCTCGATTCGAAGCCAGTATGCTTGTCCTTAAATTGGCTGTCCTCCTCGGCAGGATACCTACGAAATCGCAAATACGAGACCGACGATTCGTAGGAAAATCTGTGTGACCGCCGGTAATAAAATCTCCTATAATCGACGTTGGCCTGCTTACGTCAATCTGCTCGTGGCAGGTGTCCGACGATACAGGCTCAACGCGACATCAACCTCTTCGTTATAATCCGTACAAGCTTGGTCTCGTGTAACGGTAACGTTAGTCGTGTAATAGATATCGGCGTCGAAATCATTTCCCAATATATTTCCTGCGAAATTGCTTCGTAATTTCGTAGTAACACACCGACTGGCTATGTGCCACGTCACCGACTCGCCTACACCTCGCTATCTCTCCCTTAACGACAATTTTATTGAACCGAGCGATCGACCCAGCTCGCCCGGTAAATACCTTCGCTCCTCTGGACACACCGACGATAATTGACCCAGTTCGATATCCTTGTAAACCGACGCCAGGCGTTTCTTGCCTCGTAAAGACGAATCTTTCGAACGGTGTCATTCGCGTTCAATTCGTTTTTCTAGCGAGGGGTCTCGAATCTTTAAACGACGAGAAACCTAATCACTTTCAGACAACTTTCGTTTAAAGACGAAAGAACGTAAAGAACTGGGTTCGGCCTTCTCCCATCTGCGTATCTTTCGGGGAGTCGAATGCGATGGTCATCTCCTTTGTCGGATACGATTCGAATTGGTCGAATAAGCTGGCAAGTGCTAGATCCGTCTCATCTCCTTCTTCCGTCGAATATTAGCGCCACTACGAACGCATAAGCCGAAAAATCTTGCCACCGTATTACGCCGAAATATTAGACGATGTTCATTCGCAAGCGATAAAGCTTCGCTACTGTTCGCGATCGGCGCTGCTCTACTACGAAATATCAAATTTATCGCGTAGCCGCGTACACGGGAGAAGGAAAGAGATCGCAAGGGCGGTATTTACCCAATGCGAGAGACAGGCTACGAAAGACGAGCACGAGCGACTACAAAGTTCAATCGGGCTCGATGAAGCTTAACTTGCTCCGCGGAGAGCGGTCATTTGGAATTCGAGTGGCGTGTACAGTGTGCTCGGAGCGTTAACGAGTTCGATCGTCATCGTAAATAAGCAACCAGCGGTCCGAAAAGTCTCGCCACGGTCAAAAAGACTTAAGAAGCCGTTCGCGGAAGATGGACGGCGCCACCCGCTACTTCTCGGCCGGAAATTACAGGTGACTTAGCGCGGTCTCTCTGCCCTCGCTTCTCTCGATAGACAGAGAGAAGCGGGCGCGGGCGCATCGTAAAATCCAAGCGAAGAGAAAGAAAGAGAGAGAGAGAGGCGTCGCTCGTCGAAAAACTCAGATGCGATCTTTCGCGAGTTCGTCGACAGTTTCTGCCTCGCTGTTACGTTTCTACCGCCCCCGCTGTATTTCGAAACGGAAGGGGGGCGCGATTCCGTCTGTCGGCTCTCTTCCTGCACGCTTCGTTGTGCACCGTCGCGCGTATCTAGACGCTGGAAACGAGAATTATGAAAATTTCGTGGAGCAGTTGCGCCAACTCTTCTCGTTTCTCGCCATTGAAATCGCAGGTGTCAGGTCGCGCGATCGATACAACCCCCGTTAAAGGATCGAAACGATGTTCGTTTGCGATTCTAGGCAAAATCGTTTCCTATTTAGCGTGAAAGTTCCAATTGTTTCTCTCGTCTAATTAGCGCGCAAGCTTCTTCTCCTTTCCTTTCACTCGTTAGAAGCGAAATAGTTCAGAGATCCTCGCAGCGTTTCAAACATCCCGATGACTCTCTTCGTTCCATTGTCTTCGTCCAGTTGTCTTCGAAACGTTAATTTATTCGTTCGTTCTCCTCGTTGGCGTAAGCGCAAACGCGCTCGATCGGTTACCTCTATTTTCGTTTTTTTCTCTGGGTAGCGCGTCGAGCGAAAAGCGGGTGTGAGTGGCTTGACGGCTCGAGAGAGTGCGATCGAGGATTCCCGATGTTCTTCTCTGACGGATCGTCGATATACGTAGAACGCGACGAGGTCCAACTCGATTTCGCGTCGCGCGTTTCAGAGGATATCAGCCCTTTTCTCTCGCGATCCAGCAAGAAACGACGAGCCGAGCGAAGGAGGAGGAGTCAACCTCGACTGCGGTATCTGCGCCGACGACGCGATCCGAACGTAGCGATTGGAAGGTCGCTTTAAGCGTTAATTTGGCGATCTCGCGATCGATCGAGATCGGTGTCGGGATCGGCGTAATACGCGCGTACGATCCCATATTACGAGCGAAAGACGATTAAAAGACTTCGCGCTCGTAACCGTAACACTGTCCGGGCATGGTTGTCCTTGGGTTTACGACGCCTGTCGCTCGAGATCCCATTGTCTCGAATCGATTATCCAACACTTTGCACCTGCTCCGATTAGTGCAACGTCGAGGAACAAAACAATGCAAGAACGATAAAACATAGGATATACATTAAATGATAAGGGATCGGGGCTTTGGCGCTACTTTGGCGGGGCTACTTTGGCGGCTTAAAAGAGACGAATACGTGGAATACGTCGATCGATCTCTCGTATCGAGGATACGGACTGGCGAACGTAAGACGGATCAAGTTTCGAGCAACGTTTCGAAAGGGCGAATAAATTGGAATTAATGCGGCTCGCTATAGGGCGAGTATACGGAAACCACGGGCTGCGATAATGTAACCCGCGGGATAAAGGCTTCCGCGTACGACTCGACGTACAATTGCCCTTTACAGTGTTCGCAGTGGAAAACGATCTGCGCACAGATCGGGGTGCGGCTTAATGCCAATTCACGGACAAAGGGTGACCGCGGACGAAAAAGAGAGCCACGGGATTCTTGGAGCGAGCGAGTAAAGTGAGAACGGCCGGCTGCGCCGTTTCTTTCGACGTTGCTCTCTCGATTCGGAGATAACAGCGCTGTGTGCCGCCGGACGATTAATAACCGACTCGAGATCTAGATACGAATAAGTATAAAAAGGTTGGATCTTGGTTTCGTCGTTCTTACGACCATATAACGCTTCGTAGGACGTGACGATGTGAAACGAAGAATCCCTTCAGAATGGAAAATGCCGCGACACGGACCGACGCGAAGGCCGACTTTGATACAAAGCCGAAGGTACTTGACTCCAACGACGTCGAGTATCGCTCAAGGGAGATCGGTCATGAAGTAAGGGAAA
Source organism: Bombus huntii (assembly GCF_024542735.1). Classification (NCBI taxonomy): domain Eukaryota; kingdom Metazoa; phylum Arthropoda; class Insecta; order Hymenoptera; family Apidae; genus Bombus; species Bombus huntii. Next base: position 444,931 of record NW_026099327.1, on the reverse strand, counting down.
GAGGAGCACTCGTACGATCCTCGTCCCCCGTGCGATTAAATATCGCAGGGGTGCGGTCGATGGAGATCGTAAGAAGATTCGCGATAAAGCGATCGAAGCAGGCTTACGCCTGTAATCTTTGGAGGTACGTTAATATCGCGACTAAACGTCGTAACCTACGAAATCCGGAGAAGAGGGTCGCAGTTATTAATCGGGCAGCGATAATCGCCGGCTCCACGATATCCAACGAATTCATCCGCCTCCTCGTCCGTCGATACTCCGTCGTTCTTCGATCGTCGTTCTTAATTCCGCGTCTCAGGGGGACGAGAGCAACGCGTATCGCCACCACGCGTCGATCGACGAGGTATCGATTCGCTTCCGCGACCAGCGTCAAAGGCCGGGCCGACGAAACAACGTTATGCCACGCGTCGAGATTCGCGTTGCTCGGCGTCTTTCTCCGTGGGTCACGAAGCCAAAAGGGAGGAAAAACACGAGGGATCCGTTAAAAGGCGTCGTTGTTCGATCAGCGTGTGTCCAACGATAAGCGAAGCGACGAGGACGCGACCTAACACCAACACGGGCAATTCCTTTTCCTCGGGTTTCTCGTTTTCTGGATGGACGATCCGGTCCGTAGTTTTTGATTCTCTACGGAGGAGTATACAAGTACTTGATTTGCAAAATGATTAGTTTAAAAGATATCTTAAATTTAACTTTTTTTTATTTTATTTTATTTTATTTCTTTTATTCCTTTTTTTATTTTATTTTACTTTTTATTCTATTTTTTTTATTATGTACCTTGCAATTCGTACAGCTGAACATTAAATTTAGTATTGTAGGACTTGTGTGAATGAGGAGGAAGGATAAGAGAGAGTTAACAAGTTTTTAAGCTTTCATTAGTTTTTATTCACCTACAGTCTTGACTAAGAATATACAATTCAGTACTAATATATATAGAAAAATACAAATATCCACATAAAACTGTACATACAATCATACATACGAAACCATACATACAAAACCAGACATACAAAACCAAACTTGACTAAGAATATACAATTCAGTAGTAATATATATAAAAAAAATACAAATATCCACATAAAACTGTACATACAACCATACATACAAAACCATACATACAAGAATTATTATACTTAGAAAAAAAGTGTCTGGCAATAGTAGCGATTATTCGGGATCGAGGTATCCCAACTCCAGCCAGTATGCTGCCATATCTCTTGCGGATTCTCCCGGCTCTCGGTCCAGCAGCAACCTTGCAGTTATTGCTTCTCCTGGAGAAGGATCGATGTTGACTAGGCTCCCTGTCCGTCTCAACATGGTGAATTGGGCCACTCGATGTCTCTTCCCTTGGATCGGTTGTTCTCGTACACCTGGCAGAACGATTTTTCTAGCCCACGGTGCCATTTTTGCCAAATTACGGGGCAGCAGCCGTATTGAATCGAGACATTGCTCGCTCTCTAACCCCCAATCGATTAGAAAGACGATGTAGCCAGTCATGGTCCTTTGTAAAAGGATGGCTCTTTCCCAAGCGCTAGATTCCTTAAAATCTACTAGCACGGCGACTAGCATGCCTGTTCTTAAACTTTTCGCCTTCGGCAAGTACTCCACGGGATGTTCCATCATCTTCAAATTGAGTGTTTGGGTTATCTTCGGCCATCCAGCCAAACGAACCCACATGGTGGTAAGTGACTCGACTCGAACCACCCGGACGGGAACTCCTTCTCGGAACCGATCGTTTGTCTTTTGTAAAATCTCCATGGTATACTAGATTTGGAAAAAATTTCGAATGTTAATGTTCGACTATACTGATCTGCCTAGTTTACGTGTCTATGTCGGATGGTGCTGGCTCCGCCGGGAATCGGACCCCCCTTTATATACCAGCAGCACCGACCTTGGAGAGGACCCCCTTTATATATCAGCTGCACCGACCTTAGAGAGGACCCCTTTAAATATCAGCAGCACCGACCTTGGAGAGAACCCCCTTTATATATCAGCTGCACCGACCTTAGAGAGGACCCCTTTAAATATCAGCAGCACCGACCTTGGAGAGAACCCCCTTTATATATCAGCTGCACCGACCTTAGAGAGGACCCCTTTAAATATCAGCAGCACTTGGAGAGGTACTCGGTCACCGTTTACGCTAAACGCACGTTTTCGTTTGTCTTGTTTCACACTTTTCTTGTCCTCGCAATATTTTATAACAGTGTTATCAATATATACAGGCAAAATATATAGTCTATTTTTGATACACAAGTGTCAGATATCAATTATTGCTTTCCGTTAAAATAAATATATCATTATTAGATGCTCTTTTTAATATTCCGATCCGCATCCTTACAATATTTTACAATTTTTAACCTAAAAATGTCGCTAGAAAATAGAAAACGAAAAACAATTTGAAAAGCACTAGCTCGCTTGAATGTGAAAATTGTGACGTGGGTGTATGTGCTTTGCCCTGCTTTAAAATATATCACACTCAATTGTATTATTAATAATTAAAGTAAATTATTAAAGTTCACGTATATGTATCGTACCTTTAAGAAAAATTAACATTTAATTATCCAATGTGCTTGCGTAGAGAACAGCATTATCCGCCACATATTGCGGTGCAGTATCGTTTACGCGTAGTTCGCGTCAAACCCTGCCCTACGAAGGAACGTCCCCGCACAAAATTCAATCGTACCTAAGACGTTAAACCGATCCTTTGCAAGTTTTCTTCAAAGAGATACGCTATACGAGTTGTTTGATTGATATCCGAAAAGTTTCTTTCTGTTTATGAGGAAATAATAGACGCACAATGTTATTTGCTTTATATCGTTTTGTCGCATTACGTACGATCCATTTTGTTCTATTGAGATAAACACCGAGACATTTCACAGACTTGGTTTCACGTTTGTACGGAGGTGCTTTATTGTAAAAACGACGTTTGCGAAAAAAGACATTTTTCGGACAACCTAATATATTTCATACGATGCTGTTGCCAAGAAATATTTATTAACGAAATGCTAAAAACTGTTATTTGCAAACAAATACTAGGGGAAATTGTTTTATCCGCTTTTACACGCAGAAGAATTTTACTGCTCAATAATATTGCTATTGGAACGAACGAGCCGTTTCGCTAACATCGGAACGAAGTAGAAACGAATCGGTACTTATCAAGGAGAAAACCTTGTCCAGCGTGGGGAAAAGTTTAAGGACCGATGTCCCTCGATCCACGCTGGAGACGGCCGATGAAACAAGGCGAATTAGCGGGAGATCGGGAGCAGAAGGCAGAACGGGCGGAATAGAAAAGGAATGGATACGGCAAGCTTCGGCCGTGCGATTTCGTATCACGTAGCGTTATCCCCTCGTAAAGTTGGCCACTCGTGCCACTAGCAGAAACTGTATGGCGGGCTCCGAGAGGATTTTAATCGCGCGACGGTCGAACGTATCGGTGAAATTACTGGAGAGCCCCGTCGACGTGCCTTTCGTTCCTGTCTGCCCCACGGCTCGGCTGCCACGGATCTAACAGATTGACCGGATCCAACGTGCCGGGTTACGAAACTTCGAAACTGGCTAGAATCGACTGCTAAGTTAATTGCCGGTCGCTCCCTCGCACCTACTCGTCTATCAGGCGACTCCAACTAGTAACCAACGAGGAAACCGCTGATGTCAGGCGTAAATTCAGCTGAAAATCCGTAGCGTGGAACGATGAAAGAGGCCGCACGGAAGAAAATAGCCTGGCGATCAAAAGGCTGGAACGTGCTTTCAGACCCGAACGCTTAGCTGCGCCGCCCCGCACCGAGATCCACTTTGACTTTCGCCCTTTGTTGCGAATATGACAGCCCGTTCGCGCTTTACCCTCGACGATCGACGCCGACCACGCTTCTGCCGCCTGTTATTTCCCAACCGTCCACCGTTTTGCTCCCCTTCTTTTTCATTTTCTTCTTTCCGCTCTTCTCCTTTTATCCTCTTTTCCCTTCTTCTCTCGCCGAAGCGCCGCGTTTGCTGTCGAGTTCGGCTACGATTGGCAAACACAAATCTTACGTGGACGCGCGATACGCGCGTTCCACGCATTTCAAATTTCACGACGTAACGTACTCGACGACTCAACGTAACGTGGAAAACGCGACAAGATGTTCGAATTTGGAATTATGCGAGCGCGCTGGGTCGATCGGCATGCCATCCGCCAAACGCGCGGCAAATAAATCTGTCGGTGTAATTTTAACGAGCCGCGATACCGCTCGAGGATTATACGGGTAATTTAAATTCCGCTCGCTCGATCGACGCGACTGATGGAACGACGATGAGCCGGCTGAGCCGAGATGAAATGATAAATTAGCGAATGAAACAGCCAAGTATAATGGAATGCCCGGTTAAATATAGAGCGTTTTAAACCGATTAACAGATAACTGCAAATTAGATCGTCCATTAACGCGGTTCGTCCACGTTCGAGCGGCATCGTTCGAGAATCAGTCGGAGAATTAGTCCGAGAATTAGTCAGAATACCCTCCGATCGATCGTTTTCCCCCCCGAAATCTGGCATTCAATCTGTTTCGATTCGCCATTCGCGCGATCCGAATTTAAGTTTCACGAATGTGAATACGAACGAGCCGTGCGTACCACTGACTATCGCACGATCGCTGTGGCAAAACGCTGGCGTACAATTAGCGCTATTTGCCGTTACGTGAAATATATTGTAAACGTTATTGCTCGCGCGTGGAAACTCGCTACTTCGCGCAGCCAGTCGAACTGTTCGATATTTATAGTTAGTCGACAAATACCGCGTACCTATCGTCGAGATTCTACGCAAGCATTGCGCGCGATAGAAACCCCTTCTATATCGTGCAATTGTCGTATCGAATAGCCGCTGCTCGAATTTCGCGCTGCGAATCGCATTCAAAAAATTTTATTTTTCTGGAAATCGAACGTGCAGATTTTTTTTTTAATTCAAACGACCTAACCCGAGCAGTTAGATTGGCCGAATTTCGTTCTCTTTGGAAACTTTGAGACCTCCGAACAACCCGTCTCTAGATGTCTACGATAACTTTGAAATTCCTTGTAAATTCGACCAATCGCGGGGAGACGTACTCGCGAGGAGAGTCGTCAACGGGGGTCGTAAATCCCCGTTACGATTATAACAATCGACACCACGAATTGATCGATCCCCTGATTTCCTTTGAGATAATGAGGGGTGATTGAGTTGGTATAACACTGGGATTCACAGTATTATAAAGTATATATTTCCAAGCACTTAGTTACAAAAGATTTGCGTGAAGAATGCGACTCTCGCGCTATGTGCAGACTGCCGCGTTAGGCGTTAGTTGGTAGACCGTCGCGTTAGGCGTTAGTTGGGAGACCGTCGCGTTAGGCGTTAGTTGGGAGACTGTCGCGTTAGGCGTTAGCTGGTAGACCGTTTGTCGCTCTTTTGTTTAATACGGAAGAAAGTTCGGTGTGGGTGTGCCCCTGTGCCTAAAGAACGCGGATTCGTTGGTCCCACTTTCGTTAGGAAAAGTGAGGGTAACGAACCGCGGTGTCGATTGGTCATGCTGCACTACTGCTCGAAGGGATGAGTAGGGGGTCTTCTACCATCGTGGTGCGTAAATGACTGTGTGTATGAGAAAACCTAGCCTGTTTTATTACAGGGCTATTCGGGTTTTCCTAATGGGTGCATACCCGCTTTCTCCGTGTTTTAAAGGCGACTAATAAACCCAAGGACACCTCTAAAACCGACTGTGTTTCGAGCATATTTTGGCTTGCAATTCTTCAAGACAATCGGATTGAAGACATATGGCGAAACAATGCAGGGAAGTGAAAGTTATGGTGGGTCCTTAGGTTTATTGAGGGTCGAAGTGCCGTTACGCAGGTCGGTTGTTGTCCGGTCGCGCGGGCTGGCGAGCAGATGTTTTAGGCGTCGTAACATCCTCCCCCCGTTGAGAGGGCACCGATCAAATTCTGGCTGTGGAGTCTGGTGTGTCGTTGGTGACCTCCTTCGCTCCGTGTGGGCGTTCGGCCTCGTCTGGATCTGGGTGGATGGGTAAGGGGACCAGTCTTTTGACGCCGCGGTCCAGGATGCTTGTTGCCGTCTGCACGGTAGCGGTCCGGATGATTCCGTCGGCTCCTGGATGGACCTTGATTACGCGGCCCAAAGGCCACTGCATAGAGGGCACGTTGTCCTCCCTGAGGATTACTACGGTGCCTTCATGAATGTTGTGTTTGCCCTTGTCCCATTTGCTGCGGCGGGTTAACTCGTTTAGGTATTCTCGATACCATCGGCTCCAGAAGTGCTGCTTAATCTGGTGAATGCGCTGCCAACTGGATAGCCGTCCTGATGGAACTGTCCTGAAATCACGCTCCCGTAAACTGGTTAGGGTATCACCGATTAGAAAATGACCGGGAGTGAGGACAGGGGGATCTTTCGGATCGGATGAGATGGGAGTCAGTGGGCGTGAATTGAGAATGGCCTCAATTTCGATCACAAGGGTGTTGAGGTGTTCAAAGGTCAGGAGCTCCGTGCCGACCACGCGGATGAGATGGCGTTTGAACGATTTAACTGCGGCTTCCCATAAGCCGCCAAAATGTGGTGAGTTCGGAGGATTAAAACGCCATTGTATTTGTCGGTCGGCGAGAAAATTCTGTACCCTATCCTGGTGGTCGTCGGACTGCAATAGGGTCCGGAGTTCTTGCAGCTCCCGATTAGCCCCGACGAAATTGGTGCCGTTGTCGGTGAGGATCGTTGCGCAGTATCCTCGCCGCGAGATGAAACGGCGTAGCGCGGCCAAGAAGGCGTCGGTGGTTAGGTCGCTGACTAACTCTATGTGGACCGCCTTTGTCGCCAGACAAACGAATATGGCGGCGTACGTCTTGATTTTACGTCGGTTGCGGTCCCTCCTCTCCTTGATGTAGAATGGGCCGCAGTAGTCGATTCCGACGTTCCTGAACGGCCGCGATTCGGTAATACGCGCCTCTGGCAAATCACCCATCAAGTATTCCACTGGTGGAGGGTTGGCTCTGCAGCAGCGGACGCACCTTCTGAGAGTGCGCCATACCTGGCTACGGCCGTCGATCGGTCAATAGCGCAGTCTCATCGCGTATAGGGTAGCTTGGGTCCCTGTGTGATGATTGTTCCGGTGCTCTTGTTCTATAATTAGCTCTGTCACCGGGGATTTCGGTAGGATGATCGGGTGTTTTTGGCTGAAGGGTATGGCGGAGTTGGTTAGTCGCCCTCCTACTCGGAGTAGCCCATCTTCGTCGAGGAAGGGGTTTAATGGCTGTAGTTTCCCTCCAACGTCCTCGCTTCGATTTTTTTGGAGGATCCGAATTTCAGGCGCGAAATGCTGGGATTGTAAGATTTTTATTAGCCTGTTGTGCGCTGCGGTCAGTTCGTCTGTGGTGAGATGGGCAGTTCGGTGTTGCTTATGTCTCCATCGAAGACACCGGGCGACGATTCTTATTAGTCTTGGCCAAGACGAGTAGCGATGGAGGAGAGTGTTGTCGTTAACACTCGTCCTCAGACAGATCGTCTTCTTTTGCTCCGGGAGGTCGACTACCGGTATCGGGCTCCAAACCGGCCAATAGCTTTCGCTTTGCAGGAGCCACCTTGGCCCGTTTTTCCAAATGGACGGACATAGGAATTCCTTGGGCGTCTGGCCTCGGGAGATGAGATCCGCTGGATTATCGTCGGTAGGCACATGACGCCAGTCGGAGATATTGGTCTTGGTCTGTATCTCAGCGACTCGATTCGCCACAAATGTTTTCAAGGTGTGCGGCGAAGACCTGATCCAATGGAGTACGATGGTGGAGTCAGTCCAGTAGACTATCCGCGATATCTTGGTCGTCAGGGCCTGTTGTATTGACGAAATCAAGGACGTCAAAATAAGTGCCCCACTTAATTCGAGACGTGGTATGGAGAGCGATTTGAGCGGCGCTACCTTCGACCGCGCCGTGAGGAGTCGAGTCCAAATATTGTTCTTTCGGTCAGTCGTCCGCACGTAGACGCACGCCCCATATGCCCTTTCGCTAGCGTCACAGAATCCGTGGAGCTCAATTTTCGTTGCGGATTCTAGGATGGTCTTCCGAGGGAACCTTACCGCATTTAACAACGGCAATTGGGTGTGGTATTTGATCCATGCTGTGTGTACGTCTGACGGAAGGGATTCGTCCCAATCTACCTTCAATGTCCAGACTTGTTGCAAAATCATTTTTGCTCGAACGATTACCGGCGCGAGCAATCCTAGTGGATCATATATTTGTGCGATGACTGAGCTGATTGATCGCTTTGTGATTCGGGAAGTGTCACTGTTCGTCTTGACCGAATATAGTATGGTATCGTCGGCTGAATCCCAAAAGACGCCGAGTGTTTTTAACGTGGATGACTCACCGAGATGTAATTTCTGCTTGGTGTCTTCCTCAGGTAGCCCTCTCAGCAGATCCCGATCGTTTGAGGCCCATTTGCGGATATTTAGACCGGCTAGCTTAAGTAATCTCGTGAGATCATTCCTGATTGATAGGGCTTCGTCCTTCGTATCGGCTCCGGTCAACGCATCGTCGACATAGAAGTCTCGCCGTAGGATCTGCGCTGCTCTCGGAAATCGAGGTCCCTCGTCCTCTGCCAACTGTTTGAGACATCGGATGGCCAGATACGGGGCTGCGGATAGACCGAACGTTACGGTGTTGAGTCGGTAAGTTTCGATCTCTCCGTTGTCGGCACGCCACAGAATCTTTTGGTAGGGACGATCTTCTGGACGTAGGAGGAATTGGCGGTACATCTTCTCGATGTCGCCGGTAAGGACATATTGAAATGACCGGAATCTCAATAGGATGTTCCTCAGGTCTTCTTGTAATTTCGGACCCGTATGAAGGGCGTCGTTTAGAGACACTCCCGTGGTACTTGAAGCTGAGCCGTCGAACACAACCCGTAGCTTGGTGGTGTCGCTCGATTCCTTGGTCACGCCGTGATGTGGTAAATAATATCCGTGGTCGGTGGCGTGATCCGTGTTGATCTTTGTCATGTGACCCAAGTCTAAATATTCTTGAATCACAGCACTATACGCGGTTTCATATTGTTTGTCGCGTTGGAATCGGCGATGAAGAGAGGCGAGCCTGCTCATTGCAGTGGCCTTCGATGACCCTAGTGAGGAAAGCTTTTCGTTGAACGGTAATGCAACGATGTATCTGCCTTCCTTGGTTCGTCGGACATGGTTTCGGAAATGTTCTTCACATAGTCGTTCCGATTCCGAAAGATGAGTAGTGGCCTGTCCCTCGTCGATCTCCCGAAACCGTGCGAGGTCCTCTTGCAGAGCCGTTGTGGTTGCGTGGAACGTATTTATCGCGGTTTGGGACGTGGGACTCCCCCCGATTACCCAGCCGAAGCGTGTTTTTTGTAGACGTAGTTCAGGTTCGCCTGGTTGTGCCAGATTGACCTGCCCGATGCACAGCGACGCGAATGTTGATCCGGTACTAAGTAAAACATCGATCGGGGCTGGGCAATGGAATTGTGGATCGGCTAGATGAATATTTCTGGGTAATCCCAGACTCGAGGGATCGATGGGCTCGCTTGGTACGAGGATCGATATGGCCGGGATAACAAGAAATCTCAATGTCTTCTTGTACTCGCCGTCCGTCGACGTGATGGTGGCCGTGGTGTAACGTTTTGCCGTGGTGCTCAAATTGTCGAGGGCTCCGATCTGGATCGCACATCTCCTTTGCCTTATACCGAGGGAGTTCGCGAGCCTGTCGGTCATGAAGTTCATGCTCGACCCAGTGTCGAGTAAGGCTCGGGCTCGGATTGGTTGTGCCTGTTTGTTCAAAACCTTGATCTGTGCTGTGGCCAACAGATCATGATGCAGAGGGGTGTGGGGAGATGTGTTTGTTAGTCCGATCCCCCTTGCTGTCGTAGTCTCGGACAGTCAGTTTTGCCCCGGTTGGGACTTGGATGAAGAGGTTGGGGTGGTGTTCCGGATCCGGGCTGAGCGTGACTCGTACGAGGAATGCTCTTTCGTACCTCTTGGAACCGAAGATGTATGCTTCCGTGAAGTATCGGATGTTCGCCTCGATTTGTGGGACGACCGCGACTTCGATGATCCCGATGGGGATTGTTCGGTGGAGGCTCGCTTGTGTGATGAACGACTGCCCGACGATCGACCGCTCGGTGCGCGACTGCCCGACGACCGACCGCTCGATGCGCGACTGTCCGACGACCGACTGCTCGGCGACCAACCGCTTGCCGACCGACCGCTCGACGATCGACCGCTCGACGATCGACCGCTCGAAGATCGACCGCTCGACGACCATGAATCTACCTGGGTTTTTTCGCGGTGTAGATACGTATGGTGTCGGTGACCGCAGATACGACACGAACCCGATGTACACTGTGTCGGCGAATGTCCTGTGCCTAGGCAATTTATGCACAACGATGCCTTCTTCACGATTTGAAAACGTTTGGTCGCTGATTTGGCCTTGAATATTTTGCAGTGTCTGATCTCGTGATGTCCGTTGCAGGTCGGACACACCACCGTTCTGCTGGTTGTAGCAAGGGTTCGCCCATGCGGTATGGTTGTTCGCTGACTGCGGTGTTTGTGTGTTGACCCTTTTGATTCCTTCTCTTTAGAGAGGAATTGAGTCCCGTTCGCCCGTGTTTTGAGAAAGTCTATCAGATGCTGATAGGATGGCACCTTTTGGCGGGGCAGTGTGCGTTGCCATTTACGCAGGCTGGACGCGGGCAACTTCGACGCGATCAATTCGATCATCGCTATGTTTGAAGTGACGGGCTCCTTTAGATGTTCGAGCGCCTTTAGATTTACGCTGATGGTTTCCAACAAATCCTCTAGGGCCTCTGGAGTTTCCCTTTTGATTTCCGGATAATTACGCATCAGATTCCAATGGCGCATGCAGATTTGGAGGGGGCAATTGAACTTGTCCTTCAGTGTATCAAGCGCGATGGAATAGTTGGCCTCTGTGAGTTCTAATGACTGGATACTCTGTGCGGCCCGTCCAGTTATAGATGAGCGTAGATGCTGGAACTTTTGGACATTCGTCAAACCTTCGTTAAGGTCCACTATGGATGTGAACGTGTCGTAGAAATAGGTCCAATTCTCGAGGGCACCGTCGAATTGGGGCACGCGGACCTCTGGAACGGTGGTCGGCTCTGGTTTCCGGCACGTCTCACCTCTTGTTGTAGTCGACGGGGTTGTTGCTGATATTTGCTCAAAGAGCTCTCGGAACCGCATGTCAAGCTCCCGATGCTCTTGCGATAACGAATCTACCCGCGCATCTTCCCCCTCATCTACCACACCTAACTCTTCTTGAACCTCGAGTATCCTCCTCCAAAGCTCATCGAACGAGCTGCGGCAAGATGCTAGGAAGATTCTGTTTGCCTTCCCAGACGCTTCGTACTCATCGAGTTCGCGCCTTATGGTTGCAAGTCGACGGGCTAGGACGCCTCGTCTCCGCCGTAACGTGCTGATTGATTCAGCTTGGGCCATGTTTGATTTTGATAATGAACGCCCTTACCTTGATCAAATGGACGTTGATCTGGGATTCTGTTGCTAATCGTTACGATGCGGCGTGGGCTCGTGTAGATGCTGCGCGACGGAGGTGCTTCTCTCCGATGGCGGTTCCCTTGCTCAGTTGACTAAGTGGTTGGAACTTGGATCTCACGCGACACTGTATAGTCACTGGTCAGTGCACTTTTTGGTGGCACGAGATCCGGCTCGAAGGACCATGTAAATTCGACCAATCGCGGGGAGACGTACTCGCGAGGAGAGTCGTCAACGGGGGTCGTAAATCCCCGTTACGATTATAACAATCGACACCACGAATTGATCGATCCCCTGATTTCCTTTGAGATAATGAGGGGTGATTGAGTTGGTATAACACTGGGATTCACAGTATTATAAAGTATATATTTCCAAGCACTTAGTTACAAAAGATTTGCGTGAAGAATGCGACTCTCGCGCTATGTGCAGACTGCCGCGTTAGGCGTTAGTTGGTAGACCGTCGCGTTAGGCGTTAGTTGGGAGACCGTCGCGTTAGGCGTTAGTTGGGAGACTGTCGCGTTAGGCGTTAGCTGGTAGACCGTTTGTCGCTCTTTTGTTTAATACGGAAGAAAGTTCGGTGTGGGTGTGCCCCTGTGCATAAAGAACGCGGATTCGTTGGTCCCACTTTCGTTAGGAAAAGTGAGGGTAACGAACCGCGGTGTCGATTGGTCATGCTGCACTACTGCTCGAAGGGATGAGTAGGGAGTCTTCTACCATCGTGGTGCGTAAATGACTGTGTGTATGAGAAAACCTAGCCTGTTTTATTACAGGGCTATTCGGGTTTTCCTAATGGGTGCATACCCGCTTTCTCCGCGTTTTAAAGGCGACTAATAAACCCAAGGACACCTCTAAAACCGACTGTGTTTCGAGCATATTTTGGCTTGCAATTCTTCAAGACAATCGGATTGAAGACATATGGCGAAACAATGCAGGGAAATGAAAGTTATGGTGGGTCCTTAGGTTTATTGAGGGTCGAAGTGCCGTTACGCAGGTCGGTTGTTGTCCGGTCGCGCGGGCTGGCGAGCAGATGCTTTAGGCGTCGTAACATTCCTAAATTCCAATTAATAAGTAAAAACCGGAACGACCAAAATTCCCTGGACCGCGTAATCCGCATGAAAATACAAATTCAGCGTCGAATTCGAAGAGATAGATGAAAGAGGGATTCGATGGTAGAGCAAATCGGACGAACGGTTTGTAACACGAGACATTAATAAAGTTGGTGGAGCCGCGGAAAGCGGATGGAAATGGAAATTTTCCGATTTTAATATCGGCGAATGCATCGGGACGCGAGAAGAAAGATCAAAAGGTTGACTGTTGATTAATTTGAGCGGCACGCGAGCCACGAGCCCCGAGCCCCGAGCGTCGCGATGCTCGCGTGCGCCGAAGCTACTGCGATCGAGCGAGCGTCGTAACCTCGGTAAACAACCCGTCGTATAATATTACGTACACTGATCAACGATTCGGAAAGGGAGTTTCGCTAACCGGGGCATCGCCCCGCCGTCGTGCGAAAATAAACTAATTAGCCTTTGGGGACGTCGAGGCATGCCCCTCGACGCCCCAGCGGATTTCAAGTCGTCGATTTTACAGCTAGCTGCTGTTACGTTCGAACCGTTTGTAAACCAGTGACGCGCAATTTCGGATAGCGATTGCGATCGAAATCCGACCCCTCTCGAGAATCCTACGGAAAGAGAATTTCTTTCGCAGTGGTTGGTCTGGCCGATCCAAGTTTCGGCGCGCGTTGTCGCGATGCCCAATCGCTGCGTTGCCGATCGTCGTTGCCATTGGAACGCGCGGCGAGCGAACAGCCGTGAGTTTGCTCTGTACACTCAAGGCCTGAACTTAAAGGCTTAACGACCTGTTTGCCGTTGCAGCTCGGCAGAAACGAATCTTCGGCGTTCGCCCGAGCTAAACCAGCGAATATTCGAGCGGCCTGCCTCGGAACGGTCGCTGAATTTCTGCTGAAAAATTAATCAACGCGGAACGTAGATCGCCAGTGATAAACACGTGAAAAACCATGCGCTGATGATGGGGGGGGGGGGGGAAGAACGGCAACGGCAACGTTGTTGCCAAACGAATGTAATGAACGGGCAAATACGCGTTTGTTTGCAAGTACCCTACGGCGAGCAAATAACGTTACGCGAAACACGCGGCCCGGTTTCATCCTGTGTCGTCCTTTTATACACACGCGTGAAAAATTTCGCGGAAATTCGCACTGGCGACGCAGAATCGTTGCGCGGAAGAAATCTGGCCGACTCCTGTTAATAAATTTATTTCTTACAAAATTTACCCGTGGACCGCGCTATCCTGCCGCCCGTGTTTCCATCTCTTCGCCAGGAATTTGGCAACAGAGTTTGCGAAAAGTTACGGGCGCCGACTGGAGAGAACGGCGAGACCGGTTTTTCTAAAATAAAACGATCCTGCGAAATAGACGCGACGAGTGCCACGGTCAGTCTTGGAAACTCGAGTCTCCGCGAAAACTCCTTCCGCTTCTGGCTATACGTACAAGTATATCAACGCGCGCCTTGCAACGCGTCTCGTGCCGTTTTTCTCCTATTCTGCTTGCACGTTTCTCAAAGAGAATACCTAATACCAAGGTGGCCTTCGCTTTACGCGTCTGTGCGATTCCAGCGATGGAAAAAACGTCACGCTGTTCAGCAAACCAGCGTGCAAGCAACGACAATACGTATACGACGTTGCATAAATCAACGAATGTTCGCGTATAGAAACTTGTAAAAAAAATCCACTGTCGAAAAATAGAAAAATTCGTACTCGTGCAAAGATCAGCGGGAAACGAAACGATTTTCGACTCGTAACCAAGCATTATAGTCATATCAATGTAACGAAACGGCGCGCAAACAACCGACGCGATACCATCGTGACGCAAAAGCATTTCGCGACAGGGAGCGCGGGTCCGACCGTAGCGAAAAACCAGCAGCCAGCCCGCTGTCGTTTCACCCAATGGGGGATTGTATCGATATGTCGAGGCAGCGTCGCTGAAACCTGCTGATGGCAGAGAGCCAACGATAAGGGCCGCCATCTATCGACCGTAAGAGCCTCCTTTTGTATTAACGACGCTGTTCCGACTGTAATTGAGAGCCTCTGTACTCCGGCCCAACGTCGCCAGGTTATTAAATCCCGGGATATAAATTAGTTAATATTATCCACGCGCCGCTAGCTCGCACTCTTTTCTTCGCCAGAGAAATGGATTTTCCGCTAAACTTAAATTGCTTAGCGATCGCCGGATGTGAAAGTTTTATCGAGTTCGTCGATAAAGAGCTTTCGCGTACAACCGACCCGATCAACGTACCATCGACACGCGACAACTGCCAACGATTTACGACGGTTACGATGGTATTACCTTTTCTTCACGATACTTTTCTTTTTCTTTCTCTTCTTCCGCCGTATTTGAGTTGATCACTATGGTTGGTCGCTTTACGTCATCGTGTACGAGGGACACGCCGAATAAAGTTTGTGGAAAATCATTACTCCACGGATCCTTTTCATCGAGTGTTCCAAGATAGCCGTTAGTGGAATTTTCGACCTCGTTTAAGACCCTTCAACGAGCTGAAATCTGCTCGCCAACTTTACTCGGAATTCAATGCTTTTCAATTACAAAGATTTTCCGGTTAGCCGTTCCTTAATTAAACATGTAACTATACCGAAACGTTTAAATTACCTTTTGAACCTCGTATACAGGTCAAAGCTACTCCAGTTTACTCTGCTTTTTTCAGAACGTCCCTTTCAATTTCGCTGCGCGGAACGTCGGGATAGGAACTCGAATACGAACGACACGAATAATTTGATAGAAAATCATCGTCGAAGCGAATTCGAAGCAAATTCGAAGCAAATTCGAAGCAAATTCGGGCCGAACGAATTCTCGCCTCGATTCGAAGCCAATATGCTTGTCCTTAAATTGGCTGTCCTCCTCGGCAGGATACCTACGAAATTGCAAATACGAGACCGACGATTCGTAGGAAAATCTGTGTGACCGCCGATAATAAAATCTCCTATAATCGACGTTGGCCTGCTTACGTCAATCTGCTCGTGGCAGGTGTCCGACGATACAGGCTCAACGCGACATCAACCTCTTCGTTATAATCCGTACAAGCTTGGTCTCGTGTAACGGTAACGTTAGTCGTGTAATAGATACTTTCGATGTCGGCGTCGAAATCATTTCCCAATATATTTCCTGCGAAATTGCTTCGTAATTTCGTAGTAACACACCGACTGGCTATGTGCCACGTCACCGACTCGCCTACACCTTGCTATCTCTCCCTTAACGACAATTTTATTGAACCGAGCGATCGACCCAGCTCGCCCGGTAAATACCTTCGCTCCTCTGGACACACCGACGATAATTGACCCAGTTCGATATCTTTGTAAACCGACGCCAGGCGTTTCTTGCCTCGTAAAGACGAATCTTTCGAACGGTGTCATTCGCGTTCAATTCGTTTTTCTAGCGAGGGGTCTCGAATCTTTAAACGACGAGAAACCTAATCACTTTCAGACAACTTTCGTTTAAAGACGAAAGAACGTAAAGAACTGGGTTCGGCCTTCTCCCATCTGCGTATCTTTCGGGGAGTCGATTGCGATGGTCATCTCCTTTGTCGGATACGATTCGAATTGGTCGAATAAGCTGGCAAGTGCTAGATCCGTCTCATCTCCTTCTTCCGTCGAATATTAGCGCCGCTACGAACGCATAAGCCGAAAAATCTTGCCACCGTATTACGCCGAAATATTCGACGATGTTCATTCGCAAGCGATAAAGCTTCGCTACTGTTCGCGATCGGCGCTGCTCTACTACGAAATATCAAATTTATCGCGTAGCCGCGTACACGGGAGAAGGAAAGAGATCGCAAGGGCGGTATTTACCCAATGCGAGAGACAGGCTACGAAAGACGAGCACGAGCGACTACAAAGTTCAATCGGGCTCGATGAAGCTTAACTTGCTCCGCGGAGAGCGGCCATTTGGAATTCGAGTGGCGTGTACGGTGTGCTCGGAGCGTTAACGAGTTCGATCGTCATCGTAAATAAGCAACCAGCGGTCCGAAAAGTCTCGCCACGGTCAAGAAGACTTAAGAAGCCGTTCGCGGAAGATGGACGGCGCCACCCGCTACTTCTCGGCCGGAAATTACAGGTGACTTAGCGCGGTCTCTCTGCCCTCGCTTCTCTCGATAGACAGAGAGAAGCGGGCGCGGGCGCATCGTAAAATCCAAGCGAAGAGAAAGAAAGAGAGAGAGAGAGGCGTCGCTCGTCGAAAAACTCAGATGCGATCTTTCGCGAGTTCGTCGACAGTTTCTGCCTCGCTGTTACGTTTCTACCGCCCCCGCTGTATTTCGAAACGGAAGGGGGGCGCGATTCCGTCTGTCGGCTCTCTTCCTGCACGCTTCGTTGTGCACCGTCGCGCGTATCTAGACGCTGGAAACGAGAATTATGAAAATTTCGTGGAGCAGTTGCGCCAACTCTTCTCGTTTCTCGCCATTGAAATCGCAGGTGTCAGGTCGCGCGATCGATACAACCCCCGTTAAAGGATCGAAACGATGTTCGTTTGCGATTCTAGGCAAAATCGTTTCCTATTTAGCGTGAAAGTTCCAATTGTTTCTCTCGTCTATTTAGCGCGCAAGCTTCTTCTCCTTTCCTTTCACTCGTTAGAAGCGAAATAGTTCAGAGATCCTCGCAGCGTTTCAAACATCCCGATGACTCTCTTCGTTCCATTGTCTTCGTCCAGTTGTCTTCGAAACGTTAATTTATTCGTTCGTTCTCCTCGTTGGCGTAAGCGCAAACGCGCTCGATCGGTTACCTCTATTTTCGTTTTTTTCTCTGGGTAGCGCGTCGAGCGAAAAGCGGGTGTGAGTGGCTTGACGGCTCGAGAGAGTGCGATCGAGGATTCCCGATGTTCTTCTCTGACGGATCGTCGATATACGTAGAACGCGACGAGGTCCAACTCGATTTCGCGTCGCGCGTTTCAGAGGATATCAGCCCTTTTCTCTCGCGATCCAGCAAGAAACGACGAGCCGAGCGAAGGAGGAGGAGTCAACCTCGACTGCGGTATCTGCGCCGACGACGCGATCCGAACGTAGCGATTGGAAGGTCGCTTTAAGCGTTAATTTGGCGATCTCGCGATCGATCGAGATCGGTGTCGGGATCGGCGTAATACGCGCGTACGATCCCATATTACGAGCGAAAGACGATTAAAAGACTTCGCGCTCGTAACCGTAACACTGTCCGGGCATGGTTGTCCTTGGGTTTACGACGCCTGTCGCTCGAGATCCCATTGTCTCGAATCGATTATCCAACACTTTGCACCTGCTCCGATTAGTGCAACGTCGAGGAACAAAACAATGCAAGAACGATAAAACATAGGATATACATTAAATGATAAGGGATCGGGGCTTTGGCGCTACTTTGGCGGGGCTACTTTGGCGGCTTAAAAGAGACGAATACGTGGAATACGTCGATCGATCTCTCGTATCGAGGATACGGACTGGCGAACGTAAGACGGATCAAGTTTCGAGCAACGTTTCGAAAGGGCGAATAAATTGGAATTAACGCGGCTCGCTATAGGGCGAGTATACGGAAACCACGGGCTGCGATAATGTAACCCGCGGGATAAAGGCTTCCGCGTACGACTCGACGTACAATTGCCCTTTACAGTGTTCGCAGTGGAAAACGATCTGCGCACAGATCGGGGTGCGGCTTAATGCCAATTCACGGACAAAGGGTGACCGCGGACGAAAAAGAGAGCCACGGGATTCTTGGAGCGAGCGAGTAAAGTGAGAACGGCCGGCTGCGCCGTTTCTTTCGACGTTGCTCTCTCGATTCGGAGATAACAGCGCTGTGTGCCGCCGGACGATTAATAACCGACTCGAGATCTAGATACGAATAAGTATAAAAAGGTTGGATCTTGGTTTCGTCGTTCTTACGACCATATAACGCTTCGTAGGACGTGACGATGTGAAACGAAGAATCCCTTCAGAATGGAAAATGCCGCGACACGGACCGACGCGAAGGCCGACTTTGATACAAAGCCGAAGGTACTTGACTCCAACGACGTCGAGTATCGCTCAAGGGAGATCGGTCATGAAGTAAGGGAAAGAGGAGCACTCGTACGATCCTCGTCCCCCGTGCGATTAAATATCGCAGGGGTGCGGTCGATGGAGATCGTAAGAAGATTCGCGATAAAGCGATCGAAGCAGGCTTACGCCTGTAATCTTTGGAGGTACGTTAATATCGCGACTAAACGTCGTAACCTACGAAATCCGGAGAAGAGGGTCGCAGTTATTAATCGGGCAGCGATAATCGCCGGCTCCACGATATCCAACGAATTCATCCGCCGCCTCGTCCGTCGATACTCCGTCGTTCTTCGATCGTCGTTCTTAATTCCGCGTCTCAGGGGGACGAGAGCAACGCGTATCGCCACCACGCGTCGATCGACGAGGTATCGATTCGCTTCCGCGACCAGCGTCAAAGGCCGGGCCGACGAAACAACGTTATGCCACGCATCGAGATTCGCGTTGCTCGGCGTCTTTCTCCGTGGGTCACGAAACCGAAAGGGAGGAAAAACACGAGGGATCCGTGAAAAGGCGTCGTTGTTCGATCAGCGTGTGTCCAACGATAAGCGAAGCGACGAGGACGCGACCTAACACCAACACGGGCAATTCCTTTTCCTCGGGTTTCTCGTTTTCTGGATGGACGATCCGGTCCGTAGTTTTTGATTCTCTACGGAGGAGTATACAAGTACTTGATTTGCAAAATGATTAGTTTAAAAGATATCTTAAATTTAACTTTTTTTAATTTTATTTTATTTTATTTCTTTTATTCCTTTTTTTATTTTATTTTACTTTTTATTCTATTTTTTTTATTATGTACCTTGCAATTCGTACAGCTGAACATTAAATTTAGTATTGTAGGACTTGTGTGAATGAGGAGGAAGGATAAGAGAGAGTTAACAAGTTTTTAAGCTTTCATTAGTTTTTATTCACCTACAGTCTTGACTAAGAATATACAATTCAGTACTAATATATATAGAAAAATACAAATATCCACATAAAACTGTACATACAATCATACATACGAAACCATACATACAAAACCAGACATACAAAACCAAACTTGACTAAGAATATACAATTCAGTAGTAATATATATAAAAAAAATACAAATATCCACATAAAACTGTACATACAACCATACATACAAAACCATACATACAAGAATTATTATACTTAGAAAAAAAGTGTCTGGCAATAGTAGCGATTATTCGGGATCGAGGTATCCCAACTCCAGCCAGTATGCTGCCATATCTCTTGCGGATTCTCCCGGCTCTCGGTCCAGCAGCAACCTTGCAGTTATTGCTTCTCCTGGAGAAGGATCGATGTTGACTAGGCTCCCTGTCCGTCTCAACATGGTGAATTGGGCCACTCGATGTCTCTTCCCTTGGATCGGTTGTTCTCGTACACCTGGCAGAACGATTTTTCTAGCCCACGGTGCCATTTTTGCCAAATTACGGGGCAGCAGCCGTATTGAATCGAGACATTGCTCGCTCTCTAACCCCCAATCGATTAGAAAGACGATGTAGCCAGTCATGGTCCTTTGTAAAAGGATGGCTCTTTCCCAAGCGCTAGATTCCTTAAAATCTACTAGCACGGCGACTAGCATGCCTGTTCTTAAACTTTTCGCCTTCGGCAAGTACTCCACGGGATGTTCCATCATCTTCAAATTGAGTGTTTGGGTTATCTTCGGCCATCCAGCCAAACGAACCCACATGGTGGTAAGTGACTCGACTCGAACCACCCGGACGGGAACTCCTTCTCGGAACCGATCGTTTGTCTTTTGTAAAATCTCCATGGTATACTAGATTTGGAAAAAATTTCGAATGTTAATGTTCGACTATACTGATCTGCCTAGTTTACGTGTCTATGTCGGATGGTGCTGGCTCCGCCGGGAATCGGACCCCCCTTTATATACCAGCAGCACCGACCTTGGAGAGGACCCCCTTTATATATCAGCTGCACCGACCTTAGAGAGGACCCCTTTAAATATCAGCAGCACCGACCTTGGAGAGAACCCCCTTTATATATCAGCTGCACCGACCTTAGAGAGGACCCCTTTAAATATCAGCAGCACCGACCTTGGAGAGGTACTCGGTCACCGTTTAAGCTAAACGCACGTTTTCGTTTGTCTTTTTTCACGCTTTTCTTGTCCTCGCAATATTTTATAACAGTGTTATCAATACATACAGGCAAAATATATAGTCTATTTTTGATACACAAGTGTCAGATATCAATTATTGCTTTCCGTTAAAATAAATATATCATTATTAGATGCTCTTTTTAATATTCCGATCCGCATCCTTACAATATTTTACAATTTTTAACCTAAAAATGTCGCTAGAAAATAGAAAACGAAAAACAATTTGAAAAGCACTAGCTCGCTTGAATGTGAAAATTGTGACGTGGGTGTATGTGCTTTGCCCTGCTTTAAAATATATCACACTCAATTGTATTATTAATAATTAAAGTAAATTATTAAAGTTCACGTATATGTATCGTACCTTTAAGAAAAATTAACATTTAATTATCCAATGTGCTTGCGTAGAGAACAGCATTATCCGCCACATATTGCGGTGCAGTATCGTTTACGCGTAGTTCGCGTCAAACCCTGCCCTACGAAGGAACGTCCCCGCACAAAATTCAATCGTACCTAAGACGTTAAACCGATCCTTTGCAAGTTTTCTTCAAAGAGATACGCTATACGAGTTGTTTGATTGATATCCGAAAAGTTTCTTTCTGTTTATGAGGAAATAATAGACGCACAATGTTATTTGCTTTATATCGTTTTGTCGCATTACGTACGATCCATTTTGTTCTATTGAGATAAACACCGAGACATTTCACAGACTTGGTTTCACGTTTGTACGGAGGTGCTTTATTGTAAAAACGACGTTTGCGAAAAAAGACATTTTTCGGACAACCTAATATATTTCATACGATGCTGTTGCCAAGAAATATTTATTAACGAAATGCTAAAAACTGTTAGTTGCAAACAAATACTAGGGGAAATTGTTTTATCCGCTTTTACACGCAGAAGAATTTTACTGCTCAATAATATTGCTATTGGAACGAACGAGCCGTTTCGCTAACATCGGAACGAAGTAGAAACGAATCGGTACTTATCAAGGAGAAAACCTTGTCCAGCGTGGGGAAAAGTTTAAGGACCGATGTCCCTCGATCCACGCTGGAGACGGCCGATGAAACAAGGCGAATTAGCGGGAGATCGGGAGCAGAAGGCAGAACGGGCGGAATAGAAAAGGAATGGATACGGCAAGCTTCGGCCGTGCGATTTCGTATCACGTAGCGTTATCCCCTCGTAAAGTTGGCCACTCGTGCCACTAGCAGAAACTGTATGGCGGGCTCCGAGAGGATTTTAATCGCGCGACGGTCGAACGTATCGGTGAAATTACTGGAGAGCCCCGTCGACGTGCCTTTCGTTCCTGTCTGCCCCACGGCTCGGCTGCCACGGATCTAACAGATTGACCGGATCCAACGTGCCGGGTTACGAAACTTCGAAACTGGCTAGAATCGACTGCTAAGTTAATTGCCGGTCGCTCCCTCGCACCTACTCGTCTATCAGGCGACTCCAACTAGTAACCAACGAGGAAACCGCTGATGTCAGGCGTAAATTCAGCTGAAAATCCGTATCGTGGAACGATGAAAGAGGCCGCACGGAAGAAAATAGCCTGGCGATCAAAAGGCTGGAACGTGCTTTCAGACCCGAACGCTTAGCTGCGCCGCCCCGCACCGAGATCCACTTTGACTTTCGCCCTTTGTTGCGAATATGACAGCCCGTTCGCGCTTTACCCTCGACGATCGACGCCGACCACGCTTCTGCCGCCTGTTATTTCCCAACCGTCCACCGTTTTGCTCCCCTTCTTTTTCATTTTCTTCTTTCCGCTCTTCTCCTTTTATCCTCTTTTCCCTTCTTCTCTCGCCGAAGCGCCGCGTTTGCTGTCGAGTTCGGCTACGATTGGCAAACACAAATCTTACGTGGACGCGCGATACGCGCGTTCCACGCATTTCAAATTTCACGACGTAACGTACTCGACGACTCAACGTAACGTGGAAAACGCGACAAGATGTTCGAATTTGGAATTATGCGAGCGCGCTGGGTCGATCGGCATGCCATCCGCCAAACGCGCGGCAAATAAATCTGTCGGTGTAATTTTAACGAGCCGCGATACCGCTCGAGGATTATACGGGTAATTTAAATTCCGCTCGCTCGATCGACGCGACTGATGGAACGACGATGAGCCGGCTGAGCCGAGATGAAATGATAAATTAGCGAATGAAACAGCCAAGTATAATGGAATGCCCGGTTAAATATAGAGCGTTTTAAACCGATTAACAGATAACTGCAAATTAGATCGTCCATTAACGCGGTTCGTCCACGTTCGAGCGGCATCGTTCGAGAATCAGTCGGAGAATTAGTCCGAGAATTAGTCAGAATACCCTCCGATCGATCGTTTTCCCCCCCGAAATCTGGCATTCAATCTGTTTCGATTCGCCATTCGCGCGATCCGAATTTAAGTTTCACGAATGTGAATACGAACGAGCCGTACGTACCACTGACTATCGCACGATCGCTGTGGCAAAACGCTGGCGTACAATTAGCGCTATTTGCCGTTACGTGAAATATATTGTAAACGTTATTGCTCGCGCGTGGAAACTCGCTACTTCGCGCAGCCAGTCGAACTGTTCGATATTTATAGTTAGTCGACAAATACCGCGTACCTATCGTCGAGATTTTACGCAAGCATTGCGCGCGATAGAAACCCCTTCTATATCGTGCAATTGTCGTATCGAATAGCCGCTGCTCGAATTTCGCGCTGCGAATCGCATTCAAAATATTTTATTTATCTGGAAATCGAACGTGCAGATTTTTTTTTTAATTCAAACGACGTAACCCGAGCAGTTAGATTGGCCGAATTTCGTTCTCTTTGGAAACTTTGAGACCTCCGAACAACCCGTCTCTAGATGTCTACGATAACTTTGAAATTCCTAAATTCCAATTAATAAGTAAAAACCGGAACGACCAAAATTCCCTGGACCGCGTAATCCGCATGAAAATACAAATTCAGCGTCGAATTCGAAGAGATAGATGAAAGAGGGATTCGATGGTAGAGCAAATCGGACGAACGGTTTGTAACACGAGACATTAATAAAGTTGGTGGAGCCGCGGAAAGCGGATGGAAATGGAAATTTTCCGATTTTAATATCGGCGAATGCATCGGGACGCGAGAAGAAAGATCAAAAGGTTGACTGTTGATTAATTTGAGCGGCACGCGAGCCACGAGCCCCGAGCCCCGAGCGTCGCGATGCTCGCGTGCGCCGAAGCTACTGCGATCGAGCGAGCGTCGTAACCTCGGTAAATAACCCGTCGTATAATATTACGTACACTGATCAACGATTCGGAAAGGGAGTTTCGCTAACCGGGGCATCGCCCCACCGTCGTGCGAAAATAAACTAATTAGCCTTTGGGGACGTCGAGGCATGCCCCTCGACGCCCCAGCGGATTTCAAGTCGTCGATTTTACAGCTAGCTGCTATTACGTTCGAACCGTTTGTAAACCAGTGACGCGCAATTTGGGATAGCGATTGCGATCGAAATCCGACCCCTCTCGAGAATCCTACGGAAAGAGAATTTCTTTCGCAGTGGTTGGTCTGGCCGATCCAAGTTTCGGCGCGCGTTGTCGCGATGCCTAATCGCTGCGTTGTCGATCGTCGTTGCCATTGGAACGCGCGGCGAGCGAACAGCCGTGAGTTTGCTCTGTACACTCGAGGCCTGAACTTAAAGGCTTAACGACCTGTTTGCCGTTGCAGCTCGGCAGAAACGAATCTTCGGCGTCCGCCCGAGCTAAACCAGCGAATATTCGAGCGGCCTGCCTTGGAACGGTCGCTGAATTTCTGCTGAAAAATTAATCAACGCGGAACGTAAATCGCCAGTGATAAACACGTGAAAAACCATGCGCTGATGATGGGGGGGGGGGTGGAAAGAACGGCAACGGCAACGTTGTTGCCAAACGAATGTAATGAACGGGCAAATACGCGTTTGTTTGCAAGTACCCTACGGCGAGCAAATAACGTTACGCGAAATACGCGGCCCGGTTTCATCCTGTGTCGTCCTTTTATACACACGCGTGAAAAATTTCGCGGAAATTCGCACTGGCGACGCAGAATCGGTGCGCGGAAGAAATCTGGCCGACTCCTGTTAATAAATTTCTTTCTTACAAAATTTACCCGTGGACCGCGCTATCCAGCCGCCCGTGTTTCCATCTCTTCGCCAGCAATTTGGCAACAGAGTTTACGAAAAGTAACGGGCGCCGACTGGAGAGAACGGCGAGACCGGTTTTTCTAAAATAAAACGATCCTGCGAAATAGACGCGACGAGTGCCACGGTCAGTCTTGGAAACTCGAGTCTCCGCGAAAACTCCTTCCGCTTCTGGCTATACGTACAAGTATATCAACGCGCGCCTTGCAACGCGTCTCGTGCTGTTTTTCTCCTATTCTGCTTGCACGTTTCTCAAAGAGAATACCTAATACCAAGGTCGCCTTCGCTTTACGCGTCTGTGCGATTCCCGCGATGGAAAAAACGTCGCGCTGTTCAGCAAACCAGCGTGCAAGCAACGACAATACGTATACGACGTTGCATAAATCAACGAATGTTCGCGTATAGAAACTTGTAAAAAAAATCCACTGTCGAAAAATAGAAAAATTCGTACTCGTGCAAAGATCAGCGGGAAACGAAACGTTTTTCGACTCGTAACCAAGCGTTATAGTCACAGGAATGTAACGAAACGGCGCGCAAACAACCGACGCGAAACCATCGTGACGCAAAAGCATTTCGCGACAGGGAGCGCGGGTCCGACCGTAGCGAAAAACCAGCAGCCAGCCCGCTGTCGTTTCACCCAATGGGGGGTTGTATCGATATATCGAGGCAGCGTCGCTGAAACCTGCTGGTGGCAGAGAGCCAACGATAAGGGCCGCCATCTATCGACCGTAAGAGCCTCCTTTTGTATTAACGACGCTGTTCCGACTGTAATTGAGAGCCTCTGTACTCCGGCCCAACGTCGCCAGGTTATTAAATCCCGGGATATAAATTAGTTAATATTATCCACGCGCCGCTAGCTCGCACTCTTTTCTTCGCCAGAGAAATGGATTTTCCGCTAAACTTAAATTGCTTAGCGATCGCCGGATGTGAAAGTTTTTTCGAGTCCGTCGATAAAGAGCTTCCGCGTACAACCGACCCGATCAACGTACCATCGACACGCGACAACTGCCAACGATTTACGACGGTTACGATGGTATTACCTTTTCTTCACGATACTTTTCTTTTTCTTTCTCTTCTTCCGCCGTATTTGAGTTGATCACTATGGTTGGTCGCTTTACGTCATCGTGTACGAGGGACACGCCGAATAAAGTTTGTGGAAAATCATTACTCCACGGATCCTTTTCATCGAGTGTTCCAAGATAGCCGTTAGTGGAATTTTCGACCTCGTTTAAGACCCTTCAACGAGCTGAAATCTGCTCGCCAACTTTACTCGGAATTCAATGCTTTTCAATTACAAAGATTTTCCGGTTAACCGTTCCTTAATTAAACATGTAACTATACCGAAACGTTTAAATTACCTTTTGAACCTGGTATACAGGTCAAAGCTACTCCAGTTTACTCTGCTTTTTTCAGAACGTCCCTTTCAATTTCGCTGCGCGGAACGTCGGGAAAGGAACTCGAATACGAACGACTATTTCTTTTCTTGCCCCTCGATATCCGCACTACGCACGCGTTCGTTACGCGTTCGCGACCGTTGCCACGTATGTCTTCTTCCAAATATTCGACGGAAGGATGTAGGAAGCATGTCGGCCTTACACTTTTATGATATGGCGCTTTGTATCGCGAAGCCATCGAAAACAGTTCCGTCGTCGAGTCCCGCCACGAATATATGGGCGGTGTAAAGCAGACCAGTAAACAGCTACATACCGTTTTATACGAAAGTCCCAAAAATGGTGGCGAAAATTACTTTTTTGCGGATTGGAAATATCAACAATAAATTCTTACTTATTATATAACGCAAACCAGAAGAAAAAGAATAAAAACAAAATAACGCATTTGCAATTCGTACGTCGCTTGATGGGTCAATTAATTGGGCATTTTCGTGACGCCGACCTCAAGAATACTTCATCAACTTCTGGAACAGCAGAAAGACTAAACGGCCTTTTACATGTCATTCGGCGAGATGACACAGAAGGAAGTAAAGATCGTGTGGTATGTTGTAATCGGAAAATCAAAGGTAGAAGAAGAGAATCGATGTACTATTATGCCACTCGTTTGGTTAAACCGGCCCTGCATACACGCAATTGCTTCGAAAAATACCACACCGTGCAAGTATATGAAAGGAGTCATAAACGTAGCAAAAGTAAGTATCTTTTCCTGGATTTTGACAAAAGAATTCTGTTATATTCAAACAAAGTCCTAGTTTTTATTACGCAAATGTTTTTTCGCATAGAATTAACACCAATGAATAAACGGATAACAGAAGAATTAAACGAAGTGGAACTAGTACAGTGCATAAAAGTACTATTGAAATCAAGCGAAAACATGAAAAGATCGAATTCCGTACCCGGATTACCTATAGAAATCATGTCTATAGAAATCATCTAAAGCACAAAAGATAAAAACAAGAAAAAGGATAGTAACACGGGGAACCAATCATCCTACAAAGAATTAGTACATTAAAATAAAAGATCAAACGCAACGGTGAAAAATTACTAGCGTTGCTGGAGAAGAAAAAGAAGAGCAGAATAACAGAGGAACAAAGAGAGTGAATACGAAATTAGAAAAGCTTTCCACAACTTCATAAGAAACTACTGGAAATGTAGAATGGAAAACATATCCAAATAAAAACCCAAAGAACTTTCACCATCGATTAACTGCGTCTTCCGCCCAAAAAACCACAACATAAGTGATATACTCTGACACAACCAGAACGGATACAAATAGGAATTCATGAAAGCCGACATGTACCGTCACACAATTCGACGAAGACAATAATATAATCATTATCGATAACCATGAGATACTAAACATACTAACATAGAGAAATAACATTTATTGTCTGGATGGTTATAAAGTATAAGGAGAAAGCTTAGGATATTGGCAAAGACGACTGAATTCCAACTGAAATATTCAGCATATACCGAATGGGAAAAACGGTCAGAGTCTACTTGGGGGTACGTGACTGCTGGGCCGCATGGGCACGCTCCGCGTTACATAGACGAAACCTTGAGTATCTCCAAATAAAGGGCCTAAAAAGGCTAATTTGGGAAGTCATAAACTAATCGTCTATACTAAGAGCACGCATTGAAACAGTCCACACACAAAATAGCCACATAAGAATATATCAGCATAACTAAGTTGACTGTTACGTCGCGTAACACTCTACCTAGCCGAGGCCACACACCGAAGGCAATATGGCAACCAGATGTCTTCGGATACTCGCAGCGTATCCTCCATAGTTTCAAGGACCTTCCATAAATTTCACAGATTTCCTAGAAAAGGTCCTTCAAACGAAACAAACATCTGGTTCGGAGGAATTTCTAGAGACTATTGTCTACCACGGCGAAAAAGGGAAAGGTAGTATTTGTCACGTACGCTGCAACTTTCCTCCCACTAACCACTTTCTCTCGAGGGCGGTTAAGACCCTGCGTCTAACCAATTAAAAACGAAGCCTATTCCCTCACTCTCCTAACACAAATCGTCACGAACAAATCCGATGGTCCCGTGCGCTAGACACACCCGATCCTTAGCTTTCCTCCGAGACAGCATCGTCTACCAAGAGTACTGATTTTACATCCTTCGAACGGTCAACATCCTTCCACCCGGTATACACACCCGTAGATCAGTCACTCATCTCGTACATACGCATCAGCGTAACTATCCTCGTTATAAGTTGTGGAATAAACGGTGAAATATAACTTACTACTGTGTCATATTCATTCAACCACCTCTGTTATCCTAACCGAAACAGGGGAACGACTACTTCGCGGCGTCGATTCACCGAATCGTAGCGAGAATTTACGCCTCTCGCTGACGCGTTTTCCTCGCGACCGCGTCTCTCCGCGAACGGTCGTAACATTGACAATCCAGATTTAATTCTATCTGACATTTCCACAAATTAAAATAAGTTAGATCTAACCTTCAAAAATGAACAATAAAAAAAATTATCGAATTTGGTAACATTGATTTAAAAGAACCTACCTAACTATATTTACGCACCTTTCACACATCTACTCCTGCAGCATAATATTTAACAATTGCCTAAATGCCAATTATTTCTCCATTCTGGAAAACAAGAAAGGCAGTAGCATTAAAAAAAGAAGGAAAAGCAACAGTGATTCTGTCAGCTATACCGATGAATTAGACTCTTACTCAACATTTATAAAGTATCCGAATCTATGATAAATAACACTATATACATTGAAAATAACCTAATTCCGGGCACCCAATTTGGCTTCAAATTTAAACATTCAACGATACATGCAATTACAAAATTCATCATATATCTCTTGGGCAAGAGACGAGAGTGATTGCGTCGAAGCGGTGTTCATAGATTTAGAGAGGGCATTCAACACATTCTGGCTGAATTTCTTTCCTTAAGCTCGAAAAAGAGAGCTTCCACACCACGTAATAAAAATAATTTGGAAATCACAAATTAATATAAGCGAATTCAAAACAATTCTATTCGGGCCGTACATTTCCAAAATATCAGATGCAAAAAGCAATTCCGCCTACACGATATCTACGATACAATAGCAACATATCCATTCCTCACAAAAAAGTCGTTTGCTATTTAGATATACATTCGGATTTCAAATCGAACAAACACACGAATCTACTGCAAACAACTAAATAATAAAGTAAAAATATTCTGCTGCAAACTTCTAATAAAGCTGATCCTGATGTACGGTTGCCCGATTTGATTTAAACAGAAAAGCCAAATTGGTTCAAATGTAAGTGTCTGAGATCATACTCAATACATATTTAACCATTATATACCATTTATAGGTTTTAGATATTTTTTGTACAGTAATATCGAATAACAAAACTAGTTACTTCAGCAAACGCTCATACCACATTGAGTACACTCGTTCTCGCATTCTTCTCCTGAAGAAAGGAAAAACAATATTGTAGAAAAGTACCACTTTTGTAGCGACTTAAATTCAATCATTAACTGAAATGTTAAAAATGTAAATCCGACACAAAATATTGTATGGCTACGTCATACCGTCGCGTAACGGTACTTTTGCCAAAACCACATTCCAACTGAAATTCTTTCTTTATTAAGAATATATACGTGTAATATGTATTTTCTCGGGCAATAAATGTTATATATATGTCGGGTTCACATTATGACTAGGGTTAGGGGCGTGAAACGAATCTTCATTTGGATTAGACATTTTTGTTATGCAATATTTACTACTGCAAATAGGATTATTACAGCATTTGACAAGTAACCGTGGTAATTAGATACTCGAGAAGCCAATGACAATGATCCTAGGTTCAATAACGAATCCGCGGTCAGCGGGATAACAAAATGCCCTTTTTTTTCAAAGTCCAAGTTCTACTCAACTTGCTTGTCTACGGTACAAGTATTACTAAACTAACTATTTGTTAAAAAGTAGAATATTCACCGAGCGTAAAGACGCTATGTAACTCGCTGATGTGACCTCACGAGAGAATAACTTTCCGTCGTGATGATGCTGCAGAGGAAATCTATGATGGGGTGTGTCGCAGAACATGAGATCATCGGATTCGCGGAGAGATGCCTTCGTCCGGAAAGTGAGGGAAAGTGACGTTGAGAGAAAGTTGCTAGCAGGAAACGTCGTTCGTGAGAAACATAGATTTCCCCTATCTTTTCGTAGTTGGGACAAAGACTGTTTGTCTGTTTGAAGGACCTTAGTTAACTAAATCTTGAGATTTATAACGGGTCCTCAGGCTAGCTGAACATGTACTGTGGAGATGAAGAGGGTCTGCATGTCGTGATCCACGAACAGCAACTGTTGGAATGTTTACTGTCGAGTGCCACTACAACTATTTTTTTTTTTTGTTGAGGTTATTTGATGTATAAACAGAGAAAGTCGTGGATAAATTGTAAGGTAGATAATATATTTTCATACAGAAGTGTAATTATAAGTAAGAATACAATTTGAACTGGTCCAAATCCGCACGCTAGCAGTGTTACCCTATAACTGAAAACCCCGAAGCCAACGTCGCCTGTCTACTGTTTAAGGTCTGCCTTCGTCGCTGTCTTTTGTCTATACGCTCTCGATGGTTTCAGTACTTGAGAAAACTAAAAAGACCAGATGTAGAGTTTTCTTAGAAGTAATGACCACTTCAACACTTTTTGACGAGAGCTACACTATTACTCCATACCTTTGTTAGACAAAACGTTGATTCCTTGACCGCGGCTACGTTCGGCGACTGATTGTCGCCTCGAGCCGAAGCTCATTGTCACATATCTCGAGCAAATACAATCGGATTGAATGACGATAATTGCTTAATTACGGCTATGGTAGAATCTAGGTTACAGTGTTAAGGGATTTTCCCAAAGTTCCAAAGGGAAGGTTCCGGTGTCCTTTCATCTCCGACATATAGAAATATAAATAACACTCGTTCTCGTCCATTTACGGAAGTCAAGCAGCGCTATGGATAGTACTTAGATAGTTTACACCAAATAATAGCCATAATTTAGAACATGTTACGTAACAAACAATTTTACGTAACAGGCAGAACAGTTTAAACAAAGTATCTAAAATCAAAGACCACCCATAACAAGAAGCCGTGAACTCCCCTATTTTATTTAATTTATCGCGATGTAAATTGTAGCGCAAATAGCGATAAAAATAATGAAGCAATAACATTCGCAGATGACCTACTAATATGCGCGAGAGACAATAAAGCTTTAAAATCCAAAAGCCATCTACAACAAATATTGGACATAATGTATGGCTATTTATGGACAGTAGAAATTAATATAAACAAGTAAAAGAATTTTATTCTAGCTGTACATCTCCGAAATATCAGGGACAAACTACGATGTACGCAGCTATGTCAAGAAATTTCGTTTATACGACAGCAACAATAACAACCAACCATTGTTTCCTGCAATGGAAACACGAATTGAAGCCTAAATTGAAAAACACGATTTCAAACTACTTGCCCAGGCTGTTGTTTTAGAATCATCTCGTTATCAGTCCAACAATTGCAGAACAATCACTGAGTAGACGTAAATGAAATTGATAAATAACGAATTCTTTGCAATAATAATACTTAATGAACAAAATGGAGACATTTTGCAAATGGGTCCAGTCAATGGACTACTCTTAAAAGATGCAAAAGGTTTCATCTCGATAGCTCGATCCAATCCAGAATAACTGATGAATTTGTATACATAAAAATTGGATTTTTGTAAAAAAAAAAAAATAGTTTACAAAAAAGAAATGGAAAAATATTTTATATCTGAACCAACGGAAAATTATGTCTTACAAGGAGCAAAAAGTGTCATTCCGATTGATCAAGCCGTTTCCGAAAAATCGGTAAACATAACAAAAAGATAAATATACATGTCGAATTGAGACATTTTCCACCTTTTCCAATGTCGATGTCATGAAATGTAAACCTTTTTTCGCATTTCTAGCAACAACTTCTAAGTCAGTACTGTGTACTAAAATAGCACCTAATATATTTGATAATATAATTGATTAGTTTCAATTCCATTCTTTTTAAACAAAAAATGCTATTGGTTATTTCCAATTACTGAGTAAATCGCTTGTCATGAAAAACTGCGCACTACTTGTTTTCCTGCAAAATTCGAAATCCTCAAAACCTTCAATAATTTGTTCATTTCAGTGGAAACTAAAATATCTCTTTATTGACATTTTTTCGTATAGAAGAACACAGTTCCCGTCAAAATCATTTTTTCGCTACTTTAATTCTTAATGAATCAAACAAATTTCGACATGTACCTAACCAAGTATTAATTACACCGAATCAATGAATGATTATGCCAGGACTTGAAATATTAAACTTGCGAGTATCACGAATTTCTACTCAGAGAAGGTGAAACGTAATATGGCGTTAGAAAAACACTATTCGTCTGCCAGGAAGAGATAACTGCATCGGTATAAACATTAAACTGAAACCACAGATTCTACACGCGTTTGCCTTTTTCAGGCATACATCACTAATGTTACCTGAAGATAAATTCTCGCCTACGCTTTCTAATGCTTTACGCTTCACTCACTCTCTCGTTGTCATTACTTGAATACAAACACAGAATAGTATTCTTCCCTAATCTTTCAGAAGAACAAAAATGATTTTTAATAGCGATACGTTACAATTTATAATCGTACGTCTATTACAACCTGTTGTTTTTATTTTAAAACAAACAGAAATACATACCTTATCCAAACATCAACGATATTTTATCAACAAGTGACGGTTATTATATCAACTGAAATTTTGTGGTATATTTACTTAACACGCAAAATAACAAGTCATCTGGTGGCACCAATTGATATCTACTTTTATTTTATGCATTTCATAGTAAAAGATCATTCGCATTTATATATTAACCCAAATATAATATAATCTTAAACCTAAATTTACTAATTGTGGATATTTATTGACAGATGGTAATTTAAAAATTCATATCCATACTCCTTCCTATTTTGCACATTTTTTTGTTTTGAGAGGAGAGGAGAATGCAGTTACGCATAACTAGGTACGTTAGCGCGCGCCTGGATTATGCGGGACTTGGCAAGATGATAGCACCTCTACCCACCAAAAAACCCCTCCTCTGTCTCTCTCCTCTGTCGGTACAAGAACCAACCCTGGAACCACCTCTCGGCATTACTTCAGAGTTGGTCTTCTTACTGAGTGTACCTCTCATCTTATTATGATCTTCTTCTAGTTAATCCTCTCCTTCTTCTCTCCATGTTCCTCTCCTTATCTTGTCTATCTGATTGAGCTATCATTTTCTTTCGGCAAAGCCCTTGGAATCTAGCCCAGTTCTCCTCGCTATTGACGACCACGTCGATTACGTTATTGGTTGCCAGTATTTCGCCTACGTAATTATCCAACAATGTACTTCCATTGTCCCATCTGGGGCAATTGAACAACGCATGCTCTGCATCTTCACCTTCGACATCACAATCCCAGCATCTTGGGTGTGTCTCTTTCCTAATCGTTCTCTATTAAAAATGCAGGCGTCGTCAATCAGCTTTCTGGTCCAATTATCTTCTCTGCAATAGAGCTACTCTTCCCTTCATCTTTTATTCGATCACTATCGACATCTTCGGAATGTTATTGTTTTTCCGTATTGCTAGGGCTTTGACACATATCGGTGTGGCATAAAGCACCACCGACTCCCGCACTCCGTAATAGTTTCCTAACTGAGTCGGTGGGCCCATTGACGTTCGGCAACGATGTCCTTGTCACAGACGAAATTCGAGCAACTGTATATAACAAACCGAAATTCCGAACGCTTTATCGCGTGTGACCGTCCGGTCAGCACCCGTTCTCAGCCGCCTGAGTGGCATTCGATCACTTCAGCCGTTCTCCGAATTTTACACTAAGTATAAACAAAACCTTCTCCCACTCCAACGATTGGAAGAATATAAATGCTCCCTTCAAAATCATTCAGTCAGTCTAATAAAAAAATTCTTAACTAATCCAAGTATCGAAAGTGTATCATCGCGAACCGAAAAAATTGTATAAATTGAGTAAAAAATAAAAAGAACTTAATCTCCTTTTCGGAAATTAACAAGTTCCTTATTTTTACCTTAATTTTACACGACATTTTTGGCGATCCGTGCCAGGATCTATTCACTTCAGTGCAAACGAAATTACGATTTCGGCGTACGCGCATCATTGAAGATCGAAGGATCAACGGACCCAGTGCGAATCTTTGCTACTACGAAGGCCTGCAGCAACTTTCAACGTTCCACTACGATGAAACTAGACGAGAGGACTACGGTCAGCGCAGAGCAACCCTACGAATAAGATTCGGAATCTAGAACCAACCAGAGAGGAAACATCCCTGAGACTCCTCAACGGTCATAGCTACTACGGTAAGCTGAAAATCTGGATTCATTTTCACGATACCGTGTGAGAAAACCCAGTTTCTCAAGCGCTTCGAGTCCAAATAGCAACAGTAGTTCAGACTCAATAAGCTCAATTAGAATCATGCCCACATCACGAAAAGACAAAGTCGAAACTATTGAAACCGTTTCTACAAACGGAGGTACGGACAATTCGATTCGTGCCATACTCGACGTGATACAAAAACAAATTGAAATTCTTGCGCAACGTGTAGAAGAGACACAACGGACGGCCGACAGTGAAAATAAGAAGCGTGCAGCGGAAATAGAACTATTAGGCAAAAATATCTCTAAAATAAAAATAGGACGCGACGCTACTACAGAACTAGGCTCCCTTATTACTATGGACGAATCTGTTGCCGCGAGAGATAGAACTTCCCCACCATGCGTTCCAATTCGAACAGAAGAAGGCAACCATCCCTCTTACGAAGACCGTCCACCGCAATTCGCCTCTCCGAGCTTACGGACCAAAGACGCGATAGTATGTATTCCGCAATTAAACGGTGAAGACAATATCGGAGTCGAAGAATTCATACGCGAAGTACGCGAATTACGAGCCATGTGTAGCGAACCCACGCTATTATTAAAAACGATCAAAATCGGGAAAATCGCGGGTAAAGCCGCAATGGCCATCTGCAATATACCGATATACGAATACGGACACCTGTACGATGCCCTAAGACGAAACGTAGCCACCCAAGACTCTGTTAGAGAACATCAAGACCAGCTACGCGAAACGAGACAGCGTCACGACGAAAGTGTGCAAAGTTATATCATCAGGTTCCGCAGAGCACTCAATAAGTTACAATACAGTATAACGAACGAATACCGTGACGAAATTACTAGACGAGCTATGAACGACAGGATTTTAAAAGACTCCGTGATCGATTTTATCCGAGGCCTGAAAGGCGAAATAGGACAATTACTACTCGCCAATCCACCATACAATATCCTTGAAGCCGAAAAGAAAGCCACCGACATCGAGCGATTCTTCGGGGAAGATCGAAATCGACGACCAAAACCAATAGAACGATTACGACTCCCTGAGCAGCAACGACTAACAACCAATAATCCTAATCCGATTACTAAAAAACCAACTCCAACACCCAATCCAATGCCAAGAAGCTTCCGACAAACCGAACAAATACCACTTGCCCAAAGGACACAATTAAAATGCTTCAAATGCAACCAGATCGGACATGTCTCCAGTCAATGTAAAAATTTTCGAACACCCAGCCAATTTCCGAGACCACCAGCAGTCCACAATCTCGAGACACACAAGGAAGAAATAGAGAAACCAACAGACCAGACCTACGAATTAACGCCACAACGGGAAGACTACCCACAGTACTTTTACGATCCGACGGACAGCGACATAAATTCCTCATTGACAGCGGAGCAGGAATTAATATACTCAAGCGAAGATGCGTATTACGACCAAGAATAACAAAAGAACGGAAATTCTCGATGGGACACTCTAAATTTGAAACCAACGAACACGCTTTGATAAAACTATTTGGCAAAACTCTAGAATTTTTTGTGGTAGAAGACAACTTTCCAATTATAGAAGACGGCATATTCGGTTTGCCAGCCCTATCTAAATTCCAATTTGAACTCTCGAATCATTATTGCAACAGGAAAACGACGTACCTCCAAAACAAGCAGTGTCAAAAACAGTCTACCTGGAAGGAAAACCGACAACGATATGCTTTATCAATTGTGGTGAGTGCCCAGCCAAAATGACTAATTTTATCGAAAATTCAAATACGTACGATCAAGTCTCCACGTTTAAAGATATAGTTAGACTTTCGCATATAGAGAAAACCCTCCGTGAACCAATCGAAAAGATATTGCTGTTCTACCTCGACGTATTCAATCTAGAGACCGACTTATTACCATGCACTAACCTTGCTAAACACACAATAACGTTAAAAGAAAATAAAATCATTAACACAAAATCTTACCGACCGCCTGAATGCCATAAAGAAGAAATCAAACGACAAATGGACGAAATGCTACAAAAGAACATTATAGAACCATCTGATTCTCCTTACAATTTACTAGTCTGGGTAGTACCAAAAAAGGCAGACGCCTCAGGGAAACAGAAATGGCGAATTGCAATAGACTTCAGAAAAATAAACGAACTAACTGACCAGGACGCATATCCATTACCTGACATAGACGACATACTATCCCAACTAGGCAACGCAAAATTCTTCTCAGCCCTCGATTTATCCTCCGGATTCCACCAAATCCCAATGGACATAGACTCTAAAAAGTACGCAGCATTCTCCACACCACAAGGACACTATCATTACAATAGGATGCCATTCGGTTTAAAGAATACACCTGCAACATTTCAACGCATGATGGATACCGCGCTAAGAGGACTCATAAATAAACATTGCTTCGTATATTTAAACGACATTATAATATTCGGACAGTCGATTGAAGAGCACAATAGCAACCTCGCGATAGTATTGCAACGCCTACGCGAACTCGGACTCAAAATACAGCCGGACAAATGCGAATTTCTCAAACCAGAATTAGAATATCTTGGACATATAGTAACCGCCGAAGGTGTAAAGCCAAATCCCAAAAAATTAGAAGCCGTTAGCAATTTCAAACAGCCACGTAATCCCACAGACATCAAATCGTTCTTAGGACTAGCAGGTTATTACCGTAAGTTCATAAGAAACTTTTCTAAGATCGCGAAACCATTGACCGAACTTACAAGAAAGGAGACATCATTTCATTGGACAGATAAAACCCAGGAAGCATTCCAGACATTAAAAGACAAACTCTGTTCATCACCCGTACTAAAATTCCCAGACTTTGCGAAACCATTCACATTAACGACTGACGCCAGTAACGAAGGTATAGGTGCAATCTTATCACAGGACGGACATACATGTTGTTATATCTCGCGAACTCTAAACCCACCGGAACGAAATTATTCCACTACAGAAAAAGAACTTTTAGTAATAGTATGGGCCGTGAAACGCCTCCGACAATATCTGTTAGGACAGAAATTCCTCATCCGAACCGATCACCAAGCACTAAAATGGTTACAGAATTGCAAAGACCCCTCATCACGCTTGACGAGATGGCGACTAAAACTAGAAGAATACGAATACGACATAGAATACACGAAAGGAAAAGATAATACTGCAGCCGACGCACTATCTAGAATACATGTTCTGACCAGACGACGCGAAAATTTGAACATAGAACTCGATAAAAAATATCACGATTGGGAAAAATCTACCGACGCGTTACCCAAAATTCTCAAAATGACTCCGAACCGTAAATCTTTCTATCAATTATCCAAAACAGAGCTAGGAAATTACGACAGAATCGAATGGTTAACTAAATTAAACGAAATTATTCATATAAACGAAAAGATAGGTATAGGCGACGACAGTTTCACAGAGACCGAAAAGAACGCGATCAAACAAATTTTATTATTCCTGAACGACACTGTAAAAGAATTAAATTTTGCATGGGAACCAATTCAAACATATAGCGACGAAGAAATAGACGAATTATTGAAAGAAAATCACGATTTAGTAGGACACCCCGATATACAAAAGACATACGACCGCATTCGTGAACGGCACAGAGTACCAGATTTGATGAAACGCATACAACAACATATAGAATCATGCGACACCTGCCAAACATCTAACACTACACGTATCAGACCGCGCGAAGAACCTTGTATCACCGACACACCCCTCGAACCAAACGATAAAATTGCTATGGACTTATTAGGCCCACTGAAAAAGACGAAAAAAGGCAATCAGTACATTCTATCCATACATGACGAATTGACAAAATACTTAATACTCGTACCACTAAAAACTCAGCAAACGGAAACAATTTGGAACGCACTCTTGAATCATTACATTTACATCTTTTCCGCTCCAAAAAAGATATTAACTGACCGCGGACAGAATTTTATATCTAGTTTAATGCAACAGTACGAAGACGCGTTCAAAATCAAACATATCAAAACGACATCCTTCCACCCACAAAATAACGGATCGTTAGAACGGACACACGCAGTAATAACAGACATGTTAAAATCGATGCAGCGAAATTCGGATGAAGAATGGGACGATCAACTTAACTTTGTATGCCTTGCATATAACACAATGATACACGACTCTACTGGTTACACGCCATTCGAACTCACATTCGGACACCAAGCCAATCTTCCCTCCACAATATCCAAGAATCCCCAACGCACATACGCAGACGAAGTCACGTTCCGCAAAAAGGAATGGGACTCTAGACTCCGACACGCTCGCGAAACATTGATCAAAAGTAAACAGCGATATCAGCGCGATCAAAAACGTAAAATTATAAAACCTCAATCAGTTTTCAAAGAAGGAGACTCCGTTTTAATACATAACGATCATAAAAGGCATAAACTTGATGTGGAATGGTTAGGACCGTACACGATTGATAAGGTATGTACTCCATACTATCTGATTCAAGACAAAAAGATACACGGTAATCGTTTAAAACCTTACTTTCCAGGTCGACGCTCCTCTTTGCCGGAATAGTATCCGCGCAAATAAATATTACACCATTAGAAGGAAACTCTGTATTCGTAGAAAACATAGGAAAAGGATATTTATACAGCGACACTGCCAATGTAATAGTAGGATTAGACACTAGCGACATATACGAACAGATAAGCGCAATAGAATCATATAAATTAACAATAGACTCACGTGCAATCAGCAAACAATACGTCGAAGAGTTAGGCGGATTACAAAATCGCATCAATAACCTAAAACAACTCGCAAAACACTTGAAAGCGTTAACACATACCCGGAGCACACGAGGTCTGCTTAACATCATAGGTTCCGTATCGAAAAGTCTGTTCGGGACTCTCGACGATGATGATCTTACGCTCATAAACAAAAATATGGACAAACTATTCGATGATAATAATAAAATCAAGACCATAATAGCTAATTAAACAGCACTTATTAGAAAAATTGTAAACTCAGAAAACCTAAACCACTTAGAGAGATCATATAGTGATATATTAAAATTACAACAGCAGGCAAATATCGATAGATCTATGCTTAAGATAATCATGAAAGTCGGCACCGCGATGCAAACTTTACACTTCCAATTAGATGAAATAGTTAACGTCATGATATTAGGCAAACAAGGAATAATTAGTCCACAAATACTTGACCCCAATGAATTCATAGAAAATTACGCCAAGGCAATAGGTAGCCAGATGTACAACACCGCGATTTCTGCCAAAACCGAACATTTTCAATTCATACTCGACATCGGTGATCTTAAAATCTTCACAATAGATGACAAAATATTTTTCAAAATCATAGTACCTTTAGTCTCTAACACAGAATGGAACATATTACAAGTATATCCTATGCCGAGTAAAAGAAATGGAGTATTTTTGGCTCCAGTAGTCGAACATCAGATGTATTTAACTTCAGGTCTTTCATTTATAAACGCTGATATCGAGTATTTCAACAAACTTTGTAAGAATCGAGCCGGAACCACTATATGCAAACAAACACTACCAATCCATGACAGAAATTCAAGAACCGATTGTCGCAGCGAAATAATAAATTTCAAACCACACATTGAACATTGTCAAATAACTGTACTTAAGATTGAAGACATTAGCTTTATACCGCTCAAAACTAGCAACTGTTACATTGCGATACCAGCAAATCCGATAGAAATAGACACAATTTGCCAAACGAAACATACCTTACAAAAACTTGACAAGCCTTCCATCATAAGAGCTAACACTTCTTGCGATTTATTGTACAAAGACGAACACATGCGTATAGGCGAAACAAAAAACGAAGTCATATACGAAATCAAAACAAAAACCCTAGCGCTCAAAACAAACGATAGTTTCACTCATCTATTAGATAAACTCCAGCGAGCACCGAAAATAATAGATAATTTACAAGGCTATAAAACAACGATCGATAAAATAGGCGACGAGATAGAAACTCTTAATTTCGAACACAGAATTAAAAATATACAGTATTGGGGACTAACCACGCTCCAGATATTAGGGTACATAGCATTAGGCATACTAGGTATATATGGATTAAACAAAATAGGGGTATTCAAATGCATCAGGAAATGTATACCGAACAAATAATGTATCAATTTATTTTGCTGCCGAAATGAAATTGTAATCAACAGCCACAATGCGACAGCCCCACCAGTACCACTCACCCTGGGCTCAACACCCAACATCTATATTCCAACCAACACATACCACTCAGATGAAGAGGAGGAATCAGCTGTAATTTTCAAGCCACGTCAAGTCCGATTCCACAAAAGTCTTCTGAAGAAAACTTGAGGGATCAAGTTCAATCTAAGAAGGGGGGAATGTCACAGACGAAATTCGAGCAACTGTATATAACAAACCGAAATTCCGAACGCTTTATCGCGTGTGACCGTCCGGTCAGCACCCGTTCTCAGCCGCCTGAGTGGCATTCGATCACTTCAGCCGTTCTCCGAATTTTACACTAAGTATAAACAAAACCTTCTCCCACTCCAACGATTGGAAGAATATAAATGCTCCCTTCAAAATCATTCAGTCAGTCTAATAAAAAAATTCTTAACTAATCCAAGTATCGAAAGTGTATCATCGCGAACCGAAAAAATTGTATAAATTGAGTAAAAAATAAAAAGAACAATCTCCTTTTCGGAAATTAACAAGTTCCTTATTTTTACCTTAATTTTACACGACATCCTAATCGCTCCTATTAGGGTATCAACCATGACACACACCTTTCCTAGATGTAATGAGAATTTTCTATTATTGTCCTATTGCACCCCAAGATACCTAACCTTCTATTTAGTCATCAACAGGTACTTGCCCATATTGACGTCCTTGACCTTGTGATACGATTTCCGGTAAGTAGAATCACCTCCGTCTTGTCTTGAGCTAATTTCAATCCAGTTTCGGTACACCACCGATTCTTCTGCTACTTCAATATCGGGCCTACCACCAATCGTGGGACTCCTCTGAATTTTCCTACTAGGCTTAAAGGGATCACCTTCCTCGTCTCCCCTAGTCTTCGGTGCAACCGATATGGTGACGTTGTCACTTATTCTGATGTCCGACACTATCCTTGGGTTTTCAATACTAACCGCCAACCTCTTGCTATTCGCCTTTGCGCCAGTCGCTGTTACTGTACAAGGGGGTGCCTGGGGTTCCACCTCCTAGCCAAAACCGTTCGAATGTATCCAATCATAACCGAAAGAACTCGCCAAGTCGTCAACAAAAAGCCAGTATAATAGAAATAAAAAATATATAACGAATAAATAAATAAATAAGTATCTAAGAGCAAAACATAGTTATATCCTCATAATTAAATATTATCTTAGAAATTTCTACACAGCTACAATAAACTAAATCTATCAAGCTAAATTTATATAACGCTAAAATAAACTAAATATATCAAGCTAACGCCTGCGCTTCAATAAGAGGCCTGATGATACATACGCAGATCACCGCATGTATAAATAGATAATATAGTAATAAATAAATAAACAACCAGCTAACTAAATAAATAAATAAATGAATAATAACTAAATAACTAAATAATAAATAAACCAACATAACTAATAATAAATATTAATAATAAATAAGTAAATAAATAAATAATATCAAAACAAATAATACATAAATAATCAACCAATAGTTAAATAAATAAATAAATAAATAAACGAGTAAAGTAAATAAATAATATAAATAAGAAACGCATATACCTGCATTCCCCAACCCACACGACGCCGCGTAACTCAAATAAAGCCTCCACGTACGCAGCACCCGTCATACTTATTTATTCTTATTTATTCACCAAGGAAGTTTGACTCGAGTGGCGAAATAAATAAAATAAATAAAATAAACGATATATAACTAGAACTCTGGTCGACCCGACTTTATTTCTTCGTAATAGGAACTTAAGTCGAGCCGGCCGTACATACCCTAGTGTGCTGCCCGTAAGGTGGCGACGCCACACATCGACGCGACAAACCACCTCGCCTGCGCATCGTTCGGCACCACGCGTACGTCCTGCCACTACCATTACAATAATGGCGTCAAATCTATCCACGTGCGCGTCTCGATATTAAAGAAAATCGCGTATTTCTTGTATCTCACGTTGTCGCGCAATGCGAGTGCTACATCACATCCAGTAATACTCAATAACAATTCTTACCCGCTAGTATAAACTCTACGGCGAATACAATCCTCTCCACGCCACGCAGGTGCTCGCCGAGCCCCTGTTTGCCAGCAGGAGCCCGAGACCCGCTGCCCAATCGGTAAGCGTCCGTCCCCGAGAGTTGGTCCTGGGATTTTCCCATTGCATAGAGTGGGCATTGAAGTCCCAGAGGACGAGTACCTTGCGGGGGAGGCATCTCCCGACGCACTCGCCGACCCGTTCCAGGAAGTCCCTGTACGCAGCCAGGTCGATGTTGGGGGAGTCGTATACCGCTACCACCATTACTCCACTCCCGTATGGTCTGGAAGAGCAGATCTTGCGCCCTTCTCGACCTACAGAGATTGCATTGGAGGAGGCGCTTGAACTACTCGGTCACCTCTATGGCCTCCTCCCGACCATCTGCCGCTGCTGCTTTGGCGGTTCTCCCTGGTGTCCTTTCCGCAGCTGCTGGCTCGCGGATTGATCTCCTCCTCTTGACTTTCGGGGGGGGGGGGGGAGACATTCCGCACCGCCCATCCTGTGATTGGCGGGCGTCCCGAGCGACTCGCACAGGGAGCACTTGGGAGCAGAGGCGGGACAGCCTCTGGCGCGGTGTCCGCTTCCGCCGCACCTGTAACACAGGTGCCCTCGATCCTTGCTGGACACGCATGTTGCGCGTACGTGCCCCACCTCCAGAACCTGAAGCACTGCAGGGGCCGCTTCGGGATGGCTCGAATCCTCGCGGTTGACCAGCCCAGGGCTATTTTCCCTGCCTGGGATACTTTCCGGGCTCCTGCCACCGGGCACTTGATCCAGGCAGACCCTAGGCCACCTCTGCCGCCGTTCTCGCCGACCTGAACCTCCGCGCAGCCGCATCCTGCCGCCGAGGCCAGTGCTT
This sequence comes from Bombus huntii, assembly GCF_024542735.1. Taxonomy (NCBI): domain Eukaryota; kingdom Metazoa; phylum Arthropoda; class Insecta; order Hymenoptera; family Apidae; genus Bombus; species Bombus huntii. The sequence goes on along the minus strand of NW_026099327.1, from coordinate 401,083 downwards.
TCCGCAGCTCCTCCTTCTTGACCGAGATGTCTATCCCGGTATCTCGAAGCTCCGCCATCCAGGTAGGCGTGGCGACTCTCACCGCAGTTGCGTCTAGCGCCTCGGCCAGACGCGTCGCCAGCAGCGTCGCCAGCAGCGTCGCCTTTTCCCTGTTCCTGTCTCCAGGGAATCTGATGATGATGGTGCCCGTCATCGCCTTCTTCATCCCCACCTGCTCCACGCCGAGCTCCGAGAGCGGGACCTCCGGCTGCCTCGAGGACGTCGGCGTACGACATCCATGCTCCCTCGTTCAGCGTCAGAGTCACCGCGGATGTTCGCGGTGCGCGAGGGAGCGTGACCGCCTTGGGTGCCTGCGACGGTCCTCTGCTTGTTGCGGCGGCGCTCGCTTTCGCCGCGCCTGTCGTCCTGGGCTGGGATTGCTGCTGGCGTATCCTCGTCGGCGGTGCCACGTTCGCCCCTTTCCTCGCTGTCTCTCCTCCAACGGCGACGGCTGTCTTCCTCTGATTTTTGTTCTTCCGTCTCTTCTTCCTCGCCTCTACCACTCTCCACTCCCCACCCTCCTGCTCCCTCGGGAGTGTAACGTCAATTCACATCAGAGACCAGGCCACACACCACGGATAGGATGGCACCCAGATGTCTGCATATCCTCCCTCAATAGTCTTAGAGTAATGTTGTCTCATCGAAATTTGTTACTTTTCATCCAAACTCTAAGGTAAATATATTAAATTAATATACACAATGTATCCGGTTGATCTCAGACCACACATATATTTCGAAATTTATTTTTTATTTATGCCAAATTTAAATATATATTATTCGTTTTATATGATTAACAAACCATTCCTTATTCAAGTCAACTATATAATATTTTCTCTATTGTTGTGCATCTTAACTCTTATCATTCTAGTTGAAATTATAAATATTCGATTCAATTGCATTTTGTTCATAATCGAAGTGCCCCAGGATCAATGGATATTCGACGTGGAGACCGAATACTAGTTTTCTTGCCATTATTTCACGGTTATGCGTTCGGAATGATGAATACGGCAATAAGTTGCGGTGCAGCTGTGTACATAATGGGAAATTTCGAGTTAGAAACGTTACTCAGTTCCGTAGAAAAATACAGAATTACGCATATACCATTGGTCCCTCCAGTTTTAGTTGGTCTTGCGAAGCATCCAATGGTGCCAAATTACGATTTCAGCAGCGTGAGAGAGATCGTTTCCGGTGCGGCACCGCTTCCGCCGGATGTAAGTTTTTCGTCCAAACTACCCAACGTAATACGTTATAACGTTATTCTATAAAACGTAATACGTTATAACGTTATACCATATAACGTAATACGTTATAACGTCATACCATAAAACATAATACGTTATTACGTTATTCTATCTAACGTAATACGTCATAAAGTTATGCTATATAACGTAATACGTTGTTACGTTATACTATATAACGTAATACGTTATAACTTTATACTATAAAACGTAATACGTTATAAAGTTATACTATATAACGTAATACGTTATAATGCTACACTACCTAACGTAATTCGTTATAACGTTATACTATATAACGGAATACGTTATAACGTTATACTATATAACGTAATACGTCATTACGTTATTCTATATACCGTAATACGTTATAACGTTATACTACCTAACGTAACACGTTATAACGTTATACTATATAACGGAATACGTTATCACGTTATACTATATAACGTAATACGTTATAACGTTATACCATATATCGTAATACGTTATAACGTTATTCTGTGGAACGTCATACGTTATAACGCTACACTATATAATGTAATCCGGTAGAACGTTATACCATATAACGTAATAAGTTAGAACGTTATTCTCTTAGACGTAATGAGTTATAAAGTTTGACCATATGTCGTAATACGTTATAACGTTATTCTGTGGAACGTCATACGATATAACGTTACACTATATAATGTAATACGGTATAACGTTATACTATATAACGTTAAACCGTTATAACGTTATTCTATAAGACGTAATACGTTACAACGTTATACCATATAACGCAATACGTTACAAGGTTATACCATATAAATTAATACGTCATAACGTTATACTATATAACGTAATACGTTATAACGTTATACCATATAATGTAATACGTTATAACGTTATTCTATAAAATACAATACGTTATAACGTTATACCATATGACGTAATACGTTATAACGTTATTCTAAGTAACGTCATAAGTTATAAAGTTATACTATATAAAGTAATACATTATAACGTTATGCTATATAACGTAGTACGGTATAACGTTATACTGTATAACGTAATACGTTACAACTTTACACTATAAAACGTAATATGTTATAACGTTATTCCATATAACGTTATACTATATAATGTAATACGTTATACCTTTAAACTTTAAAACGTAATACGTTATAACGTTATACCATATAACGTAATACTTTATAACGTTATTCTGTGTAACGTCATACGTTATAACGTTATTCTATGTAACGTCATACGTTATAACGTTACACTATATAACGTGATACGATATAACGTTATACTGTATAACGTCATACGTTATAAAGTTACACTATATATCGTAACTCGTTATAACGTTATACTATATAACGTAATACGTCATAATGTTATACTACCTAACGTAATATGTTATAACGTTATAACGTTATACCATATAACGAAATACGTTATAACGTTATACCATATAATGTAATACGTTATAACGTTATTCTATAAAATGCAATACGTTATAACGTTATGGCATGTAACGTAATACGTTATAACGTTATACCATATAACGTAAAATCTTATAACGTTATTCTATACAACGTAATATGTTATAAAATTATACTATATAACGCAATACGTTATAACGTTATACCATATAACGTTATACGTTATAACGTTATAGTATATAACGTAATGGGTTATAACTTTACACTATAAAACGTAATATGTTATAACGTTATACCATATAACGTTATACTATATAACGTAATACGTTATAACGTTATGCCATATAACGTAGTACGTTATAGCGTTATTCTATGTAACGTCATACGTTATAACGTCACGCTATATAATGTAATACGCTAGTACGTTATACTATATAACGTAATACGTTATCTATGTAACGTTATAAGTTATAACGTTACACTATATAACGTAATACGTTATAACGTTATATTATATAACGTAATACGTTATACCTTTACACTGTAAAACGTAATACGTTATAACGTTATACCATATAACGTTAAACTATATAACGTAATACGTTATAACGTTATACCATATAACGTAATACGTTATAACGTTAAACTATATAACGTAATGCGTTATAACTTTACACTATAAAACGTAATATGTTATAACGTTATACCATATAAAGTTATATTATATAACGTAATACGTTATATCGTTATGCCATATAATGTAATACGTTATAACGTTATTCTATGAAACGTCATACGTTATAACGATATACTACCTAACGTAATACGTTATAACGTTATACTATATAACGTAATACGTTATAACGTTATATTATATTACGTAATACGTTATAACGCTGTTCTATGTAACGTCATACGTTATAAAACTGTGCTATATAAAGTAGTACATTATAACGTTACACTATATAACGTAATACGGTATAACGTTATGCTATATAACGTAATACGTTACAACTTTACACTATAAAACGTAATATGTTATAACGTTATACCATATAACGTTATACTATATAATGTAATACGTTATACCTTTACACTATGAAACGTAATACGTTATAACGTTATACCATATAACGTAATACTTTATAACGTTATTCTGTGAAATGTCATTCGTTATAACGTTATTCTATGTAACGTCATACGTTATAACGTCACGCTATATAATGTAATACGCTAATACGTTATATTATATAACGTAATACGTTATAACTTTACACTATAAAACGTAATATGTTATAACGTTATACCATATAAAGTTATATTATATAACGTAATACGTTATATCGTGATGCCATATAATGTAATACGTTATAACGTTATTCTATGAAACGTCATACGTTATAACGATATACTACCTAACGTAATACGTTATAACGTTATACTATATAACGTAATACGTTATAACGTTATACTATATTACGTAATACGTTATAACGCTGTTCTATGTAACGTCATACGTTATAAAACTATGCTATATAAAGTAGTACATTATAACGTTATACTATATAACGTAATACGGTATAACGTTATGCTATATAACGTAATACGTTATAACGTTATTCTATGTAACGCCATACGTTATAACGTTACACTATATAATGTAATACGTTATTACGATATACAATATAACGTTATACTACCTAACGTAATACGTTATGACGTTATACTATATAACGTAATATGTTATAACGTTATACTATATAACGTAATACTTTATTACGTTATACTATATAACGTAATACGTTATAACGTTATACTATGTAACGCCATACGTTATAACGTTACACTATATAATGTAATACGTTATTAAGTTATACTATATAACGTTATACTACATAACGTAATACGTTATAATGTTATACTACCTAACGTAATACGTTATAACGTTATTCTATAAAATGTAATACGTTATAACGTTATATCATATAACGTAATACGTTATAACTTTATACTATAAAACGTAATACGTTATAAAGTTTTACTATATAACGTAATACGTTATAACTTTATACTATAAAACGTAATACGTCATAAAGTTAAAGCATATAACGTTATAGTATATTACGTAATACGTTATAACGTTATACTATACAATGTAAAACGTTAGAACGTTATTCTATGTAACGTCATCCGTTATAACGTTACACTATATAACGTAATACGGTATAACGTTATACCATATAACGTAATATGTTATAACGTTATACTATAAAACGCAATACGTTATAACGTTATACCATATAACGTAATACGTTATAACGTTATTCTATGTAACGTCATCCGTTATAACGTTACACTATATAACGTAATACGGTATAACGTTATACCATATAACGTAATATGTTATAACGTTATACTATAAAACGCAATACGTTATAACGTTATACCATATAACGTAATACGTTATAACGTTATTCTATGTAACGTCATCCGTTATAACGTTACACTATATAACGTAATACGGTATAACGTTATACCATATAACGTAATACGTTATAACGTTATACTATATAACGTAATACGTTATAACGTTATACCATGTAACGTAATACCTTATAACGTTATTCTATGTAACGTCATCCGTTATAACGTTACACTATATAACGTGATACGATATAACGTTATACTGTATAACGTCATACGTTATAAAGTTACACTATATATCGTAACTCGTTATAACGTTATACTATATAACGTAATACGTCATAATGTTATACTACCTAACGTAATATGTTATAACGTTATAACGTTATACCATATAACGAAATACGTTATAACGTTATACCATATAATGTAATACGTTATAACGTTATTCTATAAAATGCAATACGTTATAACGTTATGGCATGTAACGTAATACGTTATAACGTTATACCATATAACGTAAAATCTTATAACGTTATTCTATACAACGTAATATGTTATAAAATTATACTATATAACGCAATACGTTATAACGTTATACCATATAACGTTATACGTTATAACGTTATAGTATATAACGTAATGGGTTATAACTTTACACTATAAAACGTAATATGTTATAACGTTATACCATATAACGTTATACTATATAACGTAATACGTTATAACGTTATGCCATATAACGTAGTACGTTATAGCGTTATTCTATGTAACGTCATACGTTATAACGTCACGCTATATAATGTAATACGCTAGTACGTTATACTATATAACGTAATACGTTATCTATGTAACGTTATAAGTTATAACGTTACACTATATAACGTAATACGTTATAACGTTATATTATATAACGTAATACGTTATACCTTTACACTGTAAAACGTAATACGTTATAACGTTATACCATATAACGTTAAACTATATAACGTAATACGTTATAACGTTATACCATATAACGTAATACGTTATAACGTTAAACTATATAACGTAATGCGTTATAACTTTACACTATAAAACGTAATATGTTATAACGTTATACCATATAAAGTTATATTATATAACGTAATACGTTATATCGTTATGCCATATAATGTAATACGTTATAACGTTATTCTATGAAACGTCATACGTTATAACGATATACTACCTAACGTAATACGTTATAACGTTATACTATATAACGTAATACGTTATAACGTTATATTATATTACGTAATACGTTATAACGCTGTTCTATGTAACGTCATACGTTATAAAACTGTGCTATATAAAGTAGTACATTATAACGTTACACTATATAACGTAATACGGTATAACGTTATGCTATATAACGTAATACGTTACAACTTTACACTATAAAACGTAATATGTTATAACGTTATACCATATAACGTTATACTATATAATGTAATACGTTATACCTTTACACTATGAAACGTAATACGTTATAACGTTATACCATATAACGTAATACTTTATAACGTTATTCTGTGAAATGTCATTCGTTATAACGTTATTCTATGTAACGTCATACGTTATAACGTCACGCTATATAATGTAATACGCTAATACGTTATATTATATAACGTAATACGTTATAACTTTACACTATAAAACGTAATATGTTATAACGTTATACCATATAAAGTTATATTATATAACGTAATACGTTATATCGTGATGCCATATAATGTAATACGTTATAACGTTATTCTATGAAACGTCATACGTTATAACGATATACTACCTAACGTAATACGTTATAACGTTATACTATATAACGTAATACGTTATAACGTTATACTATATTACGTAATACGTTATAACGCTGTTCTATGTAACGTCATACGTTATAAAACTATGCTATATAAAGTAGTACATTATAACGTTATACTATATAACGTAATACGGTATAACGTTATGCTATATAACGTAATACGTTATAACGTTATTCTATGTAACGCCATACGTTATAACGTTACACTATATAATGTAATACGTTATTACGATATACAATATAACGTTATACTACCTAACGTAATACGTTATGACGTTATACTATATAACGTAATATGTTATAACGTTATACTATATAACGTAATACTTTATTACGTTATACTATATAACGTAATACGTTATAACGTTATACTATGTAACGCCATACGTTATAACGTTACACTATATAATGTAATACGTTATTAAGTTATACTATATAACGTTATACTACATAACGTAATACGTTATAATGTTATACTACCTAACGTAATACGTTATAACGTTATTCTATAAAATGTAATACGTTATAACGTTATATCATATAACGTAATACGTTATAACTTTATACTATAAAACGTAATACGTTATAAAGTTTTACTATATAACGTAATACGTTATAACTTTATACTATAAAACGTAATACGTCATAAAGTTAAAGCATATAACGTTATAGTATATTACGTAATACGTTATAACGTTATACTATACAATGTAAAACGTTAGAACGTTATTCTATGTAACGTCATCCGTTATAACGTTACACTATATAACGTAATACGGTATAACGTTATACCATATAACGTAATATGTTATAACGTTATACTATAAAACGCAATACGTTATAACGTTATACCATATAACGTAATACGTTATAACGTTATTCTATGTAACGTCATCCGTTATAACGTTACACTATATAACGTAATACGGTATAACGTTATACCATATAACGTAATATGTTATAACGTTATACTATAAAACGCAATACGTTATAACGTTATACCATATAACGTAATACGTTATAACGTTATTCTATGTAACGTCATCCGTTATAACGTTACACTATATAACGTAATACGGTATAACGTTATACCATATAACGTAATACGTTATAACGTTATACTATATAACGTAATACGTTATAACGTTATACCATGTAACGTAATACCTTATAACGTTATTCTATGTAACGTCATCCGTTATAACGTTACACTATATAACGTAATACGGTATAACGTTATACCATATAACGTAATACGTTATAACTTTATACTATAAAACGTAATACGTTATAAAGTTTTACTATATAACGTAATACGTTATAACTTTATACTATAAAACGTAATACGTCATAAAGTTAAAGCATATAACGTTATAGTATATTACGTAATACGTTATAACGTTATACTATACAATGTAAAACGTTAGAACGTTATTCTATGTAACGTCATCCGTTATAACGTTACACTATATAACGTAATACGGTATAACGTTTTACTATATAACGTAATACGTTATAACGTTATACCATGTAACGTAATACGTTATAACGTTATTCTATGTAACGTCATACGTTATAACGTTACAGTATATAACGTAATACGGTATAACGTTATACCATATAACGTAATACGTTATAACGTTATACCATATAACGTAATACGTTATTACGTTATTCTATATATCGTAATACGTCGTAACGTTATTCTGCTGAACGTCATGCGTTATAACGTTACTCTATATAATGTAAATCGTTATAACGTTATACTATATAACGTAATACGTTATTACGTTATTCTATCTAACGTAATATGTTATAAAATTATACTTGTCGGAGATAAGATGACACCGGTGCCTTCCCTCTGAAACCTCGGGAAAATCCATAGAAACATTGTAATTAAAATCTACAGTTGTAACTAAACGATTTGCCGTCATTCTAACCAATTGTATTTGTTTAAGTCTTGTGACAATGAGCTTGGGCTCAATTCGACAATTAGTCGGCGAACGTGGCCGCGGTCAACGGGACGAACTCTCCATTTAACAAAGGCATTGAGTAATCCTATAGCTCTCCTTAAAAGAAAGATTCGTAGCGGCACTTGGCAGTAAACATTCCAACGGTTTCTGTCCCGTAGCTTGCCACACGCAGATCCTATTCTCCGGGCAGGATGTTTACCAGATGTCGACGCGTCTCCACAGTACGTGATCGGCTAGCCCGAGGACCGTCATAAACACTAATATCTAGTTACCTAAAATTCTTCAACAGATACACAGTCTTTGTCCCAGTTACGGGAAGACAGGAGAGACCTATTTTTCCACGAACGACGTCTCCCACTAGCAACCCTCCCTCAAGGGCAGCTAGCATCCTTTTCTAACTACCGATATGGAGATTGGCCAATTAGCAGCAATGTCAATTTCTCTTACATTCCGAACGTAGGATGTCCCCGACGAATCCGATGATCTCGTGTCCTTAGACACACCCCGTCTTTGTTTTCCTATGGGGTATCACCGGGGCGGGAAGTCATTCTCTCTTGCGGTCTCATCGACAAAAAGGATTAACTCCTTACGGTCAGCGAATATTAACGCAGAATCCGACTTAGATTTTTGCGAGTGCGTACGACTACCGTCCCGTTGTCCGCGGATTCGTTATTGAACCTAGGATCATTGTCATTAGTCTCTCGAGTATCTAATTACCACGGTTACATGTCCGGTTCTATGGTAATCACATTTGCACCAGTCAATGTCTTCTCTATTGCATAACGACAATGTGTAATCCAAATGAAGATTCGTGTCACGCTCCTAACTGTAATTCTAATGTAAACCCGAAATTTAATCGGGTTAAAATTAGAATTTAAGGAGCGTAACGATTGTTTGTTCGACCAATCGCGGGGAGACGTAGTCGCTAGGAGAGACGTCAACGGGAGTCGTAAATTCCCGTTACGATTATAACAATCGACACCACGACTTGATCGATCCCCTGATTTCCGTTGAGATAATAGGGGTGATTGAGTTTGTATAACACTATGATTCACAGAATAATTAATTATATATTTCCAACACTTAGATTACACTGATGAGCATAGATAGAGAGATAATCACTTATCGCACGAAGATAAGATAGATATGTACGTTAGAGCAGGGCTCTTATAATTGGATTTAATGTATTAGTGGACGTAGCACTATAAGATATTTAGCAGAGGAAATGTATGCTCGACAATACCGAGACCGACTCTCGCGTTATGCTTAGACTGCCCCGATAGGCATTAGCGTTACTACTTAGTAGTTGACTTTTCCAACGATGTAGAAGAAGCGAAGTTGAGTGACGATGCTGTGTCGGAGGAAAGCTAGTGATGGGTGTGTCTAGCGCACGGGATCATCGGATTTGTTCATGACATTTTAGGTCAGGAGGTGAGGCCAGTATACATTGCCTCGGATTGGACAAACGAAGGTTGGAGGACTAGGAAGGGCCTTAACCGCCCTCGATAGAAAGTTGCTGGTAGGAAGCATCGTACGTGAGAAAAGCTAACTTTCCCGTATCAAGCCGTAGTAAACAATAGTCTTTGGAAACTGATTTAGAAAAGACATTTGTTGGGTCCGAAGGACCTTAGCAGGCAAGTGACTCGGGTGTATGACGGGTGCTTAAGGCTATTGAGGGTACGCCGTACGGTAGAGCGGACATCTGGTGTCCGTCTGACCCGCGGTGTGTGACCTGGGCCAGGCAGAGAGTCGCCCGGCGTAACAACGATTCTTCGATTGAATTGGTCATCGTTTTACACAACAGAGATTATATTTACGCGAATATACAAGATTTTACAAAATATTATGAATATTGAGTTTAATGAATGATAAGATTAACAAACGATAAGTTTAACTAACGATTAGATTAAAGAATAATAAGTTTAACGAATAATAAGAGTAACGAATAATATGTTTTACGAATAATAAATTTAACGAATATTGAGATTAACAATTTATAGGTTTTACGAATAATGAATTTAATTAACACTATTAACAATGTTCCTGGGTTCAAACGAATCCACGGTCAACGGGACAACTCTTTTCTATGCGTAGAATAATTTTTAAACACAAAAATACGATTGCTGAGACACTCGGTAAATTGCTCGATGTATCACTTTCCAAGGCGATCACACGAATGTATATCTGATGAAAATCTTTTTCGCTATACGAATGCATTTGTTTGTTATATGCTCGCTGGAGACATCGAGAAGGTTCCAATCGTTGTTGCTAGGCAATTTCTGTCAAAAGTTTGTTGTATACTCTTTCGAAACATCGAGAAAGATCCAAACGCCGTTACTAGGCAGTTTCTGTTTGGAGATTGATTCCTAATACGTGTGTCCCATTATATCGACATCTTTAAAGTACAATTCTATGTGATTTCTAGGGAGAACAATACAACCGATCCACACCTTCGTCAGGCAAAACGTTTATCCCGTGACCGTGGCTACGTTCGGCGACCAGTTGTCACCTCGAACCCACTTTCGCTATCACAAATATCGAACAATTACAAATGACAACAATTGCTTAATTACAGCTATGATAAAATCTAGGCTAAAGCATTAGAAGATTTTCCCAAAATTGCAAAGGGAAGGCTCTGGTTTTCGTTTCATCTCCGACATATATATATGTCGGGTTTACATTACAATTAGGGTTAGGGGCGTGAAACGAATCTTCGTTTGGATTACACGTCGTCATTATGCAATAGAGAAGACATTGGCTAGTGCAAATACAATTATCATAGAACCGGACAAGTAACCGTGGTAATTAGATACTCGAGAAACTAATGACAATCATCCTAGGTTCAATAACGAATCCGCGGTCGACGGGATGATAGATGAACGTACTCACAAAATCTAAGTCGGACGCGTAATATTCACCGGTCGTAAGGGGTTACTCTTTTTCATCGATGAGATCGCGAACGGGAATGACCTTCCCGTCCCGATGATGCCACAGAGGAAAACTATAATGGGGTGTGTCTAAGGACACGAGATCATCGGATTCGTCGAGAAAAGCCTTCGTTCAGAAAGTAAGGGAAATTGGCGTTGCTGCTAATTGGTCAATCTCCATATCGGTGGTTAGAAAAAGATGTTAGCCATCCTCGAGGGAAAGTTGCTAGTGGGAGACGCCGCTCGTTGAAAAATAGGTCTCCCCTATTTTCCCGTAGTTGGGACAAAGACTGTTTGCCTGTTTGAAGGACTTTAGTTGATTAAATCTTAAGATTTATAACGGGCCCTCGAGCTAGCTGAACATGTACTGCGGAGACGCATCGACATCTGGCAATCATCTTACTCGAAGAATAGGGTCTGCGTGTGGCGAGCTACGGGACAGAGACCGTTGGAATGTTTACTGACGAGTGTTACAACTATTTCCTTTTTAAGGAGAGCTACAGAATTATTCCATGCCTTTGTTAGACAAAGCGTTCATCCCGTGACCGCGGCTACGTTCGGCGACTGACTGTCGCCTCGAGCCCAACCTCATTATCACAACTCTCGAACAATTACAATCGGATTGAATAACTACAATTGTTCAATTACAGCTATAGTAGACTCTAGGTTACAATGTTGCGGGATTATCCAAAATTCCAAAGGCTCCGGTGTTCTTTCATCTCCGACATATATATGGAATGTTGTAATATTTTCGGAAATCAGGCGATCGATTTGTGAAAACTCAACAATCGATTGTCTAAGTCTTCTCTTTCTCCTTCTGGCTCTTAACTTGCTTTTTTCTTTGTTCAATCTTCGCTTCTCCAAGTCCTGTTTTATTTTCTATCCCAAGTCCCCGTCCTCCTCTATTCATATCGTTCGACCGACTCCCAGTAAACACAGTGAAAGTCAAACCGTCGGTTGATATTCTAAATTCTATAGAATTTACATATATATAATGTTTATTGCCTAAGAAAAATATAAATTACATATGTGTATTCACAATAAACAACGAATTTCTATTTGGAAGTTTCTTTTTTATTTATTTATTTGGATTTTACAATTTGTCCAGTAGGACATTTGGTAAAATGTTGTAGCTGTATACTAATATAACATGTGGGTGGCTACCCCCAGCGGGGTACTACCATCGTGTTTGTTGGGTTATGTCCTCTGCGAGATCGGTTGGGTGTTTCCTTTTTAATCTTCTTTTTATGCTTGATGTGTCGACCGTTTCCGCTGCCAGCCGGTTTAGGTGCGTTGCTATTCTTTCTCCGTACCTTCTTGCACTTTTGTTGATCTCCTCCTTGACCGTTGATATTCCCAGGTCTTTCCGAATGTCCTCGTTTCTAACGTACCATGGCGCGTTTACTATTGTTCTGAGTATTTTAGATTGCGATGCCTCTATTTTGATTATATGGCTCATTGCTGCTGTTCCCCATAGTGTTATTCCGTACGTCCAGATTGGTTTTATGACCATTTTATATATTTTTAGTTTGTTTTCTATGCTTAGTTTGGATTTTCGACTTGTTAGCCAGTACATTTGTCTCCTTGCCATCTGTATTTTGTCTATTGTTGCTGTAATATGCTGTTTCCATGTGAGTCGTGTATGTAAGTGGAGTCCTAGGTATTTGACTTGCCTTGTTTGTATTCTGTGTGTGCCGTTTAGTTCAATGTTTGGTGGTTTCTGTTTTCGCAGTGTGAATGTAATATGTTTGCATTTATCGGGGTTTGCTTTGATTTGTTTCGCTTGAAGCCACTTTTCTATTTTTGTGATATGTTCTTGTAGTAATGTAACTGCTGTTGCAGGGTTAGTGTGCCTGACTAGTACAGCTGTGTCATCCGCGAATGTCAGTATTTTGCTATTGTTAGTTGTTGGTATGTTGGCCGTGTATAATGTATATAAAATTGGTCCTAGGACGCTTCCTTGCGGAACTCCTGCCTTGATTTCTTTAGCTTCCGAGTGTGTCTTTTTGATTTTTACTATGAAGCTTCTGCTGCTTAGGTATGATTTGATTAGTTGATATATCTGCCCCGAGAACTGTTTCCTGATTGATTGTAGTAGGCTAGTGTGGTTTATTTTATCGAATGCTTTTTCGATGTCCATAAAGAGTGCCGTGCAGTATTGTTTTGTTTCCAGCGCCTGTAGGATTTCATTGACGAGTCTTTGCGTTTGTTTTATTATGGAGTGTTTGTTTCTGAATCCGAATTGGTGATCCGGTATTAGATGGTTCTTCTCTATTATTGGTTTTATCCGGTCGTAGATTATTTTCTCTACTATCTTAGAGAACACCGGAAGTAGTGAGATTGGTCTGTAGGACATGGTTTCGTGTGGGTCCTTGCCTGGTTTGGGTATCATTATGATTTTTGCCAGTTTCCAAGCTTTTGGAAAGTATTGTATTCTTAGTATTGCGTTTACTATTATTGTGGTTTGTCTTATCGCTTTTGGCGGAAGGTTTTTCAAGATTTTGCCGTTAATTAGGTCGATTCCTGGTGCTTTATTGTTTTTTGTTTTCTCAATTATGTTTCTGATTTCTTGTGCTGTTGCTTTGGGTATGGTGATTGTCAGTTGGTGTACTAGTAGTTAGCGCATCCGCGTCCATATGACTATTGTGGTTGCTATTGTTGATGATGTGTGGGGTGAATGTGTTGCCTAGGTGGTTGGAAAATTCTTCAGCTTGCTCTTCGTTGCTTCTTGCCCATGTGTTGTCTGCTCTTCTGATTGTTGGTACCATTTTTGTTGTCTTCTTTATTTTTTGGTGACTTTCCATAGGGAGTAATTGTTGTTTTCGTGAGCAGATAGTGACTCGATGAACTTTGTGAAATCGTTGTTGTTGTGCTCTTTTATTTTGTTCTTTATTTATTTTGTGAGTTTGTTTAGGTGTTTTTTGTTTTCTTTTGTTCTGTGTTTTTGCCATTTTGCTTTCGCTTTTCTTTTTTCTCTAATTTTTTCGAGGATGTCTAGTGGAACTGTTTTTGTTTGTCTGTTGGTTGTTTCAGGTATAGTGGTTGCCCTTGCTGCTTCTTGGATAGTTTCTGTGAGTGTTGTTACTGCTTGATCGATGTGTTCAGGTGTTTTCAGTGGGATGTTGCAGCTGATTTTGCTCTCTATTATTTCTTTGAATATTTGCCATTTGGTGGTTTTATTGCATAGCTTCTCTGTGCTGCTGTAAAGTATTGGTTTGTTTCTGTATGAAATTATTATGGGCGTATGTTCGGAGCTAAGCTCGAGGCTGGATGCTATGTTTAGTTTATTTGCGTTTAGTCCCTTTGTAACTGCAAAGTCTAGCAGGTCAGGTATTTTGCTCAGGTCTGTCGGCCAGTATGTCGGTCTTCCTGTGGACAATATATTGAGGTTATTATTTCTGATGTATTTTTCCAGGGTTCTGCCTCGAGGTGTGGTGATTCTTGATCCCCATAGCGTGTGCTTTGAGTTATAGTCTCCCGCTGCAATATACTTGTCACCTAAGTGTCGGAAGTAGTCTTCCCACATTTGCGTTATGATTTTGTGTCGCGGCGGTACGTATACTGCTGACAACTGCAGTTGGTTGCTGTTAGTCTGTACGGTAACGGTGGTTGCTTGTATATGTTCCTTACTGACCTTGCTGTGTAGGTGATGTTTAATGTCGTTTTTTATTACTACTGCCGTCCCTCCGTGTACTTTCCCTGAGGGATGCTTGGTGTCGTATATGGTGTAGTGCGGTATTTTTATGTAGCTTTTTATTGTGAGGTGTGTTTCTGAGACGAGTAGTATATCGGTGTTACTGCTGGACAGGAATGTTTTAGTTTCTAGGGCCCTTTGTTGTAGGCCGTTAGAGTTCCAGGCTGCTATTTTAAGGCTTCTTGATATAGGACACGGGTTTCCGCCGTTTGGCTATAGGCGTAGCCGTTCGTAGTTTTCTCTTCCCCACTTGCCGCACTTTCTCCGGAGCACTGTTGCACACGCCCGTTTAGCTCGGCTGCTCGGGCAGAACTGTTTGAAAGTGGTTCTGGTAAAAGTGCCGTTACGCGACGGTACGACGTAGCCATACCATATTTTGTGTTGGGTTTACATTTTTAACATTACAGTTTGTAATTTAATTTAAGCCGTTTAAAAACCGTACTTTTACACGATATTGTCTTTTCTTTCTTTTTCCGTCCTGAAAATTTGGTCGCAAAACAGGACAGATCGGTGGCCTATTTTTACTTCTTGTGGGGCTGAGTGAGCGGCGGGCGAAGGAGGGGGAGAGGTGGAGCATGTCATGAAATGGTCCTTGCGCAGTAATCGCGTACAGATATCGCCCATAGGCTCAAAGCTTAACCAATTACTGAGCAATATTAATCCGTCCTCGTCACTATCTAAGCGGTCGCCGTAGAATTCGATAACGTTCACTCGTCATTCGTATCCGGTACGCAGTAGAGTGCGCGTTGTACATGAATTTACCGAAAGTTTTAATTTTTCTATCTAGAAAATTAACTTTCTATATTAAGTTTCTATAAAAAGAGATTGATTTAACGTGGATAGAGTTTTTATACATAAAGGTTTATAAAATAAAAAGACATTCGCACGCGTAGTAGCTTTGTGTAAATAATTGTAACCTAAAAATTTGTTCAATAATAGATAGGGTAATGCAGTAACCGGACAGGAAACTATTCTTCATATAAAGGTAAGTGAACACAAATATATTTAACCTTCTTATTTTAGGTGGCTTTTCATTTTTATTACATTTTTCGTTTCTATATACATAACATGTAGAAAACCTGTAGAAATCTTGTCGTATTGAACTACATAACTTTTGTATTTTCTCCGGTAACAATTTCGTCTTAATGTTCATAACTATATTCCGAGCTATGAAAAATAAGCGATCGCTAGTTGTTTGCGCTAGTCGTTCGATTTTTGTCAAGCCGACTGGAAGTTAGGCTGTTCGCTTATGCTAATACAGTGCCAAACGGAAATATTGGCATAGTCCGGATCATCGTACAAAATTTTTTGTAAATCTGTAAAGGAAGTAATTCTCTATTTAATCCTTTTGTAAAATATAGCTTTCAACTCCAAAGTTTAAGTATGCCATGAATCATGAAGTTTAAAAATGATTATAACAAAGAAAAAACATAAAAGTACTCCTGTACAATGAGTTTTGGAAAACATTGATCGATGAACCGTTAATCTTATAAAATGGAAAATCATCCAGCAGAGTTTTCTTGTGACAGTTTTCTTTTTTAAATTTTCGTCTCGTTCGCCATTATCGCAATCGAATAAATTTTGCTCATTAGATAAATATTGGAATTCACTAGCAGAAAAAGGGCAATTTCCTGGAAATACGTGTATTTTCATCTTTTTTTGCTTAATTCAGTTAAGCAGTGTGCAATTATTTTTTACATAACAAACGATAATGCTTAGACTTGTCACGACTTCGAAATGATTCTCATTGTTTGTGCTTATGCTCGGAATAATTGTGCTTAGTAATTTCGTGGTTAATACCGTAATCTACTATATATGCATGAAAGTAGCGAGTTAATTGATTTATTAATTAAAATTTTTAAGAATAAATTATTTTTGGAGCTACGTAAGTCCTTTTCAGAGAAAGTAGGATTTACGCTAATTGGCCTCTGAATCTTCCATAGACATATGTAATAGAAATAAATAAAATTTTTACTAAATAAATGTAATATCGTGATATAATGTGTTTACAAAGAGTGGACAATAGAGATGTTAATCAGACAGAAAAAGACGATTGTTGTTCAACCTGAACTATTCACGCCAAACGCACAGAAAACAGCGCAATCCACACTCTCTCGGCAACGCCACTCGCAACCTCTGCTTTTCGACTCGCACGCTGCTTTTCGACTCGCACGCTGCTTTTCGACTCGCACGCTGCTTTTCGACTAACGCTCTGCCCGTTGCCGCATTCTATTGTCTATTGCTGGGCCCACCGCACACGTGTTCTACAGACGCTCGTAGCCAGGGTCACGTAGGTCCTTTCGACTATTTACCTATTTACCTGAAGGACCCGGTAATGCATCGATGGAGCCGACAGCGCCTCGGCTCTCGCGACATTGTCTGTAGTTAGCTCGACGTTTCTTGGGCCCTTCTTCCCGATACTACATAAATAATATACAATTTTCGGGCGATATCTTCTTCCCGCGTTCTAATTATATTTTCAATTATTTTGATTTTTCTAAGTGCACTCTTACGCATCCTTGTATATGCAATCCTTCCCTTATTCCCATTCCTGTTAATATTAGTTGTTTTTCAAAGCTTTTGTTTCATTCATTTTATTGGCTATCATTTTGTATCAAATTCAAGAATTTTCGTTGCCAGAAATTTAAGGTAAATGCATTTTATGATATTTAAGGAAACTTATTCTTGTTATTATTATTATTATTAACAAGTTCCATTTATTCGTTATCTTTCCTAATCATTATTTACTGTTACGATCCGGTTTTGATCTTCGGTATTCGTAACCGTTACTTATTATTCTCGATTTCGGGCCCTAGCTTCCTCAAATTGACGCTTGAATCAAAACTGTAGTTGCTGCCACAAGAAATAGTCGTTAAACTATTTCAATTAGTTCGACTCTCGTTCGTTATTTTCGAACCAAGGCTAACGACTGAATGGAATAGATTGAAAACTTGTCGCGCCTTTCTAAAGTGCAACGCTATTTTTAATTTTCAAACTGTCATATTCTTGATATTCTAATTCGTTGATATGACTGTAGGAGTAGCATTAACTATTGTATTAATACGACTGGTAAATAAACTCCACGTTTCAGCTTAGCTGCTGTGGGTAGGAGAGTACTTGCGCGGGAAGGATTAAAGTTTTCTAGGAATAAATAAATAATTTCAATGTCTCGTAACTGGTAATTTATTCGATTTTATTTACTTATATATTTATTATCAAAATTCTGGTCTTAACTCTCTATGTAGTTTATAAAACGAGAATAATTATCGCTTTCCTAAACTATTGGCAATGCAGCCTTAGATCGCGTTCGGGTATAGGTGAGTTCGATGGATAAAACTAATTTCTGTTTGTTCTGTGGTTTCCTAATTTTAAGGTATTCCTAATTTTTTCTAATTTTTTCTTCTTCTCTTCTAATTTCGGGAAACGTTTAGTCAACGTTTTGCACGTTTCCTGCTGGTATAGCCTCTACCTCTACGATTCCTTCTTGCTTTTGGCATTTCTTTTATGTGTATTGTCGATCGCACTTCAGAAATATTGTTGTAGATGACTTTTGTAGACAATGTTTGATCGTGAAATGTATTAGACGAGATTGCTCGTTGTTGAAATTGTCGAATATATTTAAAATAATTGAATAAATATGTATGCAAACCATAATCGCTAAGACGCCCGTACAGTGTATAAGTCGCAAAGTAAGATCGCTAATAAATATTCGATAGATAACTGGTTGATAACTCTAGATAATTAAATTCTTTTCGGTTGCGTCCGTTTATTTATGCTGATCGGGAGAGAACCGGAAAATCGAATTCTTCTACGTTTGACGGTTGCACGAAGCGGCGACATTGTTTTGCCCGGATATTATTTGTTCTTACATTACTTGGAACCTAACGGTCTTGATACTCCGAGGCAAAACAACAACATCATTTAAATTGTGTTCTGACTCATGTGCCGCTACATCACCCCCTACCAGTGATAACGTTTTTATTAAGTTAAACTTTTGAAATATTTACAGAGTTTCTATTTGTCATCGTTATTTTCTTCTTTTTTTTAATTATCGATACACTCGATCCGACAATTTACGACGTCTAACCGAAACCTGCCGGGAACTGATCGGTAAAGCGGACCCTACGTCCGGACCGCGCAACATACCTATTCCTGGAGTTTTCTTCCGCGATTCGATCGCTGCTTGCGCTGTTTTCGTCGTTCGCGTTCGCCTGATCTACCGGAATTAGTATGTCAAGAGATACGGCGATTTTTCCTTATACTACAAACGCCGGTTTTAGACGGTCTGTGGAAACCGTTACGTCGCGATTATTAATTTCGGCGGTGTAATTTTTTCGCCTCTTTTTATGACTTCAAACGTTCCGTCATACGGCGGCTGGAAAGGGCCCCCTATCGCGTCATGACATAAGAAAACATACGGTTTCTAATTCTAAGAAAACGAAAATTTTCTTTTCGCCATGATGCGTGACCGGATGCGGCCTGACCTTCCCCATCCCTTCTTTAAGCCGGTTCGCGTACTCCGAGTTGGCCTGCTGCTCGGTTGCTATGAAAAATTTCGCCGGCAATCGTATGCCGGTGCCGTAAATCATTTCGGCTGCCGTTGTGTTTAAGTCCTCTTTTATCGCGGTTCGAATGCTTAATAATATAATGGGTAAAATGTCGATCCAGTTGCTCGTGTCGAGACACTTTATCGCCGCTTTCAATTGTCTGTGTAGGCGCTCTACCATCCGAGCTATCCAAGTGGAAAGGAGAGCCGAAGCAACGGTTGGCGCTTCCATATCGACGATGGGAGTGGCTTCGGACCAACGCGAGAAACGATCGATACACTTTGGACAATATCGATAACCTTGTGAATATGGCATGACGATAATGTCTAGTGTATGTGTTGGAACCGGCCTTCTAACGTTTTGAACGTTCCGACATGCTAGGATACGTGCCTGGTGACTTTGCAACGTTGACATGGTATACACTGTCGCGTCCAAGTTCGACAATCTTTATTAATGGACGGCCAGACGAAACGTGTTGTCACCAATTTTTGCGTAGCGCGTATTCCCGGATGGGAAAGTCTATGTAACGACTGAAATACGGCGCGACTTAACGGTTCCGGTACGTACGGTCGCGAGGTTTCGTTCGTGAGATCGCAATAAATTCCGACATCCTGATCGGGAAATCGTATTTTTGTCAATTGCAGCGCGCTAGAGCCGGACTCAGTGATTTCGCGTAGCTCGGTATCGTCTTCTTGCGCTGCGGCTAACGTTTGATGATGGACGGATTTCCCGATCGCTTCTATTCGTGGTAGAGTATCGGCTACGTTATTGTCTACCCCTTTAATGTGTCGGATATCGGTCGTAAATTGTCCTACGTAGTCTAAGTGTCCAAACTGTCTCGGCGAACACTTATCGGGATTTTGATCAAACGCGTATACGTTTATATACGCGTATACGTACGCGTAGGGGTTTGTGATCAGTATAAATCGCGAAATCTCTCCCTTCGACAGCGTGCCTGAATCGTTTCACCGCGGTGTACATCGCGAGTAATTCTCGATCGTATGCGTTCTACTTTCGTTGCGCGGGGGATAGCGATTTCGTCATGAAACCTAGGGGCTGCCAAGTATCGTTGACGCGCTGTTGAAGTACCGCTCCTATGGCGTAATCGGAAGCGTCGACCTTCTCCTTGCTGGTAAAGGGATCGATATTCCTGGTCTGTAAGGTTGCTCTGTTGGCGAGAGCAGCCACCTCCGTATTGTCACTCAGAGCGGCTCTTAACTTGACCGCCACCTCGTTCACCGCCACCGACCTGTCGAATTCAATGAATATATGGCCGGCTCTCGTTTTACGCACCCCCATAGGTCCTTCCAAGGTGCTCCTAGCTGCCATTATTTTCCTATAAACTTGAAGCCATTCACAGCCTTCTTCAACTTTATCTAGAATGGCTTCCTTCCATCTCCTATTCCTTGGTACGCCTCTCTCTTCGATAACAACCTGCCGGTTGTTACCCGGACGCACCATAGGGATAGCTTGATCTAAGGGAGCCCTCCTCTCCCTTTTCCTTCTTTCTATCCTCATCCAACCTTCAGAATCCTCACTATAATCCTGTTCACTCCTTACCTTCCTGATTTTCCTCCCACACGCCTCGGCGTATGTGGCCTCTCCTCTTCGGGGCCTCTTAAGTTCCACTACTCTCATTGTTTCAGCCGGCGATACCACTTTCCTTTTAGGCTATCCGCCTTTAGTCATCATCGCTTCTTTCATTCTTTCTGTCCTCTCTACCCTTCTTTCTATCTCAATAGGCTCTCTTCTTCTCTTTCTCCTTCTAGCCTTCTGCTCTCCACATTGTTCCAAGGAAGACAGGATGCCTTTAATCAAATTTCCTATCTCCCTAATCCCCTCATCCTTATCTTTATCCAACTGAAATTTTTTGACTGAAACATTTAACATCTGCGCTGCACCCGCCAAGGCTTGTATGAACCCTTTCAGCTCAGCCCTGGAGATCATGTCGACCCGACTTTATTCCTTCATAATAGGAACTTACACCGAGCCGACCGTACATACTCTTAAACGATGCCGCATCGACGAGGCGAACCACCACATATGTTCGTCGCGACCCGCTAGCGCATGCGTCCTAACGTTACCCATCACGTAAATGGTGTCAGTTCTACACACGTGCGCGTCTTAATAGTAAATTTATTACGCGTATTACCGCTTCACAAAATAACGTCATCGCGAGTGTTATAATAACTCCGCTATAATTAAAGAAACGAATCTTGCTCGCATGGCCGCCCGAACCTGCAATATCTACGGCGGATAGTGAAGCGTTCCCAGAAAGTGCACGTGCGTGTTAGTATTTAGTGAATATTAATTAATTGATTATTTCTACAAAGCTCATTATCGCTTATGCATTTCCCGCAACGCGTGAATATCTTTCATTACACGTTCCTCAGTGTGCTGTTTGTTCATAATGACAAGGTGAAATACGACAGCAAAGTCGAACGCTACCGCTAATATCGCTATATACGCTAATATCGTCGCGTCAGTTATGGCGCGTTTCGACTCGCGGAATCTCTTTTCATATTTAGCCATCAGATATATCGCGATGAAATAAGGGAATACAGAGGTTAGGACAATTATCTAGTTTACTATTCGATGGAATTTTACTGCAAGTAATTTTTGAGTTACTTGTTTCTTGTTACTTGTTGTTGTTTATTTGTTTCGCTCTTCGTTAATATTCCAAATTCTCTTTTGTCATCGCTTTTTTAGCACTAACAATAAGCGTTGAGAGTAATCTTGATATGAACAGGATGATCAGAATTTTTACACGAAACGCAACAAGGTTGATTTGTGTTATCCTTACTTTCTTCGATACAGAAATCTGGATAAATACTTGCATCTGGATCGTAATTCATCTTTGAATTTAACGCTGCGACAGTCCGTTGCAATTAGAAGCAACATGACCTAAACGTTAGCAGGTCTTACATTGCATTTCGTTTGTCACATCTAATTTTTGGTGAAAAGTGAAGGCAAAATACTGAAAATCAACCGAAGATCAGAAATTAAAGAAAATTTCAGGCTGGCTTTTGACACTAATCTCACCAGGCCCGGTCAAATAACTGGTTTTAAAAGTTGAGAAATCAATTAATCGGAGAATATAAAAATTCACGTAAAGCTAAATGAACAAAAGATAAAACGATAAATGTACAATTTTAAATTAGATATTTAAACCAGTCATTTGACTAGGGGTGGTGAGGTTAGTGTTAATTAAATAGTTTAGTAGTCGTTGAGCGACATTTTGAATATTCATTCGTATAATAATTAGCAAAATAACTTTTCTTCGTTGATTCCTCCACCATAATTAATTTCCATTATTTATATCCTTCATTACACATTTCTTAATTCCCCGTTCATTCAGGATATTTCTAAGAATAAAAATCATTAGATCGGTCAAAACTTCAGGTACTACGTCGTGATAATAAAAATGATATAGAGAAAATATCAATGGACTTCAAACTTTCAACCGTGAAAAAATTATTCTCTTACTACATTTTGGACTTAAAAATAAATATCGTTTCTCTTTTATTATTTTTATATTAGTATTAAAAGCGAATACGCACTCAAAAGGCGCTTAAGACTTCATCTGCATACTGGGTCATTGCGAAACAGTAATTTTAAGTAATTTTTCACTTTCTTCATGCTGTTGTTTCAATCTTGCTTTGTTTAACGAAATTAAGATTATAAAGTAAGGTAACTAAAGTAATAAGTTAGACAAATGTGTCTGTGATGTTGCCAGTAGGGCTACGAATTATTGTACGATATTTGTAAATATCGACGTAGAGAAAGAATTGTGCTGCGCAATTCGAAAGATTCCTGCTGCGTAATTCGAAAGAAAGTGCTTCGTAGAATAGGAATGTTTTTGTTGATGTATACATTTCTTTGTCTAGATCGTTAACTGCGAAGCTGCTTGTGCCATCGGCTCATTCCCCCCCCCCCTTTCCCCCTCCATCACACTTTGTAAGTTACTCGGCGAAACTGACGTACAAGGAGTCATTTAGTCGTCTTATTTCGTACCGATAACATGGATCGTGTTGCGTCAGGTTTGCAACATATTGTAACGTATTGGCGGCGTCGGTCTTTTATTACTCTAATAATTTAATCCAATTAAATAATCACACGCGAAAATAATAAAATTTTATCACATAATTTTGTACGCGACGTTAGAGTTCTTGTTCGCCGATTATAATTTTAACGCTCACGGTAATGTGATCCTATTTCATATTCTTTTGAATATTCTTTTTCGGTATTAGAGTCAGTGCATCTCTCAAGAGGACAAAGCTTCTGCAGGAGCTCAAGAATGTAAGTAGTTTTACATATTGTATTTCAGTTTGTTCCTTTATACAATAAATTTATTATACAATAAAAATGATTGATAATTTAGAAAACTGTAAATGCCCTCTTTAATTGAAATAAAGTCTTAAAATCTTAACATTAAAGTACAATAAAACTGGCTGATACGCATCAAAAATCACTGAATATGTTGTTCTCAAACTTTTATATTAGAGTTCCAATTTACATATTTATTAGAGTTTAGTCTTTATTGTTGCTAAAGTTTCACGTTTGTTATTATGTGTTACCGATTTTAATATCTTATGTTTTGTTATAGACATATCACTACTTCAACTTCGTCATCTTCTTCAGGAGTGTTCTAACAGTGGCACAAAAGCCAAGTATGTAAGTATTTTTACATACTTACTTTCAGTTATGTCTATTCTGTATATTTTTCTTTGATCACTATCAATGAAGAAATTTGACTGAAAATTTAGGAGGATAGCATTTTCTGAGGTTATTTTTTCGTTAAAATAAAATAAGAGTTAAAGTCTTAATACCGAATTATAAAACAAATGACTAACATACTACAGATTATTTTAGATTTTACACATTCATATTAGTGTCTCAGTTTTTATACTTATCAAATTTTATTAGAATTTCAATCTTTATTATTGCTAAAGTTACTAAAGTTAATAAACCTTCATTTTTCATTATCTCCAACTTTTCAAATAGTCAGCGATCACTCATCCTGTTTTGTTTCGTAACAGATTTTTCGCAGTTTGCATTTCTACTATTAGCCTTTCGACGGTTCCTGTCTGATGTTAGTCTCCCGGATGAAATTCGCTGGGATAGCACAGCATCCACGGTAACGTTCTCTGTTTGTCTGCTTCGAACGGTGAGTCGCATGCATTTCTGTTCTTCTGGTCACTCAATTATGCCGTAGGATAAAAGACCCGAATCGGCACGGGTGACTGGTTGTATTACGTAGAATTCTTTGCGAGCATAGTGAACGCGGGTATCTTTTATACCCGTGAGTAGTAACGCTCTTTTTTTCAAATTTATTAGTTTAGGATAGGTCTTCTTGCACAGCGCGATGATAATAATTAGTTTTTTAATAATTAAGTTAAACATATACACTTGAGAATATATTCGCGTTATTTATAAATATGCATGTTAATATTCCGTATGAATATTTGCAAATGGCAAATATCTACACGAGTATACTTGATCTTTAGCAATGAATTAATCGTGACAATATTAACCCCTTAACCTACAACTACGGGCATAGCCCGTAGTACGATGATCGAACCAAACGTAAATATTACGGGCATTCTCAAACATAAATCGTAGGTTAAGGGAATAAGTCGCGTTCGTTTATTTCACTTCTCCTAGAATTTAAAATATCAGTTAATCAAAGCAATAATTTTGAACACTGCTTCTGCATTTTCGATTATGTGCTTTGATAAAGAGATTATCTGAGATTATTTCTTTCTTAGTAATATATTTAGAGTCAGTTATTCCATTTGATCGAGTCTCAGTCTTTTTCGCTACCTTCTTTGCAATATTAAAATTTCGTTCTGGCTTATTAAATTAATACAGCAGTGTTACTTAGTTACTATTAAATTAATAAAGTAGAGTTAATCAGAATCGAAATAGTAAAATACAAAATGAAAGAGCGTTAGTCCGTTAAATAAAAATTACACAAACTAATCATCTTCTCAGATCAGGATTTTCAAGTTTAATCAGTGGAGGTGGACCTGTGGTCGGGTAGACGCGTTTTCGGGTGACCAATCTATTTCAGAGAATTTCGTTCGAATAATCGTCGGTAAAACTAGCGCGAATGAAACATGTCATCGTCTCTGCCTTTGCCCGTCGATTTTTTCGAATTTCGCGATCGTGATCGCGAGTGGTTTTCGAAACGAACGTTAATATTGCTCGAGCATGCACGTGCGAACAGACAGCGATCGCTATATGATCGTTGTTCATCCATGAGTACTTGGATCAGCTTCCGCGATTTATCTTTTTATTTCACCTTTGTACTTTATTTTTTGGTTTGCTATTTAGAAAGTCTCGAGCTTAGATGTAAGTTTCAGCGGGCATTGCGCCCGAAGGAAGAAGAGGCTATGAGCCGAAGAGACCCGGCAAACTGCCATAGAAGAGGACAACTATCAATGACTCCTCATCCTCTGGATCATCCAGGGCATGGGAAGTCATACTTGTTACTACTTTGTCACTATGCTCGCTTTTAGTATTTGTAGTAGTAGTAGTAGTAGTAGTAGTAGTAGTTCTTTTTTTGGCCGATGAAAGGGAAGGACGTAACGGGCTAGAACACAAACTAACCAGACGAGAATGGGTGGAGACAGCTCGGGGAAACGCCAGTTACTTGAGCGATCACCCCAGTTCAAGTACATAATAGTTATATCGACAGTGAAACTATGTCGTTACCGTAATTTTAAAAAAGTTATTCTGTTTTAAGGCGTGACGGAATATTAATTAGAGTAACCGTACGTAATTACTTTCATTGCTGTAACATTATAATGTAATGGGGAAACCCGATATGTGGAAAAAGAGCGTCCAATATCGCTTTTTTAAAGCATTGTCCGCTTTTAATGGAAATAAAATAATCGTTCTTTTCGGTGTCATTTTATTCTATATTAAAAATGAAGTTTGTGTAGCATCGGTTTTATAGCATACTCATAAATATCGCGATTCTATAAACGAAAAGAAATTCTAACTAACTTTGAATATCTCAAAATGATATTGCAGATAACTATTCGATTGTTGAAAGAAATCATTCTGAATGGCAAGATCGTGGCTTGAAAGTTAACATCTTGTCTTTGAACGTGCGTGTCATAAAACGACCTACGAAAATTCTCACAATTTTTGTTCCTCCCGGCGAAACAGTATTGACGTAAAAGAAATTTATCGTGGTTTACGTTTCATTTTAAACGTTAGGATAATAGTGCAAGGATAATAATATAGTAATCTAAAAACGGAAAGCTGATACCTGGTCGAAACAAAATTGTTTCTCAAAAATAGGATCTACTTATGACACGATGTATTTTGCATGAATTGGGACATAAAGGTCAATAACTGGGTCATTACATAATTTTAATGAGAAAAAGCGTCAGGTTTCAAAGCGAGCGTCTTTATGACTTTCGGTCTATAAAACTAAGCAAATCGCGAGAAGTCGCAGCTGCTTTTAGATTCTATAATTGCAGAAATGTATATTATATTGCATGTAGAAAGAAAAGATTCTTTTTAACATATTCCAAAAAAGTTACGTACCAGCATTCAAAGTATCACAAATTGCACCTGTTATCTAAATAATTAGTCGATTATTTTAATGTGACATTTTCAGTATTTCAAACAACTTGGAACATGATCATTTTGGCGGAAGAGAAGAATGATTATTAAAATTTAAATAAGATCAAATGGAGGAAAACTTATCATTCGTACGCATTACAATGTACAATTTACAAAATAATTTTCTTTCTCATTTTTGTCCTAATTTTCTAAATGACGTCTAGGATTTCGTGTATTTAAGCATTCAGTGTTTCTTAATTTTTTACATATGACACATACAGCATGAAGGGTGGGCGCAATCTGGATAGGGTTCAGCATACAGTGCTTGTGACGTAACTAGATTCTGCTGAGTCTTTTCATACACATGCAGCATATCTACATACTTGCTCAGTAAATGAAAATTCCACTTTCATAGTAAAATGTTTTAGCAATGTCGATCGTTATTTACAGTTTTTACTATGTCTCTTGCCAACACGCGCTACAAGTAACCCAAGGTGATAAAAATATACGGACTTCGGCGACCTGCCGATTCCAACGTTCCATCGATATAAACAGAAACCTATTTCTTCTACTTCGGACACTTATTACGACGTAAAATTTGTTGCCTACATTTTTATTTACCCTCGAACTACCTTGTATTAGGTGTCGTTGAAATCGTCCCAACACGCTCTGATATATTAGACATAAAAAAAAGTAGGGCAAATAATTAGCAAAAATGCAGACGACCTTAAAATCTTTGAAATCTTTTCACCCACGAAAGATTGTTACTACCACATTATGGCATCCTCCACGCTGTACATCTTTTGTACAGTATATACAGGGTGGTTGGTAACTTGGTGGTACAAGCGGAAGGGGGTGATTCTACGCGAAAAAGAAGTCGAAAATACAGAATAATCGTAATTGTATCGTTGGCGTCTGTTAGTCCAAATATCCGGTACATTCTATTAAAGTTATTTATTTAGAACAAATTGTACATATATGACGATAGTGTCGTTTGCAAACAAACTTTTTCCAACTGTTATTTTCTCTTTTATTTACATATGTAACATCTAGTATATACATCGTGTAATATAATTTTGTATCAACGCGTCCCTAAATTTTGGAATGTAGACCATAAGCATCCACTGCCGATATGCCCAGCATGTTTCAGAAACCTTATTGCCTAATTATTATAATTTCGAACAAGAACAAAGCTGTCATAGCGTAATTTTATATTTATTTATCTTTCTATTCGACTTTGCTGTCAGTCAAGGTTTCGAAATATTTCCCTTCTATGATTGATTTCCATCGTTAACTTGTGTCTTAACATTACTGGATAAAAAAGAACCAAAGACTTTATATGTAAATATTTCGATAGTCTTTTGTCAAAGGTATAATGCTAAGAGAACGCAAACAAGCATATGCGTAACAATGTTGTTAGATACTTTCAAAGCAAGTTAAAGTCAGTAAAGTTGAAAAAAAAAGGAGTAAGGACAAAAACCTGAAGATCGCAGCAAGGTTAAGCAATAGCATCCAGTTCTAAGTCCTTTCTCTTTACTTTTGTTGCTTCGTTTGATAGTTTTAACGACAGACACTCTTTTAACAAATTACTTGAATCGCTTCTTATTTTTTATTTCTGCAAACAGTTTATGTTAGCTATGCTCATAAAAAATACTAATAATTAATAATTTTAATAGGGGGAGAAAAGTTATTCCACTGAAATATAAAGTTCAATTTACCAATAAGCATTGAATGTTTTTAACTTTGCACTTATATTAATTTAAGACAACTATAGAATGTTATTAATTAAATAAATTTAAATAAATGCAATAAGTATCAATCTTACATGATATACTAAGATTCAAATATTTCCCTTCGTGTTAGAATTTGATTAAGTAGAAAGTTGTATTTTCTAATTTTATTAGATGATCTTTGAATTCTGTTTGTGAGCCGCTTAAACGTAAAATCCATGCTTTTGTGCTCAGAGGCACAGATAAATTAAGGTAAGAACTACTTTTCATAAATTATAATAAACGCATAGTACGTTTAATTATCATAAATACAAGATATGGTATAGTAAAAATCAGTAATTACATAGAGATTATTTCTCAGTAGCTGTAAATTGTTAAAAAGAGAAGACGATCACCTACAGGCGATGCAAGTACTGAAATGTTGAGGTTATTCGGTGTGTAAACAGAGAAAACACGTGGATAAATTGTAAGGTAGAAAATATATTTAAATAGAAGTGTAATAAGTAAAAATACAATTTGAGCTGGTCCAGATCCGCACGCTAGCTGTGTTACCTAATAACTGAAAAACCCCGAAGCCAACGTCGCCTGTCTACTGTTTATGGCCTGACTTCGTCGCTGTCTTTTGTCTACGCGCTGTCGATGGCTTCAGTGCTTGAGAAAACTAAAAAAGACCAGATGTAGAGTTTTCTTAGAAGTGGTAACCACTTCAACACCCTCCCTAAAACTCTACATCCCTACAAACAATTATCTCAAATTTACAAATTATCTCTTAATATTTTCTAACTCTTGTCGTAAATATCTGAAAATTAATTTGTCAATGCCTTCTCAAGTACATTTGCCAGCCGCCTTTCTCTTTTCCATACAAATTAATTTATTACACACAAAAAAAAACTAGAAGACTAAACAGATCATGTAGAGTTTTTCCTCTTTTTTTTTTTTTGAGAAGTAATAATCACTTCGACACCCTCCCTAAAAACTCTACATGTTTACAAGCAATTACCTATTAATATCTTTTTTACTTTTCAAACCTAACTTTTTCCTTAAATATTCAAATCTCGGTTTTGGCATCGCCTTTGTACATATATCTGCCAATTGCTCTTCGCTTGTTACATACGTTATATCAATTTCGCCTCTATTGTATAAATCTCGCAAGAAATGATATCTTACGTCAATATGCTTACTTCTTTGATGGAATTCTGGATTCTTAATTAATTTCACGGCACTGGTATTGTCTACACATAGCATATACTTAAGGATCTCTAATTTACATTCAAGAAATATTTTCTTTAGCCACATAATTTCTTTCGCTCCTGAGGCTGCACTGACATATTCAGCTTCGGTCGTAGATAGAGCTACACATTGTTGTCGCTTACATTGCCATGTGATGGCCGCATTCGCATACTTACATACAACGCCTGATGTCGACTTTCTTGTTTCTTTGTCGCCTGCATAGTCAGCGTCGCTAAAGGTTTCGAGACTGCCTGCTTTTGTATATAAGAGTCCCATGTCTGCGGTCCCTTTTATGTAGCGCAAAATTCGTTTGACTAATTTCCATTGATACTGGTTTGGATTCTCTAAGTGTCTCGCCGCTATATTTATTGCAAAACTAATATCTGGCCTACTTACGGTTTGTAAAAACATTAAGTTCCCTACGGCTTCTCTGTATGGTGCGTTACAATCATTATCGCCTATGTTACTTTCGTTCCAATTAGTCTCGATAGGTGTAGAAACACTGTTTGCCTCATTCATATTAAATTTTTCCAATATGTTTTCGATATACCTACTCTGATGAATGAATATTGAACCATCTTCTAATCTATTAATTTCAAGTCCAAGAAAACTCTTTACTTCTTTCGAACTCGTAATTTTGAATTCTTTATTTAAATCATCGAAGAATTTATCAATTAAAGATTCGTCTGAAGCTGCTACCACTCCATCGTCTACGTATATGGTCATCGACATTAATTTGTCGTCTTCTGTATAAATATAAAAACAAGGATCTGCGTTACTCTGATAAAATTTTAAGTTCGAGATAAATTTTGTGAAACGTTCCGTCCAACATCTTGGAGACTGCTTTAAGCCATATAGGCTTTTTAGCAATTTACAAACCCGATTTGTACCATCATCATAACCTTTAGGTTGTTTCATATAAATATCTTCTTCCAGACTTCCATATAAGAATGCGGTTTTAATGTCGAACTGTCCGAGGTGTAAATTATTTTTGGCTGCAATACTAAGCATTAATCTAATTGTGTCAAACCGAGCAACGGGACTATATGTTTCCTTATAATCTATGCCTTCTTTCTGTGAACACCCTTTTATTACAAGTCGCGCTTTGTATCGTTCCGAGTTGTCCGGATTTAGCTTTATCGTTAAAACCCACCTATTGCTAAGTACCTTCTGATCTTTAGGTTTTTCTACAAGTATCCACGTCTTATTTTCATGGTGCGATTTCATTTCATCATTCATAGCTGTTTCCCATAACTCTTTCTTTTCGGATCTCATCGCTTCGTTAAAATCCACCGGTAATTTTTCCGCTACGTACGTTACTGGGTTACCATAAAAATCGGTTCGTTTGATCTTATCTCTATCTCTCAATTGTCTCACATTGTCGCTAGTTCCATGAGGTTGTTTTTCATGTTCACTCTCTGCACTTTCATACGTACATGCTCTATCGCTCTGCGCACTCACATCTTCGCGCTCGACAATTTTCGGTAAACTTAATTTTACGAATTTCGCATTTTCTAGTTCAGGCTTAAATATTACGTCACGGCTTAATATTACATTTTTTACTGTTGGCACGTACACTCGATACCCTCGTCCGTCATCTAAATAGCCTACCAAATATCCCTTGTTAGCCTTTTTGTCACGTTTTGTCCTTTTCTCCGCAGGTATGTGAGCAAAGCACTCAGTACCGAAAACCCTAAACTTTTCTAAATTCGGCGGTTTCCCGTACCACAGTTCATTTGGTGTTTTCTTATCTTGTCTTGTCGGCCCCGTCTTATTTATGACATGTACTGCTGTGTTCA